>NC_092414.1:197533726-197843892 GCF_040894005.1 Engystomops pustulosus
AAAGCTAAAAATCACCCCTTTTCCAAAAACTCATATAAATATAAATAAACAGTAAAAATCATAAACAAGTTAGGTATTGCGGATCAAAATATAACGGTTTTTCACTACGTTTAACCCCATAACGGAAAATAGCACCCAAATTGGCACTTTTTTGCCATTTTGAAAAACATATAAAATTCAATAAAAAGCGATCTAAAGGTCGTACAGTCCTAACAATGATAGCACTGAAAACGTCATCAAATTTTGCAAAAAATTACTTTGCCCACAGCTCCATACACCAAAGTGTCAAAAAGTTATTAGAATAAAGTTGACATGTTAATTTGGGGCGCACAGTGAAAGCCGCAAAATCCAACCCCACAAGAAAACTAAATTAAATGAATGCGATGTTATGTCAGGGCATTAATTTTGGGGATTATTTCAGAATTATTGCTACTTTTCCAGGGGGTTCTGCTGGAGGCTGGGATTTGGTTAGGGATGCGTCAGCACTAGAGATACTAGTATACTGCTCAGTCGAATGTTAGCATGCTCGGACCGGCTCGTTGCTCGGACGAGTATCTCGCCGGCTCGAGATCGAGCATTAAATTAATAAAAGACAGTGAAGAACAGTGTTTACAGTGAAGAATAACACATTACACATGTTTACAGATGTTTTCCTTGTAAGAACACATTGGGGGTCATTTACTAAGGGCCCGATTCGCGTTTTCCCGACGTGTTACCCGAATATTTCCGATTTGCGCCGATTGTACCTGAATTGCCCTGGGATTGTGGCGCACGCGATCTGATTGTGGCGCATCGGCGCCGGCATGCGCGCGACGGAAATCGGGGGGCGTGGCCGAACGAAAACCCGACGTATTCGGAAAAACCGCCGCATTTAAAACCGGAAAAGTGTCGCTTGGGAAGCGCTTACCTTCACTTGGTCCGAGCTGGTGTATTCCGGCGCGTTCAGTTGCTTTCCAGCGCAGCAGCGCCACCTGGTGGACGGCGGAGGAACTACCTTCATAAATCCCGGCCGGACCCGAATCCTGTGCAGAGAACGCGTCGCTGGATCGCGAATGGACCGGGTAAGTAAATCTGCCCCATTGAAAGAACACTATTCTTCACTTTGCAGGTGTTCGCGCGTGTCTTCCGCTAAGTTAGGAGATGTACACGAACATCTGGATGTGAAGAATAGTGTTCTTTCAATGTATTCTGCACTTAAATGCTCCTGTGTTCACTGTTTTCACAGTTTTTATTCTATTCTTCAAATTGCAGGTGTTCGCGCGTGTCTTCCGATAGCACTCGAGCATCGCGAAAAGTTTGTATCGAATAACGAGCACCCGAGCATTTTAGTGCTCGCTCATCTCTAGTCAGCACTCATTACCAATGTTACCAATTAATAACAGTAACCAACCCCACCCCAGAGTTACAACACCACAAAAAAAGACAAAAATTGGGTAGACAAAATATGGATCTAATACTTTACAGATGACATTTTCTCTTTTGAAGCCCAGAAGTGTGTAATGACCTCTCCCTGTCATGAGCTATCACTACAGAATTCTCTCCCCAAATATTTCAGCTCCAAGCAGGATATCAACACACTGCACCCCTAAAAATACCACAGTTACTTACAGTATAAAGTCAAGTGAATAACATAAATTCCACACACTGCCTTCCTAAATATTTTATATTTAAAACAATTGATTTGGACACACCAAAATATGCCAGTGCCTAAGGGTATAAAAGACACTGTGACCAGGCCATGCCCTGTATAGAGCGAGCAGGTTTACTCCAGGCTCAGCTTTGTAGTATATACAAACAAGACGAATACTTACTTAACCCATATCTCTAGTGCTGAGAGATAACATCAGAGCAACAGATACAAAATCACATAAAACAAATCCCACAAATGTGCAAAGTGTACTGTGTATAAATTAAACAAATATAAAAACCAAACAAATCACCTAAACAAATCCACAAATGTGCAAAGTATATATATATATATATATCTAAATAAGATTAAAAAAAAATAAACACAATTATTTGTGCCATGTCCAATAATACGAATCTTTTTGTAAAACATAACAATCTATCTACAACAAATACTCATTGGGGCACATTTACATACAAGGTCACTAGAGTTCACAGGAAGTGCATGGTCCGTGTATAACGCTGGGTGCGCCAATTCACTAAGATTGTGCGCCCAATATCCTGCATGTGCCACTTCGACAGAGTTCCGACAGAGTTCACCATCTTTTTTGTGGTACACCTTTAACAAAGGACGTGCAACACACTTTAAAAGTTAAAACCCGCGCTCAGTCCGAATCAGTCGGATCGGCCGACTTCCCGTCCCCTAAATTGCGTCGCATGGAGACCAGCGCAGCTGCACCACAAAAGGGTCTCGTGCGACACAAATGTAGCGGTGCAAGCCGTTTTAGTCAAGAACATTGGTGGCGAACCTATGGCACGGGTGCCAGAGGTGGCACTCAGAGCCCTCCCTATGAGCACTTGCGCCATCACCCCAGCGCAGAGTTCGCCAGACAGGACTCAAGGATTCTTGGAGTCCCAGGTAGTCCAGAAGGAAGCTACAATGATACTCCAAAATACTTCTCTTTCTTTCTACCGTATTGGTGTCCTCAGGTGCCTAAACAATTTAAACATGTGACAGAGAAGGGGGTAATAAGTTACTGCTTAAATTGTTGCATCAGCACTTTGCAAAAAATATTTGGATTTTGGTCGTAGTTTGGGCACTCGGCATCTAAAAGTTTTGCCATCACTGGTCTAGAAGAACGTGAACAAAAATTAAACAAAGCTCTTAGTAAATGTGCCCCATCTCTATGGTAAAAACCTCTATAATACACATGAGATTCTGACAGGCATCTTCTCCGACCATCTCCCAACTTTGGTTGAGTCGAAATAAGGGAAACAGATGTGCTGCGCATTGTGTAGCCCAAATCTTTTTTGCCCTAAGCCTGGCATTTCCCCACCCCCTACTCACACCCAAAGACTATAATTACACCCTTAATGCCTCCTTACATTGTGGCCACCTCATATTATGCCCAGCTCCCACCTACATTTTATCCCCCAGCTCCCCCTCATATTGTGTCCCCCACTCCCTCTCATATTGTGGCCCCCTCTTATTCTGGCCCCCAGCTTCCTATCACATTGTGGCCCCCTCCTATTGTGCCCCCAGTTTCACATTATATTGTGGCCCCAGCCCTCTTTACCCCCTTCCTTGTTATTGCTTAATTAAAAAATAAATAAATACCAGGTACTTACCTGTTGTGCCTGTTCTTCTGCACCTCCTCCACTTCTTCTCACTAGCTGTTCTTTGCATTATCACTGCATTATCACTCTATTCCTGGCGCTGATAAAGTTCATGTCCTGGGGCATACCTCCCATTGGCTTTGTACAGCAGGACAGAGCCTGAAATATGGGAATGCCTCATTGGACCCAGAATGGTTGGGGGGTATGCGGAATATAGTGAGGATGGAGTAAAAGGAGAACACTGTAACCCTTGCAGCTGCATGTTTCTCTACAGCCTAGGGCAGTGGTGGGGAACCTTTGGCATAGCTGCCAGTGGTGGCACTCAGAGCCCTCTTTTTGAGCACCCAAGCACAGAGTTCCCCACATAGCCCAGGACGTGCCCCGCCAAATGCTTTTGTAAAACAACATTTACTTGGCTACATGGGACCACAGGAGGAGTGAGAAGGTGTGGAGAGAGATTATCATTGGAGAACCTGCTCCAGGCCCAGGGATTCTTCCTGTTCAAGGGACCCTGAATAGAAGCCACAATGATCATCCGTATTTCTCCTCCTCCTTTCTACTGTATTGTTGTCCACAGGATGCCAATACGATTAAAAGCTGTGATGGAGCAGGGGGCAATAAATTACTGCTGAAATTGCCATGTTGGCACTGTGTGAAGAATAATTTTTGGCATTAAATGCCCTAAAGAATGGAGGCAAAAGCACAGCTCCATCCCTTGTATAGTGGCAGGGTCGTGTAACTGCAGCCTGTGAATGTGACCAAAGCAGCTTAATGCATCTAATTAGTCGGGGGTCCGGTAGTGAGACCCTAACAATCTGATATTGGGGACCATTCATTTATGTAGTATATATAGCATAACCCGCAGAGATCAGAGGTCACCAGTAAATAAGGGGCCGGGATTGAGGGTCACGATTCTCCTCCGTTATCACATGGCAGGGCCCACCTGATCACCATGATGTATGATTGTCATATTGTCTCCTCATATCCACAATTAGTCAAGCGCTTTGTCATCCACCTGTTGCTTGTACTTTCCTCTCATTACGTCCCTTAGTAGGGGAGCGGCCGCTACCTCCGGCTGCTTCTGCCTAATTCTGCGATTAATCTGCAGTGATACAGAGCGCTGGCTCCAGGCGGTGTTTACCATCCATGGAGCTATTCATCACCTTCATCATCCTCCTGTGTGAGCTCAGACGGGATTTTACCAGCTCACATCCTGCTCGCACTCCAGCCAGTGTGAGGTGTTCATCATGGAAGGGAGAGGGGGGAGACCTGCTCCCAATATGAAACATAGAATAGAAGACACAACGCCCCCCATTCTTGGGTTTATGATGGTCGAATTGATATATGTGCATAAAACTTCACAGAATTGTCACTTTTTAATTGCACAAAACTTTTTGTTAATTGATTTCTATGCAACGTTCAGGGCAATTTACAGGATAAGCATATGTATGAAGTTCTAAGCATTATATGCCAATTTAGGGGGGGGGGGTGTAGCAGTCCCCCACTCACCCAATTGTAGGTGGCTGTAAGACCCCTTTTATGTCTAAAGAGATATAACCCCTTTAAAGGACATCTACCACCAGGATGAAGGGTTGTAAACCAAGCACACAGACATCTGCTCTTCTTTTAGCTTCTTATGCTCTTGGTTTTACCAAACAAAGGCTTTACCATTATGCAAATGAGTCTGAGAGGCTCTAGGCTCCATTAACACCTATGCAGCCTGGAGCCCAGAGCCCCTTAGGCTCATTTACATAATTTTTAAAGCCTTTTTTTGTAAGGACAAGGCCATAAGAAGCTTAAAGCAGTGCAGATACTCACAGAGGGGGCACACACCAGTATGTCAGTGTACTGGGTTTGCAATCCTTCATCCTGGTGATAGATTTCCTTTAAGTCTGTGAATCCACTGCCCATTCCTCTAACGACAAGGTCCTAAATTGGCCCCTGGTAAAAGTGCCAGGGACTGTATTGTGTGGATATGATGTGGCACCAATACACGTAGTAAAATGTAAGACAACATATTCAGAATTTGGGGTTGTGCATGAAAAAAGCAATGAAATAAATTGTTAATCAATCAGAAGACATCTTACATGTAACCCTGAACCTAGCCCTGCATACTGCCAATAAAATACTGTCAACTCATCACTATAACCTGGACCATGTACAATGTTCTGTATAAAGTAATTACAGTAAATGCAAAGTCTGGCACAAATGTTTAGTTTAGTTTTAAAAGATGTGTATTCTGTATGATAACCAGCAGGGGGCGGCAATGTGCCGTTATTTTTTATCTCTGAGATATTAAAGTTCTGCACAATTATCAATGTCATTATAAATGTTATTTAAACATGAAAAACAACTATTGCAAATACAGTGAAATCCCTCCTGTAGACCACTCTCCTTAACCCCTTCCTGACAATGTCGTTTTAAACTTTTGCGGTTCCATTTTTTGCTCTACTTCTTTAAAAAACATTTTTTTTTATTTTTCCTTGTACAGAACTTTATAAGGGCTTGATTACTGCTTAACAAATTGTACGTCCTTGTATCAGTATTTAATATTCCATGCTGTGTACTGGAAAGCTGGAAAAAAAAAGCTGGACGTTTCGCCAGTCCGGCAAATTGACTCTCTTTCCAAATAGCCATAGCCATGATTGGTAATGGTATCCCCACAGTAACCATTGCAGTCAGTAGGTTCTCAGAGTAGACAATATAATTACAGGGCCCCCACAGTAGCCAATATAGCTAGAAGGGCCCCACTGTTGACAATATAGTAATAATGCCCCCAAAGTAGCCAATAAAGTAACAGGGGAGCCACACTAGCTGATATAGTAACCATGACCCCCACAGTGGTCAATATATTAACTGTGCCCCTACAGTAGACAATTTAATGACAGGGTCCCCATTGTAGATTATATAGTCACAGGGTGCCTACAGTAGCCATATATTAAGTGTGGCCCCAAAGGAGCCAATATAAAAACAGTGCCCCCACAGTATTCAATATAGTAACAGTGCTTCCACAGTAGCTAGTATAGTAATAGTGCCCCCACTTAAGCCAATATATTCACAGGGTCCCTAAAATATTGTAATAGTGCCCCCACAGCAAACATAGTCACAGTGCACAAACACTGGCTTATATAGACACAGTGCCCATAAGGTCATCTATAATCACTGTAGACAATAGTTATAGTTGGGGCTTTGGGCCTCAAGGTGTTCCCCTTTGTCCTGCAAGTGTTTTTAGTTCTGGTTGGACTCTGGTAGGTGTTGGGGGGCGAATGTTACTATTTGCTATTGGCTTGGGTGGTGGTCGACGGGGTACTCACTATGTTGATGTATTAGAGCGTTTAGTTGTGTTTAGAGAATTTTAGGACTTAGGCCTATTTATCTGTTTTTACTATTTTCTTGTGTTGATTTCTTTCTGTTCCTTCCTCTCTCTTGTTTTCTCTCTTCCTCCTCTGCCCTTCCCCATCCTGTCGCTTTGATCTGAATCACACTCTTTGAAACTGGAAAGGGCAGATGTAACAGTTGTCTTTCTTAATTCACAGGACTTGAATGTCCAGGAGAAGAAGTCCTCTCTTCGGCATCTCCTCTGCAAGAACCGTGTAGCCTTAAGACAGGAAACCCACTTCTGAGAATTCCGAAAATGACGGATGTTCACTTCCCAGATGCCTACAGTCCTCCACCTGCATCTAAGGGGTTTTCAATCTCTTTCTTGATTTGTAGATCTGTACTTTGGACCGAGACGTGGTTAGAAACCAACTAATGAAGGATAAGCTGACTGGCATACTGACTACCTTAGTCACATTATATATTCCCAACTCTGGGCAGGTTGCCTTTCTCTTATGGGCCCTAGCAGAGGAGGGCACCCTAGTGCTAGGGAGCAACATGATTATTTACATAGACTTTGCAGTAAAACGTTCAGCAACTTACCTCTTGCATATTGTAGATTGGCGTAGATATAACAGGCTTCCCTTTCAGTCATGTTAGCATGCTTGCACTGGTAGTGTCTGTGATTCCCAAAACTAACCACACTAACCCTACCACTGGCCCAACTTTGGCTGGTTCTAGAAAGGTCTACCCTAGACCAGACATTCCCCCTGGAGTCCCATCCTGGGGAACACTAAATTTGCTAAAAGATTGGCTGAGTGGACTAACGGACTGTTGGTCACTGTTGTGACTGGGCCTGTAATATACCAAGGGCCCACAAGTCTCAACACTGAGATTTCATTTTTTTTGTTTGGTAGTTTAAATACTGTAAATCCTTCCCCCTTTCTGCGCTGAGATTCATGATACACAGGTTGCCAGACATGTCCCTCCCCACTATCATCATTAGCTTTTTAACACCAAACAAAAGTCTAGTAAGTCTATATGGAGCTATGGAGAACAATGCAGCTGGTCCATGTCTTATAGTAGTATGGTATATATTACTTCATTGTCAGCCCAGAGAATATAGCTGGACAATAATCACTTAAATTTGTTTGACTTGTGAAATCACCATTGACGCCACCCGAGCTCCCACTGCAATAAGCGTAACATCTCTCACAGGAAGCCAATAGGTTGCCATGGCAGCTTGGGGCCTATCATTTGGTGCCATTTTAGTAATTATATGAGGTACCTTTTGATCAGCCGCCATTTTACACAGTTTACACCCCCTCCATCTTGAGTAAAACTGATTCTGGCTGCCACCAGGGAAATGTGAATATGACATAGTGGCCATTGATGTGCAGGTCCCTCTTGTGCCTTATAGAGGTCACAGTATCCATGATATCACTCGGTGACGGCAGCGTCTTATCAGCGCACAGTCTGTTTTCGCAGTCATTCACCCGCTGCCAGAGATTACGCTTTATGCCAATTTCCTGCCCCATTTATTAGTGTTTGCTGGAGTTATTATAACCGGAGCTCAGTGTCCTCGTAACATCTGTACTCATAAAGATGTCCAATATATTCTCCCGCCGTATCTCCACATCTCTAGAATACACCAATATATCCTGGTGACACTTCCTAATTAATCCCCTAAGACCGAGACACGGCAGACCCCACACCTAATGGTCCTTTAGAACTGAGAGCAGCTAGTAATAGGGGTTAGTCCAGAGGTTTATAACACAAAGTTCACCCTAGAAATGGCCGTATTGGAGATGCACACTTCCTGTGTTATTTGCAGCAGAGTGTGTTTGCTTTATGGCAGATAAAACAATGGGAGTCAATTGTTAGAGAGACTATTACAGTCTTAAAGGAAATCTACCATGAAAATCGATCATGATAAACTGTGACTGTAATCTTCTTATATTGGTTATCCATGGCTTTCTTGGATTTCTTCCTTCTAAAATCAACTTTTTAATTATGCTAATGAGCCTGAAGTGCTCTTGTGGGAGGGGGTTACCAGAGCCCCTATATGCAGCAGCTTAACAGGCTGTTATACTGTGCACAAGCACATCTCCCCGTCCCACTGTGTGTTGACACTTTCTCTGGGTGTGGTGCTGAGGGAGCAGGGGGAGTGTGAGACAGTGTAACAGCCAGTGAAACTACAGTATGAAGAGGTCCCAGGAGCCATGCTCAGGCTCATTCACATAAATTCAGAAGTTGATTTTAGAAGGGAGGAGGCCATGGATAACAAATATAAGAAGATTACCACAGTCACATTGCCTGTATCTATGAGTAAGCAGCCGCTGCATCCTGTTTTAGCCTAATTCGACAGCTGTTGCCGAATTAAATTTTAATAAATTATGCTAATTAGTTTTCGATGCTACTGGTGGCATGTAGTAGCCTCATATGGCGCCGGGGCCAAACGCTACCCCACACCCCCAGTAGCCATTTCATACCCACCTCTATCTTGTCTTGTCTATCTAATTCCGTTCCTAACCTGACTGCTGTGGACCATTACCCCCACAATAAAAGACACAAAAACTTTTTTATCTTTGAATGTTTATTGGACCAAACATCACAATATGATCTCACAATAGACGGAAGATGGTCCTTTCAGTTCAAAAAGTCAATCCACATAATATCCAAAAATTAAGAATTGCTTACCGCCACCTGCCACCACCGGCTCAGTGGCACCAATAGCCACATCAGAGGACTCCACTTGGCACTTGGCATTGCAAAAGAGGGAAAAGGGGTAGAGGGTTGGGATATTAAAGATAAAAATGGTAAAGTGAGCATTTACAAAATTGTACTAGTACCCAACGCCAAGGATCCTTTGTGCCCATTTGCTGGGAATCAGACAAATTGAGAAGATGGCTCCGTGGCTCCGGTTTGCCTTTTGCCTTGCTTGTATACATCTGTATTGTGTTTATTGCAAATAAATCCAAAAATTTCATATAATCAGGAGCCTAGGAGGGGCAGGAACCCATAGTAGACTTCTAAATGGGGACATATACATATACATATTTGTATACTCACACATTTATACACTTATGCGTACACATTTATGCACTGATATATACATTTATACACTTACACATTTCTGTCCCAGTAGCTTCTGACCACATGGGGGAAGTACACGGCAGGAATTAGAGATCCTAGTCCTGTCATTCTGCTATCCCCTCCCTCTCACCCAAAATTTCTTATCTGAGCTGCTGATTCATGCTGTATACTGTGGAAGATGTGCACTGTTATATACAATGTGCAGCATAATGGGGTACATTTAATAAGGTTGGTGACACACATGGCTTTTTTAGGCCGTTTTTGGGCCGTTTTCAGATCGTAAAAAAAGATTTTTAAAAACGCATGCGGTTTTTGAAAACGCATGCGTTTTTGCCCAGTTTGAATTAAGATAATTGGTCAAACCTGTCAAAAACACGTTTGACGCATGCGTATTTTACTATCTGAAAACTAAAAACGGCCCAAAAACGGCCTAAAAACGCCATGTGTGTCACCACCCTAAGGGTCCGAACACCGCATTTTTGTTACCGTTTACCGTTTTGCCCTGAATTTCCCCGGGCGTACGAGATCGCATTATGGCGCATCAGCGCCGGCTTGCATGCGACACAAATCGGGGGGCGTGGACGTCGGACAACCGGACTGATTAAGACAAACCGTGGAATTTTAAAACCAAATTGTGTCGATAGATCAGCACTCACATGCACCGGGAAGAAGAAGGTGAACTCCGGCGGACACATGCAGGAAATTGGACGCATGATCTTAGTGAATCCTCGTCGGACATTCCCGATCGGCGGCGTCAACGGGACGGGTAAGTTAATGTGCCCCAATATGTATATAATGGTGTACATCCTCCATTCTATAGTGTGTCAGCTCGGATGCCGTGGCCCCCTGGCACTGTGGGCCCCATAGCAGCTGCTATGGCTGTCGTTAAACCCCTGCACATAGTTTTCTGTAGAGCATGGGACATAGGCTCCAATTAGCTTTTTCCAATGACGATGCAAACTAGTCCAAAGGCAAAAGAGGGACAGTTTGGGAGTCCAGGCATCTAATGACGTCCCCCCATTGTGTGACATAAGCCAGACTCCTTACATCTGTCCATATGGAGACTTCCTTTCCTATTGTCACCCTCAGGCACAAAAAACCAAGCACGTCACCCTGTCCCAGGGAATGGTAAGGAAAAGCAAACACAGTGCTGAGTGACTCACATCCCCCTATCTATCTCTCTCCTCTCTCTCAGATGGAGGTGATAACCAGTGACAGAGAGCAGGCTAGACGGTGCCTTATTAACCCCCTATTCCCATGACGCAGGCGCTGGCTGCAGGGCAAAAATCCAAGTAGCCATTGGATGGAGTCTCTGATCTGGACTGACACCAGACACAGACCAGCATCTCCCCAGCAATAGGACGTAACCTCACAAGGTGCTCACAAGGTAAGATCACATCTTATGGCTCTGCTATAGTCCGGGAAGTGCTCACAGTAGCATCTATAAGATGATAGGGGTAGTAGTACTTGTAGTACATAGGCACGACAACTGATTTTTCCATTAAATTAAAAAAAAAGTTAAGAGCGGATAATTTCATTGTGGAGATGTAGCAGAGCTGAATTTACTTTAGCTGAATACAGTTCACTATGTAGTTATACTTGTAATAACAAGCTCAGCCCTGCTACATCTATAGTCATTTGTATCATAATAATAATAATCTTTATTTATATAGCGCCATCATATTCCGTAGCGCTTTACAAATCATAGGGGCAATAGCCTTTACCTCTTTTATAGATGTACAATAGATAGTAGTATGCACAACTTTACTTTATTATGTTATTGCATATTAGATGCAGCAGTGATGAGTTTGTCATGCTACAATATTTGCACATTGGATGTTTGAATAAGCAGAAGGTTTTTCTGTCCTCCCATTTTTGTATGTATCTTTTAAATAATTGAGCCTTTTGGTGATGTTACCTTATTCACATATTAGCAGGGGTGTGCGTCCGCTTATCCAGCCCAGTCTGATCCTAATGTGTCCTTTGGGATAAGCGGTGCCATAGGTGTCACATATAATGCATATTTGGCTGGAGGGGACACAGTAGGGCTGGGCTGATCCAAAATATACCTTTTTAAACCTTGGTCTATGTGACATGAATAAAGTTATGATGAAGATTTTATTGTGGGATACATTATATTTGAGGTATTTTATGGGATTTTTTTGGGAGGGATAGCACAATATAGGAACAATATAGCAAAAATAGATGTAGTTGAGGTAAGTTTGTCACTTGGTTCCATTCTGTGATATCTGTTACACAGGACTATGGACTCCATCTATTCATAATGAATATAATACAATACAATACAATTTATAACCAATGCCAAGAGGTTTAGTACATGACAAACCACAGCTCTGCTACATATATCAGTCAAACAGGCGCAGCAAAAGTAACCGCAATCTCAGTTATAATGGGACATAAGGATCATCTGTACATTAGTTATCAGTCTGTTACCTCTTTCTCTGATTTACATAAATGAAGGAAATCAAAATATGAATTAAAATCTCCTGCCTATACATTGTATGTTATCAATATGTACAGGGACAGACGGAGGGGAGCTTAGCTGCAGAATCTGACTACATAGCTTGTCCTTGTAGTCTGTTTCCATGGAAGCACATTCCATTTGTATAGGAGCTGTATATACAAAAAAAAACTATAATTTTTTGTTTTATGAAGACTATGGGGCAGATTTATCAAGTGTCTGAAAGTCAGAATATTTCCAGTTGCCCATGGCAACCAATTACAGCTCAGCTTTCATTTTACCAGTGCTCATGAATATGTTAAAGGGAAGCTGTGATTGGTTGCCATGGGCAACTGGAAATATTCTGACTTTTAGACACTTGATAAATCTGCCCCTAAATGTATTTGAACAAACTAATTACAGGCATTATTATGTTTATAAATGATGCAGAATTATTAGTTAAAGGGGCGGGGTCCTTTGCTGATGGTGACTTATCCTCAGACTCCTCAAAGTGATGGAGTAACAACCCAGCACCAATCAGCTGAAGCAGACACCCTCTATAATGGTAGAAGCTATACAGGGGACAGAGCCAGAGGCAACAGACTCTGTCCCCTTACACTTGACTGAATTTTTTTGTATTATCCAAAAAGAAGGTGTACTGCTTCTGTTTAGCAATGGGCAATAATATGGACAAGGAAAGGACAGACATGGGCAGTAAGCTGTAAAGCGAGATCCAACCAGTTGTCCCTATCTACTTTCCAATCCTACCCTAGATGATAGGTGACAACTTGTCAACATTTCCCACCTGCAAAAAAGTGGAAACAAATTTTAAAAAATAATAAAACGTAGGACAAACAAGCACAGAAAAATGGTCGTAGAAATACAGGTCGAAACCAAGGGGACAATGCAGTACAGAAAGAAGAGACACATGGATGGACAGAAGACTAGCAAAAGTCAGAAGACCAAAAATACGGAAGCCTGCAAGCTCTAAAGGAGACTTACAACAAACACTGGGAAGTAGGTCAACAATCCTATTGTAAGAATCAGAGTCCCAAGCTAAAGAGTGATTGGATCGGTACCCAAACTAGCAGGGGATGAATGTGAGTGGAAGAAGCATCTGTCCATTGCACCATCTGCAGCCCAGAACATAGTCAGCAGGAGACAGATGGGTGTGGTGTAAATCAAGTAAGACAGCCAGGAGTGAAATAAGGCAGTGTTCAGATTAGTGCAGGACAGAAAGCAAAGTAAATACAAACTCACAGTCGGTAGGGCATTCTCTGACATACTTTATGGACAGATGATGGCTTTGAAGCCCGAACGGGTTCAGATGTTACAGAGGGTTTCTTCTTTGGACTGCTGGCCACTGTTCCATATAACAATTAACCATTTCTTCTCTGTCTTTTTGAAGGGTGTTCCTCCCCGGCGCCATGATGGATTGTGGGCCATGCAGGTGGCTGAATGAGAAGAGGGGCTCCAGGGAGGTGGTCCTTGTGGTGGTTTCTGTAGCCCTTCTCCTGGATAATATGCTTTTCACAGTGGTTGGTATGTCTGTCTTTAGAGATGTTTCTCACAATCCGGATAGTCATCGAAAAAGTGTTTTGTTATCCTTTTTTATTTTTTACCCTATCTTTTCATGGTTGGTGCCAGATCCTACATGTTTCTTGTTCGGCATTGAGGACTATAGGGTGCTATAGGAATCTGGTATAGTAGAAGGGATTGGAGGACCCTGAAGGAAAAGCATGCAGGGAAGGAGGAAAAACTTGAAAGTCTTATAATAGAAGTATGTAAGGACATCAGTAATTTACCATGAGGCAATACTTCCTTTAGCTCCTCCATGGTAATCGGGTAAAGACTGCTTCTGAAATGAGTTTTGGGTGGTGACATGAATCTAGTGAAGTGGTGCCACTAAAAAGTTGATCTTGTCCTGCAAAAAGCAAACCCTCATACATCAATGTCAATGTAAAATTGACAAGTTAGAGCTCAAAAAATGAAAAACACTGCAGATGAGTGTTATTCTAGATTATATTAGTTAAGGGATGACATCCAGTATAGCCATAAGAAGAAGTAGATTTTCTCCTGAGGAGGCCCCCAAGGCTTATTGGGGGGGCCTTCGTATTATAAATGTCACATCATAGATAGGTTGGTATTCTTTTGGATTTAGGATCCAGGAGCTTTGAGATAAGCCAATTTACATCTACATATCGATTACACAAGTTTTATCCACATATTAAGAACAAATTAATATACCTCTCTATCTAGTTCCCATCATTCCGAGTTTCCTCTACGAGAAAGAACACAAGAATGAGAACACATCCGTGGTCCGGATTTCTCCTGATCCCAAGTCCTCATTTGCCTCCATACACTCTTTATATGACAACTCCACATTCTTAAGTGGCCATTCACCTCACCATGGGATCATCAACCAGACCCTCGAAGCCCCAACTAATGACAGCTGCAACAAGGAAACCAGTGTCCTGCAAGAAGAGAATGTCCAAGTTGGTCTTCTCTTTGCCTCCAAAGCAATATTACAACTTCTGGTCAACCCCATAGTAGGACTCATCACCAACAGGTAAATGGTATTATAGGGCTGGGGTTACTACAAGATTCAGAGCGCTCTTCGATAATCTGTCTTCTTGGCCACTCACAACTCTTTTTGTTTTGACTCTCTTCTTGTTCTCCTAGGGTGGGATATGATATGCCAATGTTCTGTGGATTCATCATACTATTCCTGTCTACCATAAGTGAGTTATGCATTCAACTATTATCAACACTCTACAAAAGGAAACTATAAATATGTATGCATTTATAAAACACCAATACAGGTCTAGTGTTACCTTTCAGACTCCTTGACTTAAGCTACAGCATTTTTGTCATAGATCATCCAATGTAGAGACCAGTTACAAGGAACTATTTAGCCCTGATGGACCTGGAATGGAGGGGGTAGCAAGCCCTAGTGCCCCCACCCTCATAAGGGGGCCCCCACCAGCTGTGTGGTATTGTAGGGGTTACATTCAGTGGTCGCCTCTAACAGATTTTGTGCCCAGTGCATCCACCTACCTTAATTCAGGCCTGGTGGAATGTATTGATTTCATTGGGAACTGCAATGCACCGTCTCACCTGTGGAGGTGCTGTAGGGAAACTAAGCACTTGTTGCTGGAATCCTTGAGATCTCAGCAGTGATCAGCTTATTTTTCCTCTTTAAAAACGAGATTGTCCAAATCTCAAAGAAATATTATGGCACGACATGTGCCAGATTTAGCATGCAAAGTCTGACAAAGATGTGTCTCACTCTCTATGTTTAAGGTGCAACAAAAAAAAAATGTGGTGCACTCTGTCGCGGCAGTGCAGGGGGCGCCAGATTCATGAAGAAAGGGCCGTAGAAATCCTGAATCTGGTGCCTGCTGCACACTACACAAGCAACTGCACATAGTACACAATACACTGTTCTTAGTAAATGTGCCCCTTTAGGTTGACTGACGGAAATGCTTTCTAGCTATGACTTAAAAGATGTATAAATGACTATAAATGACACAATCAAGACAGCTCCCTACTACAGGAGAAAAGCTCCTTATCAATGATAGAAAAGGAAGATGTCCAAGGCTGCCGATACATAAAGTCCCCTTGAGGTAGGTGCAGGGTCAATAATAGATCAGATATAAAGTATGTCAATTAACGTAATTAAGCTTTGTTGGTAGTTTTTATTGGAAAGCAAATGTTCACCTTAGTAACAATCTAAATGAACGTTGCTAGGGAAAGCCTTATACAGCCTTTACTACACAATATGGGCCACTGTTGCAGCTATTACAAGTTGGTCTTTACTCTCTCTCTATAAATCTAAACTATATGTAAAAAAATCTCTGATAGTAAAATGTCCAATTCCTTTAACAAATTAAAAATCAGATGGAAACTATAGATGTACCATGCAGAGGGCACATTTTATTGAGATCTAAATCTTTCTGGCACATTGTTGTCAGCACCTGTCCAGCAAACGCGCAACCACAACCAGGCTTGGCGCTAGCTGTCAGACTAGGTAGGTGGTGGCGAACTCACCCTGCGACGTCCCTGCGGGCTAAGGCCCTGCTTAAAGCAGATAAACCGTCCTGATAAGGGCGAACCCACTATCAGGAACCTATCTGACGGTCCCTGAGCGACCCTACAAGATGACAGGGAAGACGTACTTCGTCTGGCAGCTGCTGGATGGGGGAGCGGACAGGTAACCGGAATACAGGTATAGGTCAGTGTTCACACTGGTGCACAGAATACTAACACAGGACTGAGACAGGGAAAGCAGGATATCACTAGGAGGTAAACGATCCTGAGGGACAAACAACAGATACAGGAAGACAGGCGGGATATACACAGGTAAGGTCAAGATCAAACAGATTATATACAGGTCAGGTCAAGATCAAACGGGTTATATACAGGTCAGGTGCAGATACAGGCGGACCAGCAGAGACAGGTCAAGATGGCTGCAAAGGTACAGAATCGGATACAAAACACAGAATACTAAACAAGAAAGCAAGAGCACTAGATACACAGGAAAGACTAGAACTAGATACACAGGTAAGACAAGACTAAAAAATACCCAGCCAGGTATGATGGGAATAGGCAGGTATATAAGGCATTTCCCGGACATGCCTCCAGCAGCACACTGGGGAACTGTCCATCAGGCTAGTAACCCTTGCTGGGCAGGGCAGAAATGCAAGGAGCAGGGTGTGGCTCAGTTAATCCAAACACAACACTAAACCACAGTTCACACACAAATTAACGTAATCTATTCTGCCAACTGCAGATGCAATATTTTGGCACGGACATTACAATTGTTAGTTTTGTATCCGTCCAGTGGATGCAGGGTCCTGGCTTATTAGACAGTCCTTTCCTTCTTGCCCGATCAGTAAGTTCTCCTAATGATGTGAAGATTTTTTTTAATATAAGTTTAAAGTGGCATCTTTGGGCTGAAATTTTAAAGGGACGGTGCAATAATAACATCAGGGACTATGTCATACCTCTAGTATAGCAAACTCTGAAAAATACTATTTAGTTATTTAACCAAAGGGGAAAAAAATAACTAAAAAAATGACAGGAGCCATTTAAATACCCAGGCTATCCACAGGTTTTTGGTATTTGTTGTTATTTTTTTTGTGTGTAAAAACTCTGTTTTTTCTTCTATATTTAATCTATGATTTCTTGTAAGCATTCCATATTTTTTTTTTTTTTTAAATGTATTTTTTTTATAAAACTTTATTGAATAAATGTTGGTCTAAAACTCAACAACCATCTTTTTGGTGTAGTTTTTGGTACAGTCGTGAGACAATTATTTCTGAGTGACTGATATGATTAAAATAGGAAAATAGGATATTTCGGATGAAATAACTCTTAAAGGGGTTGTCTAGAATTTTTGTATCTTTAAAGATGGATGAATATTGAGTTGTGAAACCAGTCACAGCTCTTGAATGGAGTGGATACAACTATATTACCTCTTTTAACCAAATATATCAATCAGTATTTGTTAACTATGAACTTCCCCTTTGGTCTCTCCCAGTTTTTGCTTTCTCCGGATCCTACACGCTTCTGTTCTTCGCTCGATCTCTCCAGGGAGTTGGATCCTCATTCTCCACAGTCGCAGGTAAAGGTTTATGCACTATTGATAACATACACACTGAGGGGCATCTATTGGAATAAATGGGTGCTGTATAACAAGTAATACCTACATTTTTGTAAACTTTTTGTAAGTTTCTGTAGTATGCTAGCTGTAGAGGTCTCCATAGCCAGAGGAGTGAATATCAATACTGACAATGATTTTCCAATAAGGATGGATATTCAGGATGAGGCGGGTTAGCTGCAGATATTTATACCGTTCTAATAGTATACAGCAGTCGGCCTCCGGTACATATAAGCAGATTACATTGTTATGGGCTACTTGCCCGTTTTACCGTGGGGAATAGTCAATGAATGACTTCCCTTGTTTGTTCCCCATTAGTGCGGCTCATTGTATTACTGACAGCGCTGATCCATTCCTTCCCCCCTGCTGTTTGGTAGACGCATGGCGTTATACTACTGCCATCACTTGTTATACGGCTGGCAATCCACAATAGTTTCCTTCTTTGTCTGGTTTTGCTACCGAGTCAACCATGTTGCATCCATCTATTACATCTTTGGGGTTGTAAAGTGACCTTTTCAGGGCACATGCACTGTACTATGCCAATAATTGACCATAAATGGTACGGCCATAGTAAGTGACTGCCATTTTGCTTCAATGTGTTTGCAAACTCACAAGTACAGGAGCACATGAAGCTACATGGCCTCTTTTTGGTGTCCAGTATATAGGGGTACATCTGCCTACATAACACTCATTTGGGGATAAAATTGCTTTTGTCTTCCCATTAGAAAGTTATCCATGACTCTACTATTGATGACTTTTACATAAGGACCCTTACCATGATCATTCCTACATTGGATTGGTCATCAATAATAAAGCCCTGGCCATACCCTTTAAGGCAATGGTCACATTAGAACCCTCTATCACCAATTCTTTCAAATATGACACACATCCAGACAAGGCAAATCTGTCTTAATTGTACCAGCACAATGTATAAGTACACAACATAAAACGTTTCCATAATTGTCAGTTGAGGTCCACCGGGAGGACGTATGGGTCTGTGTTATTATATGGTAGGCACAACTGTATGGGTAGTAGCTAATGGGCTAAGTACAATGGTATAGGTAATTTTTAGCGGGTCGGCACAGCGGGTCGGTAGTAGTTATTGGATTGGCACAATGATATGGGTAGTAGTTCTCAGATGGTAGTAGTTATTGAGTGGGAACAATGCTATAGGTAATAGTTATCAGGGTTGGGGTGGGGGTACAATGGTATAGGTACAATGGGGTGGGTACAAATTGTATGTGTAGTAGTTATTGGGTGGGCACAATGGTATGGGTAGTAGTTATTGGATTAGCACACTGTCATGGGTAGTAATTATTGGATTAGCATAATGATATGGGTAGTAGTTGTCGGGTTGGCACAGTGGTATGGGTAGTAGTTATTGGGTGGGCACAATGGTATGGGAAGTAGTTATTGGATTAGCACAATAGTATGGGTAGTAGTTATTGGGTGGGCACAATGGTATGGGTAGTAGTTATTGGGTGGGCACAATGGTATGGGTAGTAGTTATTGGATTAGCACACTGTTATGGGTAGTAGTTATTGGATTAGCACAATGATATGAGTAGTAGTTATTGGATTAGCACAATAGTATGGGTAGTAGTTATTGGGTGGGCACAATGGTATGAGTAGTAGTTGTTGGATTAGCACAATGGTATGGCTAGTAGTTATTGGATTAGCACAATGGTATAGGTAGAAGTTATTGGGTGGGCACAATGGTATGAGTAGTAGTTGTTGGATTAGCACACTGTTATGGGTAGTAGTTATTGGGTTAGCACAATGGTATGGCTAGTAGTTATTAGATTAGCACACTGTTGTGGGTAGTAGTTATTGGGTGGGCACAATGGTATGGGTAGTAGTTATTGGATTAGCACAATGATATGAGTAGTAGTTATTGGATTAGCACAATAGTATGGGTAGTAGTTATTGGGTGGGCACAATGGTATGAGAAGTAGTTATTGGATTAGCACAATGGTATGGCTAGTAGTTATTAGATTAGCACACTGTTGTGGGTAGTAGTTATTGGGTGGGCACAATGGTATGGCTAGTAGTTATTGGATTAGCACAATGGTATAGGTAGAAGTTATTGGGAGGGCACAATGATATGAGTAGTAGTTGTTGGATTAGCACACTGTTATGGGTAGTAGTTATTGGATTAGCACAATGGTATGGGTAGTAGTTATTAGATTAGCACAATGGTATGGGTAGTAGTTATTGGGTGGGCACAATGGTATGGCTAGTAGTTATTGGATTAGCACAATGGTATAGGTAGAAGTTATTGGGAGGGCACAATGATATGAGTAGTAGTTGTTGAATTAGCACACTGTTATGGGTAGTAGTTATTGGATTAGCACAATGGTATGGGTAGTAGTTATTAGATTAGCACAATGGTATGGGTAGTAGTTATGGGATTGGCACAATGATATGAGTAGTAGTTGTTTGATTAGCACAATAGTATGGGTAGTAGTTATTGGGTAGGCACAATGGTATGGCTAGTAGTTATTGGTGGGCACAATGGTATGGGTAGTAGTTATTGGTGGGCACAATGGTATGGGTAGTAGTTATTGGTGGGCACAATGGTATGGGTAGTAGTTATTGGATTAGCACACTGTCATGGGTAGTAATTATTGGATTAGCATAATGATATGGGTAGTAGTTGTCGGGTTGGCACAGTGGTATGGGTAGTAGTTATTGGATTAGCACAATGGTATGGGTAGTAGTTATTGGTGGGCACAATGGTATGGATAGTAGTTATTGGGTGGGCACAATGGTATGGCTAGTAGTTATTGGTGGGCACAATGGTATGGATAGTAGTTATTGGATTAGCACACTGTTATGGGTAGTAGTTATTGGATTAGCACAATGGTATGGGTAGTAGTTAATGGGTGGGCACAATGGTATGGGTAGTAGTTATGGGATGGGCACAATGATATGAGTAGTAGTTGTTGGATTAGCACAATAGTATGGGTAGTAGTTACTGGGTGGGCACAATGGTATGGCTAGTAGTTATTGGGTGGGCACAATGATATGAGTAGTAGTTGTTGGATTAGCACACTGTTATGGGTAGTAGTTATGGGATGGGCACAATGATATGAGTAGTAGTTGTTGGATTAGCACAATAGTATGGGTAGTAGTTACTGGGTGGGCACAATAGTATACTTTGCAGTTAATAGGTGGGCACAATGTTATGGGCAATACCATATGAATACTATACATTACATATAGTGACTTATTTACATGTATCCACAGGTTTGGGAATGCTGGCAAATGTATACACGGATGACTATGAAAGGGGGCAGGCCATGGGCATTGCACTAGGCGGACTGGCACTGGGCGTGCTCAGTAAGTACTATGATTTTATATGATTTGTGGATACCTCCCTTTCTTATATGTCCCTCTCTTCGCAGCCGGCGCCCCCTTTGGTTCGGTCATGTATGAGTTTGTAGGTAAAGCTTCTCCGTTCCTGGTGCTGGCAGTCCTGGCTCTATTAGATGGAGGTAATACACTGGTAATGTTACATATTGTGTTTTCTGGGTGACGTTTTAGATTTTTGCATTATAATTTGTTGCATTGTAACCAAACAAGAGATGGTTTACGGCAAGAACCATGTAATTACCTATTGGGAAATTGTGGAGCCCATGTTGTGTACAGGTACAGTGGTCCTTGGTGACAGATGATAGGTCACAGTCTCTGGCTAAATGTCACCACAGAAAAACTCAACCACAAATACCTAGAATAACTGAGAAATATGCAAATATGTTTTCCTAGGTGGGAAATGGAAAACAATGCCTCCTTTTGCTAGCTTGAAAGGCAGCTCCCTTAACATTAAGCATGACCTACAAGAAGCCTAATAACATGATGTGGGATTAAGACAAACCAGTATATGTGTTCCAGAAGGAACAGACTCCCAACTGTAGACAGTGATGTTTCCACCTGGTTGGGTGTCCTCAGTACAGTGTAGGGAACTGGTTTGGCTGAGTGAGGTTTGGCTTTAATCCCGCTTCATGTCATAAGGCTTCTTGTAGGTCATGCTTGATGTCAAGGGACTTACAAGGTAGCTAAAAGAGGCGTGGTTTTCCTTATCCCATCCTGGAAAAATTTGCATATTTTCCAAGATCTCATCTAGTAACATATATCTCACAGATCTCTGACAGATCTCCTCTAGTGACATATATCTCACAGATCTCTGACAGATCTCCTCTAGTGACATATATCTCACAGATCTCTGACAGATCTCCTCTAGTGACATATATCTCACAGATCTCTGACGGATCTCCTCTAGTGACATATATCTCACAGATCTCTGACGGATCTCCTCTAGTGACATATATCTCACAGATCTCTGACAGATCTCCTCTAGTGACATATATCTCACAGATCTCTGACGGATCTCCTCTAGTGACATATATCTCACAGATCTCTGACGGATCTCCTCTAGTGACATATATCTCACAGATCTCTGACGGATCTCATCTTGTGACATATATCTCACAGATCTCTGACGGATCTCATCTTGTGACATATATCTCACAGATCTCTGACGGATCTCCTCTAGTGACATATATCTCACAGATCTCTGACGGATCTCCTCTAGTGACATATATCTCACAGATCTCTGACGGATCTCATCTTGTGACATATATCTCACAGATCTCTGACAGATCTCATCTAGTGACATATATCTCACAGATCTCTGACAGATCTCCTCTAGTGACATATATCTCACAGATCTCTGACAGATCTCATCTAGTGACATATATCTCACAGATCTCTGAAAGATCTCCTCTAGTGACATATATCTCACAGATCTCTGACGGATCTCATCTTGTGACATATATCTCACAGATCTCTGACAGATCTCATCTAGTGACATATATCTCACAGATCTCTGACAGATCTCCTCTAGTGACATATATCTCACAGATCTCTGACAGATCTCCTCTAGTGACATATATCTCACAGATCTCTGACAGATCTCCTCTAGTGACATATATCTCACAGATCTCTGACGGATCTCCTCTAGTGACATATATCTCACAGATCTCTGACAGATCTCCTCTAGTGACATATATCTCACAGATCTCTGACAGATCTCCTCTAGTGACATATATCTCACAGATCTCTGACGGATCTCCTCTAGTGACATATATCTCACAGATCTCTGACGGATCTCCTCTAGTGACATATATCTCACAGATCTCTGACGGATCTCATCTTGTGACATATATCTCACAGATCTCTGACGGATCTCATCTTGTGACATATATCTCACAGATCTCTGACGGATCTCCTCTAGTGACATATATCTCACAGATCTCTGACGGATCTCCTCTAGTGACATATATCTCACAGATCTCTGACGGATCTCATCTTGTGACATATATCTCACAGATCTCTGACGGATCTCATCTTGTGACATATATCTCACAGATCTCTGACGGATCTCCTCTAGTGACATATATCTCACAGATCTCTGACGGATCTCCTCTAGTGACATATATCTCACAGATCTCTGACGGATCTCATCTTGTGACATATATCTCACAGATCTCTGACAGATCTCATCTAGTGACATATATCTCACAGATCTCTGACAGATCTCCTCTAGTGACATATATCTCACAGATCTCTGACAGATCTCCTCTAGTGACATATATCTCACAGATCTCTGACAGATCTCATCTTGTGACATATATCTCACAGATCTCTGACGGATCTCATCTTGTGACATATATCTCACAGATCTCTGACGGATCTCCTCTAGTGACATATATCTCACAGATCTCTGATAGATCTCATCTAGTGACATATATCTCACAGATCTCTGACGGATCTCATCTTGTGACATATATCTCACAGATCTCTGACGGATCTCCTCTAGTGACATATATCTCACAGATCTCTGACAGATCTCCTCTAGTGACATATATCTCAAAGATCTCTGACGGATCTCATCTTGTGACATATATCTCAAAGATCTCTGACAGATCTCCTCTAGTGACATATATCTCAAAGATCTCTGACGGATCTCATCTTGTGACATATATCTCAAAGATCTCTGACAGATCTCCTCTAGTGACATATATCTCACAGATCTCTGACAGATCTCCTCTAGTGACATATATCAGCATCCTTATGGCGATGCTCTTCTTCATCCACAGCTCTACAGCTCTGTATTCTGCGCCCCTCGAAGTTTACTCCTGGGGTGAGTATAACATTATCTTAAGAAAATATAAGGCGCTAATCTCCTAGATGAGGTGTAAATCAATGTGTTCTTCTTCCATAGAGCATACCACACACACCCTACTTAACTCTCCTCAGTGACCCTTACATTTTGGTGGCTGCAGGTAAGTCCCGGCTGATCTGTCCGTGGCTGCTATAAATATCTGTATCCAGTATATAAGAGATTATCTCTTTATCTACTTTCTCTTTAGGGGCCCTTTGCATTGCTAATATGGCTATAGGAGTTATGGAGCCCACCCTGCCCATATGGATGATGGAAACTATGTGCTCCCCAAACTGGCAATTAGGTAAATGTTCCCTCAATCTTGTACATTACTGCTCAAAGTGTAATCCCATATTTATCTACCGCACTTTACATCACTCGGCAGATTAGCGGGGTAACACATTTCTCCCACAATTATAGGTGCTCTTTGTATAAGACAAATCTTCTTTACCAGTAAGGATCTGTATCTATGATAAGGTGATCGCAGGGTGTCCAGCTCCTAGGACCCACCTCAAGCAACTGGAATCCATGTATTAACCCAATAGTCAGAATTAAAGGGAACCTACCACCTCCGAATCTGTAACCTGTAAAGGTGGATCGGGTGATAGGTGGATCAATAGGACGGTAGGATAGCCCTTTTAAGGGCTAATCCTCACGTCCCCACACATTTTTGACAACTTTAATACTCATAATATGTAAATTTTGTTAAGAGGCTACTAGGGCGTGCAGTAGCCGGAGCTGAGGCTACACAATGCCATCTGTGCAGCTCCGGCTTCGAAGCAGTGACTGCGCAGCCACGGGCCTGGTGTTCTGCGCATGCGCAGATGGCAGGTTAGTCGGACGAGGGTGCGCAGCTACGAAGAGCTGCTCACCGAAGATTTCGGGTACGAGGAACAAAGAGACTACTGGGTCGTGGAGTAGCCATGCCCTGTAACCTCAGCTCCGGCTACTCCGCGCCCCAGTAGCCTCTTAACAAAATTTACATATTACAAGTATTAAAGTTACCAAAAGGTGCTATCCTCATGTCCTATTGATACACCTACCACCCGATCTACCTTTATAGGTAGATTTGTGGTGGTTGGTTCCCTTTAAGTTTGCTGTGAGCATCCCCAAGGGTGAAATGAAGGATTACCTGGTCCAATACCTAGAGCTGACTATAACCGTATCGGCGGAATGGATCAGTTTGGCCGGCTAAATCCACTGCCACTGTGCTAAAGAATTCATTATATCAGTTAAATCCATCACTCAAACAACGACATAAGTCCTATGTATCACAATACAACTATCGCTAGTTAGTACAACTAAAAAACCATGTCCAAGAGTGAAAAAAATCCCTCAATACCAAATACTGGCCATCATGCAATGTCATCAATTGTTACACTGGCCAACGCACATTTCACACCCAGCTTTGTCAGGGGATGCTGGACAGCGACAAATTGGATCTATATATATTGTGTACATAGCACAATGTATAATTAGGTTACCTATACAATATATGATGGAAGTGATGTATGAACTGACCCTAACCTTGAATATGTGCAATATTATAATATATGACCTAAACCTAAATATGAATACTGTTCTCAGATATGTGCAATATTAGAATATTAAAAGTGCTTATGTGTAATGTGCATAAAAATAGCTGCCGACAGCAATTAAATAAAGTGCAGGTGATTCAACAGACATCAACTACATCAAACAGATGACAACGACTACAAATAAACACTCAAACATCTTGCACAAACTAACAAAGTACAACAATCTACCATTTAATGACATACAGACAAACCCATACAAACATAAACTGATGCATACATCTGAAAATCATTACGTATAGTATATGCATACACAGTGGGGCTCATTTACTTACCCGGTACATTTGCGATCCCGTGGCGCGTTGTTCACCGTTGATTCGGAGCTTGCCAGGATTCACTAAGGTTGTGAACCTGATATCCACTAGGTGTCGCTGCTGCGTCGAGGTCCGCCGGAGTTCACCATCCTCTTCCTGGTGCATGTAAGTGTGTGTCAAGCGACACATTCTTTTTTTAAAATACCGCAGTTTTTCCGAATCCGTCGGGTTTTCCCGACCCCCTCGATTTCCGTCGCATGCAAGCCGGCGCCGATGTGACACAATCCGATCGCGTGCACCAAAAACCCGGGGCAATTTAGGGAAAAACGGCGCAAAACGCTAATATTCAGGAAACCCGGTGATTTGGCCCCTTAGTAAATGAGCCCCAATAACTTACCTTGCACCCTGACAGAATCCTCTGTGTAGTTCCAGGGGTTGGGCTGTGGATGCATTTTAAAAAAACATGTGACTTGTCTGTGCTACTCACTCTTCAGCTTTAAGCCCCCACCTTTGTGCTCCTGTACATCTCCTCCCTCCCCCACTGATGTCAGGCTCACCAGTCTCAGAGGTTGGGCTTTGGTTTGGATGCATTTCAAAAAACAACACATGATTTAGACTTGGACTCCTCTTCTTAGATCCTCTGGCCTGTGATGTATGAGAGACTTCTGTTCGTACAATGTATGATGAGAAGTGGAAATTGATGCTTTATGTGGGTACGTGTAGAGCGACGACTGCTCAACATCACGTTAAACGTCTCCTGGAAATCAAACCACTTAATCATCCTCCAGCCTCCACAATCTCATTACCGAGGCATTAACAACTTAAGCAGAATTCTCCTAAGGTTGTGCCCATAATTATATCACCGTACACCCGCCTAGCGAAACAGATGACTCTGAGACTGGAATATTTAACTATTTGTTCAGTGACTATGCTAATCATGGAAGAAGCAGGCTCTCTCTACTTACTGCAGATACACAACAGCTTTTGGGCAATGTAGACCTCATTCCATTGGTCAGATGGGTCTTTGTACAACACAAACAATCTGTTGTCCAAAAATATTCAATTTTTTTTTTTGCCTGTCAACGTCTGGTGGTGTGCTTGGAAAACCAGCCATGTCAAAGACAGCTGTACGTCCCATTAATAAAAGCCAAGAGTAGGCCACAGCTCTCGGCAGAGATCTGCACGTCAACCTTCAAGGACCAAACATGGCCTACAAGATGCTGTCTTCTCAAATCACAAGCTTGAGACTAAGTCTAAGGAGGAAGATCAATTTTTAGACACTATTGACAATTTATAGTTTTAATCAGGGAATTGGGAGTCTGGGAATGCAGGGAGGACAGACCCTCACCAATCGCAAAAGACAACGACCCAGAAACACCTCCTCAGCCAAAAAAGAACTCAGACATCTCAGTATCTTGACCTGTTTTCCAAAAATTTATCCCATGTACAAATAGTACAGGACTAGACGCACAGAGGCAGGTCTACAGTAATATGCTTAGACAATGCAGGAATGGTTACAGGTCACACAAGGTATGGACATTGATGACATCAAGAGTGTTCAAAATGATGTAGTCAAAGAAGGTATTTCCACCAATCCCAATATTAGTGGATAGATGTAATGCTAAAGCCTTATGGATCCAAGACGGGAACTTGACTGAGACAACCCACACTATATAGTTACTATCTCCTAAAAGAGTGTATGGATAATCTAGTCTAATAGTTGGTTTAAACTTATCACAAAGGTAAATGCAGAATGATAAATTTGGTGTATTTTTAAAATCTTTGGGGGTTATTTATCAAAAGTCTCTTAGATCAGAACTGTTCTAGTTGCCCATGGCAACCAATCAGAGCTCAGCTTTCATTTTCCTAAAGCTGTTTGTAAAATAATAGCTGAGCTCTGATTGGTTTGCATGGGTAACTAGAACAGTTTTACCTCTCTTTTCTGATTAATTCTGATTTTCTGATAAATCTCACTCTTAGGCTATATTCACACTGCCGTTGCCCGCCCGTACCGTAGCGGGCAACGGCAGTGTATGGGGAGAGGAGGAGGAGGTGAGCGCAGCTCACCCCCGCCCCTCTCCATAGCAACCTATGGCGCACGGCCCCGTATTACGGGAAAAGATAGGACAGGTCCTATCTTTTTCCCGGGTACGGAACGGTACGGTGCCGCACGTGTGCGGCACCGTACCGCTCCCGTAGGGTGCCGTGCGCCCATAGGAGTGTATGGGGGACGTATATCGGCCGTATATACGTCGGCCGTATATACGTCCCCCATACGTTCGTGTGAATATAGCCTTTAGGAGGAGATTTATCATCAAGTTTCTGAGGTAAAACTGTTTTAGTTGCTCATGGAAACCAATCAGAGCTCAGCTTTAATCTTATAAACAGCTGTGGGAAAATGTAAGCTGAGCTCTAATTGGTTGCCATGGGCAACTAGAACAGTTCTGCTCTAAGAGACTTATGATAAATCTCCCCATTTTTGTCTATGTTTACAATGCTTAATAATGGTCATAGTTTCCAACATTTGGGCCCACCTCCTTCCATCAAGCCACACCCTTTTCTATTGAGCCCCACCCTTTTGTCAAACAAGATACAGGAAATTCCTAAATTAAATGTTGTATACAGTAAACCCTGTAGGCAACTTTTTTTGTGCACAAATTGTATCCTAATACTGAAAACTTTTCATAACCAAATCTGTCGCAGTATCTATAACTCCCCAGAATAACCCAAAATGTTTTCTTGAACAGGTTTGGCATTCCTACCTGCCAGCATCTCATACCTTCTATGCACCAACCTGTTTGGCACGCTGGCACACAAGATGGGAAGGTGGGTCAACACTTCTAGCAACAATTTTAGCAAAAACTATTGACAATTTTTTTGCCATAATAGACTTGTGAGGACTGGCACCCGATCCATGTGTAGTGGCCGAGCTGAGTAATTACAGCTTAGTGACCTGAACCGACCTGCAGTAACCTGTTCTGACCACTATGCAAATAACAGAGCTGTGTACTTCCTTCCCGCTGATCAGTGGAGGTCAGACTGCACCAATCTCATAATGACAACCTAATGTGAGCTTGAAAAGCCTCCTTTGATATACTATGAACTAATAAAGAATAATTCAGTGTCCTCGTTATTTTAGGTGGTTGTGCACACTAGTGGGAATGATTGTGGTCGGAGTCAGTCTACTCTGTGTAAGTATACATAGCTCACTGCATGGTCGCACAGCTCCGGTCATACAATTCATTACCTACCTGTCTGTTATTCATGTATGTGGTTTTTTAATGTCTAGGTACCACTTGCTGTCAACATATATGGTCTTATTGGTCCTAATGCTGGCATTGGCATCGCCCTTGGAATGGTAGATGCATCGATCATGCCCATCATGGGGCACTTAGTAGATTTACGTCATACATCGGTCTACGGAGGGATATATGCCATCTCGGACATTGCACTTTGCATGGGGTTCGCAGTGGGTAAGATTTTTTTTTTATATTGACTGCACAATAAAATATGGTGTATGTAATGGTCTAATCCTGAGGATGCTAATTTTACCATTTTGTTTTTGCACTTTTAACCCCTACACAGTGATATTGACTTCACATTGAAAGGGTAGCGTAGTCAGGAGCAAGCTGAGGTCAGGCAAAGAGTAGTGAGGAGCAAGCTGAGGTCAGGCAAAGAGTAGTGAGGAGCAAGCTGAGCTCAGGCAAAGAGTAGTCAGGAGCAAGCTGAGCTCAGGTAAAGGAAGTGAGGAGCAA
This sequence comes from Engystomops pustulosus, assembly GCF_040894005.1. Taxonomy (NCBI): domain Eukaryota; kingdom Metazoa; phylum Chordata; class Amphibia; order Anura; family Leptodactylidae; genus Engystomops; species Engystomops pustulosus. The sequence goes on from NC_092414.1 coordinate 197,563,336, forward strand.
ACTGAGGTCAGGCAAAGAGTATTAATGAGCAAGCTGAGGTCAGGCAAAGAGTAGTGAGGAGCAAGCTGAGGTCAGGCAAAACGTATTAATGAGCAAGCTGAGGTCAGGCAAAACGTATTAATGAGCAAGCTGAGGTCAGGCAAAGAGTAGTGAGGAGCAAGCTCAGGTCAAGCAAAGAGTATTAATGAGCAAGCTGAGGTCAGGCAAAGAGTAGTGAGGAGCAAGCTCAGGTCAAGCAAAGAGTATTAATGAGCAAGCTGAGGTCAGGCAAAGAGTAGTGAGGAGCAAGCTGAGGTCAGGCAAAGAGTATTAATGAGCAAGCTGAGGTCAGGCAAAGAGTAGTGAGGAGCAAGCTGAGGTCAGGCAAAGCGTATTAATGAGCAAGCTGAGGTCAGGCAAAGAGTAGTGAGGAGCAAGCTGAGGTCAGGCAAAGAGTATTAATGAGCAAGCTGAGGTCAAGCAGAGAGTAGTCAGGAGAAAGCTAAGGTCAAGCAGAGAGTAGTCAGGAGAAAGCTGAGGTCAGGCAGATAGTAGTCAGGAGCAAGCTAAGGTCAAGCAGAGAGTAGTCAGGAATGGGATGAGGTCAGGCAGTGGATACTCAGGAGTAAGTTAAGGTAAGACATAGAATAGTAAGGAGCAAGCTAAGGTCAGGCAGAGAGTAGTTAAGAGCAAGATGAGGTCAAACAGAGAGTAGTCAGGAGTAAGATGAGGTCAAACAGAGAGTAGTCAGGAGTAAGATGAGGTCAAACAGAGAGTAGTCAGGAGCAAGGTGAGATCAGGGCAGGCAGAGTAGAGATGAAGTAATACAACAATCCAAAGTTAAGGGCACACATAGTCAGTGCCGGCTGAGGTAGTTTCAGAAGCACAGCAGAACAGGAATGATATTCTGAGTCGGAGTTGTTTTTTTTTTCGACAACTCTGGAAACACTGAAGCCTATTTGCAAGTCAGGGAACAGGACAGAATCATAGGACAATAGCCAGCAAGAAAATATTTACACTGTTCCTCATGTGTTAAGAGGAAAAAGCGGGAGAGTGAATGTAGCTCTCAAACAGCTAGCCTGCACACTGGAGCAAGGAAATCACCGGGAAGCCATGACTGTAGGAGGGGTAGGGTGCTGAGTCACTGGTACAGACTGTCCTAGTAGTATGTATTTTGCTGATGTGGTTGTACAGTAAATGTGCTATGTCCTTCCAGGACCTTCCACTGGTGGAGCCATAGCAAAGGCCATTGGCTTCCCCTGGCTGATGGTGATCACTGGGATCCTGAACATCCTCTATGCTCCTCTATGTTTCTTTCTTCGGAGTCCACCAGCCAGAGAAGAGAAAATGGTGAGTAACAAGAAACAATAGTAAAAAAAACATAGATTATACAACAGGGGTGATTAAATGGTGATTTATAGCTCCAAATAATTTGTCATAATTAACCAGGGTAGTTAATGGGTGTTAAGTAAGATTCCTAAGGTCTAGCACAGAGAAGGAACTGATGTTGGTGACCCTCTTAATACAGTAATGGGGTAAGTATGAGCATCACTGGTGGTTCAGGGAGGTAATAGGGCTTATGTCATCATCTTTGGTGGTCTTTACGCAGAGGCCACTGGGCTACGCAGCACCCTCAATACTTACTACTTCACTACTGACCCTGAAATATGAAGGATGAGTCAGTGAAGAGCCCCCTCTCATGTGTACTGCTCCTAATACCCCACTGTCATAAGCTGCCCCCATTGTCCATGACTCCCACAGAGTACTGCCCATGCCACATCTCACACTGCTCCTCACGTCCCCATCTCTCACAGACTGTTCCACATATTTCCTTGCCTACATACTCATTGGGGCAGATTTACTTACCCGGCCGATTCGCGATCCAGCGGCGCGTTCTCTGCGGTGGATTTGGGTCCGGCCTGGATTCACTAAGGTAGTTCCTCCGCTGTCCACCAGATGTCGCTGCTGCGCTGAAGTTCCCCGAGGTTCGCCGGAATGCACGAGCCTATCCCTGGTGAAGGTAAGTGCGAGTCCTGCGACACATTTTTTTTAAAAATGCGGCGTTTTTCCTAATCCACCGCGTTTTCGTACGGCCACGGCCCCAGATTTCCGTCGCGTGCATGACGGCGCCGATGCGCCACAATCCGATTGCGTGCGCCAAAATCCAGGGGGCAATTCAGGAAAAATCTACGCAAATTGGAAATATTCGGGTAACACGTCGGGAAAACGCGAATCGGGCCCTTAGTAAATGACCCCCATTGACCTCTTCCCAGTGGAAACTTGTGGTTGCCTTCAAAAAGTCATCAGAGGTGGCATCTCCGGAGCACAAAGTTTTGCCAAGTCTTAGATAAAGTATTAGATATTTAGTTCGGGGCTAAATTCTCCAGACAATTTATTGCTAAAGGAATTCTTGCACCGAATACAAGGAACACGTTCAGTCGCTTATGTCCATGTCCTAAATCATCCATATTGTATAACGTAGCATATGCTTTGTTTTCAGGCGATCCTAACTCAAGAATGTCCAATGCAAACCAAGACCTATATGGCCCAGAGTACAACCCCAGATTTACCGCTCTCCGACCACAGTAGTGATGAAGACATCAGCATACCTCACAACAGGACCATGAGGATCCCTCGCTGACACCTCTACATGAGCCTGCAGACTGTTACCATGCCGTGTCCTGACTTCTCAGGTCCAGCCTGGACTGTATCATATAACGTCTGCATATCTAACAAAGCTCCTCTAAGTCTCCATCACGGAAACATCTTCATTTCTAGAGTAGTGGCCTGTACATGTGTCCAATCACCTCTGCCCAAGGACACACATTCCAGTCAGCCATCGTCATTGTCGTAAAGAAGGGCAATGTGACCCATCTGCCGTTCAGTGTGACCTATGGGCCTGTTACCTCTTGCTGTAGAGCTGGCCATGGTCCACATTACCCGGTAACCTTCCTATTTGGACCCTTTTACACCTGCCGGACTACATCAAACTGCTAATGCCTATATTGTCACCGTGTGCCCCGTTATTTACTCCTGTTTAATGAAATTGAGGTGCTCATCAAACTGCTAAGTCTCCCAGGTCCAATGTAGACCATCTAGACCCAATCCATATACAGGTCTCAGACTAGCCAAGCAACAGGAGTTATCCAGGGTCAGAAAGTACAAACTTTACCAAAAACAGTGCCACACCTATTCTATGGGTCATCTGGTATTTCAGCTTAGCTCCAATAGTGTGAATGTGACTAAGCTGCAACACCATATACAACCTGTAGACACCAATGGCGCTGTTTTTGGCGAAAACACTACAACTTTTTTCCTCAGTATCCCCCTAAAGGCGTCATACAGACGGAAAAACATTCGTACAGAGCTCAATGTGGCACATCAAGGTGATAGAGCGAGGACTGAAGCCTATATGGGTTGGAGAAACACAAGCAGCGGCATTATTTACTTACTATGGGTAACACTACCAATTTATAAGATGATTTTATGTGTTTTTTTTGTCTTTATTTATTAAAATTCTGTGATATTGTCTCATGCGTTTTTTTTGGTTGTTGTTGTTTTATCTTGAAATATTAGACTTTATATGGTAAAAAGGCATCTAAACTCTCTGCTGCATGTGGCGAGCTATAGAAGGGCGCCCTTCCAGTAGTAATATATCAGGTAATCTTTTTAGTAAGTGGGTTCTCCATGCAGTGTCTCATGGGGTGTGAAAAGAGACAGGTCCTGCTTTTTAGTATATGACTGCACTCCTGATGCTGCCCCTCATTTTCCTGCAGGTGGTGCTTCCTGGGGCAAGAGGCTCAACTGGCCTCACGGCTGCTGCACCTTCAATAAAGAGGCTTATGAACTTCTGTATTGTGGGCAATAATAAGACTGAGGCTAAGCTGTAATGCCCTGTATCACCGCTAACTGGCAGGTCTTTGGACAGGGGGGATGCCTGGAGTCAGACCCCAACCATCTTACATTGATGATTAGCCGTCAATTATCTTTTGCCCTTTAATTATGTGATCGCATATTTCTCCATTCATATAAATTTGCTGTGTCAGCAGCAAAGTCTCTTTTAAAGTGCCCTGTCTGTGTATCCATGTACATGTGTATCTCTCTGCTGTGTGGATCCTCAGGATCGGCATGGAAGGAGTTACTCCCCCCAGCTGTTTGCTTTCCCTTCTATTCAGACCTGACAATAGGCAGACAAATATTAGATTTCGAGCTGTGTGACAGATGGGTAGCTGGGAGGCAGCGCTCATTGTCCCTGGTACAGCGATATATCACCTGCCGCAGCATAATGTGACTGGCGCTTATATTCACCTGCCTGGCGCAAGTGCTGGAGACATACTGGGTGACTTCCAATGCTCTACTGTGTGTGTGTGTCTACCCCAAGGTGTGTGACATCACAAGCAAGTTATAGAGTGCTTGAAACATAGGCTGCTGTGACATCACAAGTGGGTATAATTCTGGTAAACTGCTGTGATATCATCAGTAGGTATCAATCATATAGGTATCAGTCAGGTAATCTGCCGTGATATCATCAGTAGGTATCAATCACATAGCTGCTGTGATAGCATCAGTAGGTATCAGTCAGGTTAGCTGCTGTGATATCATCGGTAGGTATTCATCTGGTAAGCTGCTGTGATATCATCAGTAGGTATTAGTCAGGTAGACTGCTGTGATATCATCAGTAGGTATCAGTCAGGTAAGCTGCTGTGATATCATCAGTAAGTATCAGTCAGGTAAGCTGCTGTGATATCATCAGTAAGTATCAGTCAGGTAAGCTGCTGTGATATCATCAGTAGGTATCAGTCAGGTAATCTGCTGTGATATCATCAGTAGGTATCAGACAAGTAAGTTGCTGTGATATCATCAGTAGGTATCAGTCAGGTAAACTGCTGTAATATCACCAGAAGGTACCAGTCAGGTAAGCTGCTGTAATATCACCAGAAGGTACCAGTCAGGTAAGCTGCTGTAATATCACCAGAAGGTACCAGTCAGGTAAGCTGCTGTAATATCACCAGAAGGTACCAGTCAGGTAAGCTGCTGTGATATCATCAGTAGGTATCAGACAAGTAATCTGCTGTGATATCATCAGTAGGTATCAGACAAGTAAGCTGCTGTGATATCATCAGTAGGTATCAGTCAGGTGAGCTGCTGTGATATCATCAGTAGGTAGGTATCAGTCAGGTAAGCTGCTGTGATATCATCAGTAGGTATCAGTCAGGTAGACTGCTGTGATATTATAAGTGAATATCATCTTATCAGGCTACTGTGACATCACAAGTGGGCATCAATTTCAGCTGTTGTGACATCATACAAGATAGGTTCCTGCAGGTTAGATTCTATGACATCGACATTTTCAATTAACCTACTATGACATCACAAGTAGTTTTTAGTTCTATGACATCAGACTTGAGTTGTGATTTGCTGAGTGATGACATTGTAGGTATACACTATATACACTATATACCAATGCAATCGAGGGTGCTTTCACACGTGGCGTCCTGACACTTGCGTTTTTATGCTACGATGTGTTTTCCAGCTTTGAAAATATTTTTCTTCGTTGCTGGAGGCGTCATCAGCTGTGTTACCATTGGGACGCAGCTGCTTACACTTCAGCAATGAAAAAAAAACGCTTTCAAATCTGGAAAATGCATAATAGACGCATGCATCAGGACACCATGTGTGAATGCACACATGTTGTTTCAAGTCTGGCCCATATACAATGATCCGATCCGATCCGAGTCCGATCCATTCCAAATTTTCTTACTAAATGGTTGGCGTATGTGTTAGTACCAGTTTTAGACCTTCTCAATGTATGAGGAGACTCCCTGATATTATGGTGTCCCTTGGCTCACTATGGACAGATTTGAGATGGCCTTTACTATGGGTATCTATCTGGATTCGGAAAATCTGGGGTTTGAATGCTGTGAAATGTACATTTTACATGCAAATGAGCATTTCAGTGCCGCGAGATCTGGCACGCCCTCTTTTGGCCCGTTTTCCCACCATGCTCCGCCCACACAGTCGCGATTGATTGACCGTGTTTGATTACCCAGGTGAAACCGGGCAAGACACGGCGCACCAAAAAGCTTCAAATAAAAAAATGTCTTTTGGGCTCTTTTCTTACAAATTTTACACAGGGTGCTGTGTCAGGGCAGAGGTTTATGACACTATCAAACAGTAAATCAGCCATTGTTGTCCATAGCAATAACTTATAGTATGTGTTTTGTTGCTATGGGAAACAGACAGTATTACCCATGCACAGTACTGAGAGGTTGCCACCTGCTGGTTGTTAGACACCATTACTACAACTTAATGTTTGGGTTGTATATAGACCCATATAGGATAAGCTTTCACCTCCCTACATTATAAGGTAAAATAGATGTAATGTTGACATTTCCATAACTTATTGACTACTTCTGCCATTACTGCCAGTGTGTACAATGGCCGCCGGCCCTCACTGCCAGTACTTAAGATGGCCGCTGAATTGGAGAAAAAGCGCCGAATATCCGGAGGCGGGAACTTCCGGCGTTGGCATGGCAGCTGCCGAGCATCCCCTGGAGCGCGCCCTGGTCGGGGTGTGCGCCTGCATGGGCCGACCCCCCATCCCTCCGCGGTCCCGGGCCGCCTGTGTGGAGCTGCTGCAGTCGTTTTTCCTTTGGGCTTCCCCCAGTGCGGAGTCGGGATGTGGGGAGGAAATTCTGGCCAGGGGGTCGCCAGCGATGCGGGCATCTCTGGTCCTCACCGAGGCTGTGAAAGCCGTGTCACGTGGTGGTGGTCAGGTGACCGGCGCCGGGACCGCGGAGGAGGGGCCAGAACTGAAGTCTCAAACCGCGGAGGAGTCTGGGAAATCTAATTTGGTGAAGGGAGATGTTGAAAAAACAGGAAACAAAGACGTGGCCCCTTCACCAAAAGTGAAGGCATTGTCTGCCCCCGTTGTATTAGACGCTCAGTGTGTCCTGGACTGTGCCACCGCTCCTCTGCTGCTCCTCTGCGGGGTCCATATCCAGGAAGCAGCATGGAGCGACCCCCAGGCCCGCTGTCTGTCCAATCAGCTGCTGCTATCTCTGCTGGATGCGGCACATTGCCCCTCAGTGACTGAACTGCTGCGGGGGTCACCCGAGGAGCCATATAGCCCCTACAGGGCGGCCCTGGGGCTGCTGGGACCTCGGCTGCGCAAGTGAGAAGTGTAGATAATCCGTGTGCACTGCCTTCTGCCGCCCTCTCTGTAGTGGTCAGGCCTGGTTACTGCAGTGATTCAGCTCAGCCGCTACACAGAGAATGGCGCCAATATGTGGAGGAGCTGGGCCCTCACTGATCTGATACTGGTGACCCCCATGTGGCCGGACGCTGCGCACCTCTTACATGACTCCCTTTCTTTTGCAGAGACACGTGGCCTTCGCACCCGGACGCCAGCCTGGTCTTCCCCTGGTTGCTGTTCCAGGTCCCCCGGCCGTTCCTCTCAGAATACCTCAGCCGGGTGATGCCGCCCTCGCTGCTCTTATCTGATGACTACAAGCTGAAGAATAAGATACTGGGCGTCCGCTGCCTGCACCATATTGTCAAAAACGTGGTAAGAGGCTGACAGGGAGCCATAGTCATGGGGGGCATCCTTAAGGGTGATGCCACACATGGCGCTTTTGTCCGTTTTAAGCAGACCGTCAAAAGCATGCGTTTTTTAACGGACTGCTTGAAAACGCCCCAAAAAACGGGTTCAAAACGCCACTTGTGTCATCACCCCAATTGTGAAATCCCATTCTATTCATTGTGGTGCATGTATTATATATATTTATATTTATTTTTTTTTTGAAAGATACATTTTGGAACACTGCAGCAGATACAACCACCAGCTAAAAAGTCTCCCCAAACAATTCCCCCCATTTAGTACTTGATGGTTTCCTCCTTACTCTACTTAACATGGAAGGTGCACACTCGGGGTGTGGTCACATGTTGCATTTAACACATCTGTTTTATAACCCATTGCAACAACTGAAGAGAGATTTGCCTAATTAAACAGCTGTTAACACTTGTGTTTACAAAACGCAACCATTAATGCATTGTTAACAGCTGTTAAATTAGGCAAAGTGAGGGCCGGCTGGACTGACCCTCAGGGTGCGGTCACACGTTGCGTTTACTGCATGCGTTTAAAAACGCAATGCTACAGCTGAAGGGGTATTTCCCTAATTAAACAGCTGTTAACGCTTGCGTTTACGCGACGTTAACAACCACATGCGTTAACCACGACGTTAACGCATGCGTTAACAATGCGTTAACATTAGCATCTTGTAAACGCAAGCGTTAACAGCTGTTTAATTAGGGAAATCTCCCTTCAGCTGTAGCAATGCGTTTTTAAATGCATGCAGTAAACGTGACATGTGACTGCACCCTCACTGGCCCCGGCCTGCATAAGACACTGATTGGATGATTGATGTGCGTCAAGTGGGACCAGAGGGTTAAACCTGCAGGCTATTAGTGAAGCAATTACTCGTGAGTGTGTGAGAAGCGTCCAGGCCACGTAAGAGTTGCAGCGTGAGCTGGCTGGAACCGGACCAGAACTCAGCATGTCAGTTCTATTCCAGTTGTCAGCGTTTGGGTTGGATGTTGTTCCAGCCAGTACTCGCTGCCGGTATGATGCGAGTTGGACTCCTCGCGCTCACTAGTGTGTAAGTGACCTTGCTTTTATTTCTTTACTCATTTTTAACCCCTTACCGACATGTGACGTAATAGTACCGGTAACACCCGCGATCGGTGCCGGCATGCGCCGCCATCTTTCCGTGGATCGTCGCTCCCCGTGACGTCATCGGGGAGCAGCGATCCATCACCATGGTAACTTCGGGTCTCACGAAGACCCAAAGCTACTCCGGGTTAACCCATTCATTACCATGTGCTGTCAGTAAAATCCCCATATACTGCCATACTGTAGTATGGCAGTATATGGTAGGATTGATCAGACAACCTAGGGTTAAAGTACCCTAGGGAGTCTGAAAAATAGTAAAAATAAAAATAAAAAAATTATAATAAAAAACCTAAAAACTCCCCTTTCCCTAGAATTGATATAAATATAAATAAACAGTAAAAATCATAAACACATTAGGTATCGCCGCGTCCGAAAATGCCCGATTTATCAAAATATGATAACGGTTTTTCACTGCGTTTAAACCCGTAACGGAAAATCGCGCCCAAAGTCGAAAATGGCACTTTTTTGCCATTTAAAATGTTTTTTTTAAATTATCTAAAGTGATCAAAAGGTTGTACAGTCCTAAAAATGATAACATTGTAAACGTCATCAAAATCCGCAAAAAACGACACCACACACAGCTCCATACACCAAAGTATGAAAAAGTTATTAGTGCCAGAATATGGCAAAATCCCCCCAAAAAATTTTGTACAGGAGGTTTTAATTTTTTTAAATGTATGAGAACATTATAAAACCTATGCAAATTTGGTATCCCCGTAATCGCACCGACCCAAAAAATAAAGTAGACATGTCATTTGGGGTGAACAGTGAAATCCGTAAAATCCAAGCCCACAAGAAAACGGCACAAATGCAGTTTTTTACCAATTTCACTGCATTTGGAATTTTTTTCCCGGTACACGGCATGAAATATTCAATACCATCACTATGAAGTGTAATTTGTTACGCAGAAAATAAGCCATCACACAGCTCTGTACATGGAAAAATAAAAAAGTTACAGATTTTTGAATGTGGGGAGTGAAAAATGAAAACGCAAAATCAAAGGGTCGCGGCGGGAAGGGGTTAAACAGTTTCAAAAGAAATTTGCTTATTGAAGATCTTCTTTAAAGGGGGAACAGTGTCTCTTTATACAGCTGTGTTTTAAAGGGAACCTGTCAGCAGAAATTGACCCAAAAAAAAAAAAAAAAAATTCACTAGGCCCGGTGTGGTGGCATCTTCTAGAAAATCAACTTTGTAGTGAGATGTAAATTGGTTGTATAAAGTCATGGAGGTGGAGAGTTTAGCACTGAAGTCCAGCTCTCCGTGCCTCATAATGCAGCCTCCACTGTTACTGACTATCCTGCATACAGGGACATTCATAATTGGGTCTCCTAAAGTCTGGAGCAGGAGGGACATTTTGACTCGGGAAGAGCTTGTCTTCAGTGTTATACTCTCTGCCTCCCGGTCTTTATAAGAGCAATTTACATCTGTCTTTTAAGGTGCCACCACACTGGGCCTATTGGAGCTTTTCTAAGTATTGTTGAACCTTTGGAATCTGGATCGGTCCTTACCCCTGGTGGTCATTATTGTTAGTGAGCTGGAACTATACACTTGCTATATAAATTTAATCTGGAATGTGTTTAGTTGCTAGAAAACCTTACTGCTAGTGGTTTATTACCACTAAATTCTGCTGGTAGGTTCCCTTTATGGTCCAGAAACCTTCTCGGGTCCTCTCCCTATTTTTGCAACTTGGAGAAAACTAGATGCAAGGTGGGTCTTCTGATGTATGTCCACTTCAGGTCTCTGGAGTATGCGCAGTATGTCTGGTAAAGCCAAAGATGGTACACTGGTCGGTCACCCGGTATCCAGAGAATCTTATGTGGAGCCATAGCACCTGACAATGGGTAGTGGTGGCAAATTAACCTGAGAGGATCCCTGTAAGTTTGATGAGACTTGTGCTAGTTCAGACTATCATTTATGCTCTCAATCCTGTTGTCTCATATGACAATGTTATTACTCTGTAATGTATTTTATTTGTTTCCCCATAATCTGTAAAGCGCTACGGAATTTGGCGCTATACAAAGATGATCATTTATGGTCTCTAGATACTATATGGGTTTGAAGTAGTGGATTCACAATGATGGAGTCAAGTCCAAGTTTTGCGTGTATAGCTGTGTTGTGGTTCCTGAAATTTTTTGAGGGGCTCTTGATGATGCTATACCACCAGAAAGACTAGTCTAAGGCTACATTCACACGACTGTATGGAGGACGTATATACGGCCGATATACGTCCTCCATAGACGGCAATGGGCGCACGGCGCCCTACGGGAGCGGTACGGTGCGGCACTCCGTACTCGCCTCCTCCTCCTCTCCCCGTGCACTGCCATTGCCCGCTACGGTACGGACGGGCAACAGCAGTGTGAATGTAGCCTAAGGCTTCATGAACACGGCTGGGTACAGAAAAGGAGGGGTTGATCCTTCCTCACCTCTTCCCTCTTCATAGTAAGTCAGTGCGGTGAGACACGGGTGCCATAGATGTCTATGGGGGGTCATATGCATGGGGCTCAAGTCTGGTGGTGAATAGCCAAACTTTTAAGAAGCTCTTTCTTGGGCTCATCTGTGCACCAACTCTATGGTCAAACATTGTAGGCTCACGTGATCAGATTATGCTGATTAATGCATAACACTCTTACCTCCGGGAACTTTATAAGTAGTAGACTGTAATAATATGGACTTCCAATTCTTATCATTGACAGCCGGCGGCAGAGCTGAGACAGTACAATCGGGCCTTGGTTGTGTATCACGCACTACGGAACCATCTCTACTCTACTGAGCACGACCTCATTGAGGTAAGGAGGATCTCCTGGGAATGTATGTACTTCTCCACAGGTGAATAAGCCGCTGTGGATTGCAGGAAGTGGTTTTTGAGTTTTTAGATAAAATCACAAATTTTTTTTCACAAAATTTCCATTCCTTGCTGGCTGGAGAGGGGTGGTAACCTGTCCCCTCTCCATAGGGATGTGCGCTGCACTGCTGTTCACACTGGCAAACATGGGACATGTTCATTCTTCTTCGTTTACAGAGCGGTATACACCGCACACATGTGCACCATGTATTGCTTTGCACGTCTATTGCAGTCTCTGTGAATGGGGCCGTAGGTCGGGTTTTTACTGTGATGCCGCCATATTTCCTGGGCTGGACACCCTCCTTTAATATATGATGGCAATAGTCCTTGTCTCTCTGCAGTCTAGTGACTCCAAGCATCATGTATGAATATACCACCACATAACTAGGGGATGGATGAGGATCAATTTATTGGAAATAGGGGTCCCAATTTCATGAATGGGTGGACAAGGATGAATTTTGCTGTAAAAATCTGTAGATGGGGGTTGGCTCAATTTTTCAGTTTTCCCCCTTTTGGATATCTTGATAAGGAAAGATGGGGGCAGTAGTGAGTGAGATGCCTCCATGTCTCCTCCCATCAGGTGGTGCTGCCCTGTCTGCTGGATCTGTTTCCCATCCTTCACAAGCCACCGCCCGCACTGGGTGCATACAAGAAAGACGCGGAGGACCCTGCAGACCAAGTCATGCAGCTGCTTCTCACACACATGGAGATGGAGCACAGGATCAACCTACGTAGACTCTACGCCCGCACCCTGCCCGCTTTTCAGGAGAGGTAAGGTGCTGTGCCCTGCATGTTGTCTGTATAGTGAGGGGTGCTGGGAGTGTCGCTGCTGGCATCTGTTAGGTGCTGGATGAACCCTAGGGGCATATTTTATCTTTCTTGGGTAGTTTTCGTTTTTTTTTTTTTTTTTTTTTTTGTGTGCGTCCCTCACCAGTAAAACCGGTTTGTGCCATATTTGTTACATGTCGGCGCACAATTCGCTTAAAAGTTGTTTCAAAAACTCTCAAACATGCATCTGCCGTCCACTAGCTGGTGTGCCAAAATTGCACTTTTACTATAACTATACACGAACGCCAAAAAAAAACTTAGAAGGAAGAATTACATACTCCAAGTCCACTGATAATAAAACGATGGAGCAGAAAAGCTCCACATTATAGATGCTCACACAGCTCCGGAGTAAAGATAAATGTGCAGGTAATGATGTGATCGCCCACTGCTGGCGACATGCTGACCAGTGGGATGAATAGTTGTATTATCACTTGAGCTGGGTGGCACACCTTGTACTGGAGTCCCTGTGGTATACTGAAATGATGCAAGGACTCGGCCAGCAGGACTGTAGCTCCGGTGCCCCAGTTCTGCTAGATGGGAATCCTATTTTGGTATAATACAAGGTGTGGGATCGGATGGGAGGCCTAATAGCAATATTCTAATTGTTCTCATTGAATATAGGCTCGGAGTGGGGATCGTCCGTCACTTGAAGAGGCTGCTGCAGGTGATAGTCGGGTATCTGGAGGTGTATGATGGTCCCGCAGAAGCTGCTCGCCTCAGCATCCTGGAAACTTTACAGGGAACCATCAAATACGCGTGGCCAAGGTGAGGCTTTCCTCTGGATCCATGCGGGTCCCACCAGTCAGCAGTAGAGGCAGCAGTCTCCTACAAACAACTATCTGCACCATCCTTTATACAGTGGTTGATCTTGGTACTGCAGCTCAGCACCATTTACCTGAATGGGAATGAGCAGGAAAGGGCCTTAGGCCTGGGTGGCATAAGCTGCATTCTGTTTGGCGTGGTGCCAGACTATCTCTGCGGATCTGGTTCCATACATCTGTATGTTTCTGCAGGATCCCCCCGAGGCTTCCGCTCCTCTTAAAGTCTCTCCTGAAGCTCATACATGAACTTTCCACTGAGGCGAATCAGAATTCTCCATCCATCACCGAAACCTTACTCAAGGAAGCCACCGAGTGCCTACTGCTTCTAGACCACTGCTGCAAAGGACAAGTCAAAGTGAGTATATGGTGGCAAAGGGAGAAGTCGCCATCATACACTTAAAGGGAATTTACCATTATGATAAACCAGGGACACTTACTCCTAGATCCAGGCACCATGACAGTGATAATCTTCTTGTATGTGTTATCCATTGCCTCCTTCCTTCTAAAATCAACTTATGCTGATGAGTCTGAAGCGCTCTGGGGCCATTACCAGAGCCCCTCTGTGCTGTAGCTTCACAGGCTGTTACACTGTGCAGGAGCACTTCCCCCTTGCACTGTCTGAGATTATAGCAGACAGTGGGGACACGGTGTAATAGTCTGAAACTACTACACGATTGGGCTCAGGTTATGCCCCCACAGTCCTTCTGGGTCCTCAGCATAAATTTAAAAAGGAAGGCTATGGATGAGTAGAGTTCTTTTAAATGCCGTAACCCACCTGTTTAAAGACGCCACAAATGTATACAGAATACAACGAGGATGTTACACTATAATTTAGTTGGGGGGAGAGTGGTGACTAATTGCACACTTTAGCTTTTACTAGCAGATTTAATGTAGCGCTGCTTAATATTGGGGTCCTGGCAGGGCGATAGAGATCACATGACCCTCCATCTGTGGCCATTTTATGGTCAGGAGAACGATTAATAAATGTATATTGGTAAATTACCGACATCCCTGCTCTGGACGTTGCCTCATTGTTGGTCTGAAATCATGGACATGTAACGGCAGCCACATTTCTTGTATTTCAGGCGGCCCTAAAAGACATCCCTACAGTGTGCAATAAGCCTCTCCTCCGGAAGTGCATCCAGAAAGTACTACAAGGTACATGACAAGCAACCAAATAAAGATGTCTGACCTCCACCTCCTCATTCACACAATACAGTATGTCAAGGGACCCTCAACAATCACAAGACTGAATCTGCTCTAGAAAATCGCCAAACCATAGTGTAAAAATACCATGGACCATTTTTCGAACAGAAGGCTGCAGTAAATACAACTCTCTACAGTGGATCACAGATCACTTCATGAGGATCCCTGCCATAAACAGATGCCAATGACTGATGCAAATCAAATGGTAGCGACAAACTCTAGACAACCCCTTGCCGACGTCAGCTGCGGGTGTCTGCTGCATATTGCAGCAAACTATGACTAAGAGCATGTGATTTTTCTTTCGACCGTAACGCGTCAGCTGCTCAGTATCGATAGTCATGTCACTGTATTTTAATGTCTTAATAAAAGGAGGGTTCTATTTTTACTCTGGAACTAGACTTTTTTTTTTTTTTCTTCTCTCAACTGCAGCAAAGGATCGTTTTGGTAAAAAGTCCACACTGTCATATTGTCCAAGATTCTTACCCCCCCCCACCCCCCGTGATGTCATTGGGGAGCAAAGATCTGTCTCCATGATAGCCTTTGGTCGTTGTAAGACACGATACTGTATGTTTTCTGACTGTTTGTTACAATGTGTCAGTGTGTGGCAGTATATAGTAGCATCATCAATCAGACAACCTATGGTTAAAGTACCCTAGGGCAGTGGTGGCGAACCTATGGCACGGGTGCCAGAGGCGGCACGTGGAGTCCTTTCTGTGGGCATCCAGGTTATCACCCCGGAATGAAGTTCACCAGACAGGACTCAAAGAATCTTTATGCAGAATCTTCTTGCAACATTAGACAAATTTGCTCTCCTCCTTGTAACTGCATTGGGCACTCAGGCTCTAAAAGGTTAGCCATCACTGCCCTAGGGCAGTGGTGGCGAACCTATGGCACAGGTGCCAGAGGTGGCACTCAGAGCCCTCTCTGTGGGCACCCAGGTCCTCAGCATAGAGTTCATAAGACAGGATCTATAGCCTCCTCCTGCAGTCTCAGGCCACACAGGACAATCTCCACTCACTACTATTTTAAAGCAACACATCCTTAGCTGACTGGGACTGCAGGAGGAGTGAGAAGATGTGGATAGGGATTATAATTTGAGTTCCTGCCATGGGCTCTGTATCATTGCTGCACAGGGGACCCTGGAGGGAAGTTGTGGTGATAATAATCTGAATTTCTCCCCTTTCTACTGTGTCCTCAGGATGAAAGCGGTTGAAAGCTTTGACAAAGCAGTAAGCAATAAGTTACTGCTTAAATTGCCATGTTGGCACTTCGAAATAGATAAGTGGGTTTTTGTTGTAGTTTGGGCACCGCTCTCTAAAAGGTTCGCCATCACTGCCCTAGGGGGTCTAAAAAAGTTAAAAAAATAAAATTTATATCCCCCACCTTTTCCTAGATATGATATAAACAGTAAAAAACATAAACAAGATGGATATCAGTATTTAACCCATAATGGAAGATAGTGTTTGAAACGCCACTTTTTTAAATTTGTAAAGTATAAAAAATGTAAAGGGAGCTGGTCACCAGGTCAACAACTGACTTGTCTGTGCTGCTCACTGCTCAGCCACCACCTCCTGTACAGCTCCTCCCTCCTGCTCCTTCAGAGCTCACAGCCTGGTGAGCCTGACATCAGCAGGGGAGAGAGGAGCTGTACAGGAGCATAAAGGTGGGGGCTTAAAGCTGAAGAGTGAGAAGCACAGACAAGTCCCCTGTTTTTGAAAATGCATCCAAACCAAGGCCCAACCCCTGGGACTATACAGAGGAATCTGAGGGTGCAGTCACACATTGCAGTTAAAACTGCATCGCAATTACTTTTGAGGTGGTTTTAGGTGCAGTTTTGTCAATTTCACGGGTGAAAGACATGAACTGAATGGGTGAATTTGATTTTGAAGGAGAAAGCTGTTCCACAAATTTCATTCACCTGTTGATTTGATGTCTTTCACTTGTTAAAATTGGTAATACCACCTAAACGTGTGACTGCACCCTCAGGGTGCAAGGTAAGTTATAAAACACAATTATACTGTAATGCAAATGCTTATAGAAAGCAGAAAGGCAATGCAGGTGTGATGGGCTACTGCAACCTGTCTTTAGTGAAAATTAGGTCCCTGGTGACAGGTTCCCTTTAATAAAAAGTGATCAATAAGCCGTACAGTCCTCAAAGTTGTGGTAATGAAAATGTCATCTCCTCCTGCAAAAAAATCACATCACAGCACCGTACAACAAAGTTATTAGCACCAGAAGATTGCAAAATGGAGGTTTTTTTTGGTGCAGGTTTTAATTTTTTAAATGTATGAAAACATTTATACAACCTATATAAATTAAATTTTTCCCGTGATTGCACAAACCCAAATAATAAAGTAGACATTTCATTTGGGGCGCACAGTAAATGCTGTAACATCCAAGCCCACAAGAAAATGGCGTAAATGTGTTTTTCACCAATATCACTGCATTTGGTATTCCAAATACATGGCATGGAATATTAACCCCCTTACCGACATGTGACGTAATACGTCACATCCTGGGTTCATGGAGTGGGCTCATGGGCTGAGGCCTCTCCATAGCCTGTGTTTTCCCACTGATCGGCTTCAAAAAGATGGCGGCGCCCATGCGTCATCGGGCAGCGGCAATCCATCGACATGGCATCCTCGGGTCTTCCGAAGACCCGAGGCTGCTTTGGATTAACCCATTCATTACAATGTGCTATCAGCACATTGTAATGAATGAGGAGTAAAATCCCCATATACTGCCATACTGTAGTATGGCAGTATATGATAGGATCGATCAGACACCCTAGGGTTATAGTACCCTAGGGAGTCTGAAAAATAGTAAAAATAAAGTATAATAAACTCAAATCACCCCCCTTTCCCTAGAACTTGTTAAGGAGATCGCACTGGTTTCGGACACCATCTTGACTACTGTCCGTCATTTTAAGTATTTGCCGGGGGACAAGCACTGTCCAGCTAATGTCATGATTCAAACTTCATTTTATGTAGCGTGTTTGCTTGCCTTTGACATTTAATGAGAATCCAGTCTCAGGGAAATTAGTATAAACATGTCTGTGAACAAGGCCTATTAACATTTTCAAAGAATTTGCTAGTAAATTCATTATGGCCAATAGCATCGCAGTATTCTATTCACGCCTCTTTGATGATTTTCTGTCTGTGATATTATGCAGCCGAGACAAATAAACGGGGGAGAAGATCTTTACATACACCCCCGGGGCAGTCATGAAAGAGTTAATTTGAAAGTCACCTGTACAACTGAAGTAAGGGCAGTAAAGCCCTAGATAAAAAATCTAACAACTGATATAAACAGTAAAAATCATAAACACATTAGGTATCGCCGAGTCCGAAAATGCCCGATCTAACAAAATATAACGTTTTTTTTTCACGCCGTTTAACCCTGTAATGGAAAATTGCCAAAGTCAAAATGGCTCTTTTTTGCCATTTAAAAAAACTAAAAAATTCTATAAAAAGTGATCAAAAGGTCGCACAGTCCTAAAAATGATAACATTGCAAACTTCATCAAAAGTCGAAAACGACACCTCTCAAAGCTCTGTATAGACCAAAGTATAAAAAAGTTATAAGCACCAGAAGATGGCAAAATCCCCCCCCAAATGTTTTTTTTGTACAGGAGGTTTTAATTTTTGTAAATGTATGAAAACATAAAACCTTTACAAATTTGTTATCCCTGTAATTGTACTGACTGACAAAGAATAAAGTAAATATGTCATTTGGGGGGCGTACAGTGAAATCTGTAAAATCCACAAGAAAACAAGCAAATGCGTTTTTTTTTACCAATTTCACTGCATTTGGAATTTTTTTTTCCAGCTTCCCAGTACATGGCATGGAATATTAAATACCACCATTTTGAAGTGTAATTTGTTACGCAGAAAATAAGCCGTCACACAGCTCTGTACATGGAAAAATAAAAAGGTTATAGATTTTTTGAAGGTGGGGAGTGAAAAATGAAAACACGAAAAAAGGGCTGTGGAGTTAAGGGGTTAAATACCACACCTTTAAAAAAAACGTTTTTATTTTTCCATGTGATGTAGCATGAGCTGTGTGATGTAACAAATTGCACTTTATAGTGATGTTGTTTATTATTCCATGGCGTGTACTAGGAAGCGGAGAAAAAAATTCCAAATGCTGTAAAAATGGTGAAAAAACGCATTTGGGCCGTTTTCTTGTGACCTTGGATTTTACAGCTTTCACTGTGCGCCCCAAATGACACGTCACCTTTATTTTTTGGGTCGGTACAAGCACAGGTAAATTTGTAAAGGGTTTATGTTTCATAAATTTACAAAAATTAAAACCTGTACAAAAATGTTTTTTTTTTAAATTTTTGCCATCTTCTGTCGCTAATAACTTTTCTTGGGTGGGTGATGTAATTTTTTTGCCATTTTCAACTTTGCTATTTTCTGTTATGGGGTTAAATGCAGTGAAAAACTGTTTTATCAGGCATTTTCGGACTCGGCGATACCTAATGTGTTTATGATTTTTACTATTTATATCAGTTCTAGGAAAAGGGGGGGTGATTTGAATTTTTAGGTTTTTTTATTATTTTTTTAAACTTTTTTATTTTTCAGACTACCTAAGGTACTTTAACCCTAGGTTGTATTATCGATCCTACCATCTACTACCATACTACAGTATATGAGGATTTTCCTCCTCATTCATTGTAATGAAAGAGTTAAAACGAGACAGCCACGGTTCTTCGGAAGACCCGAGGCTGTCATGGCAACAGAGAGCAGCGATCCTCGGCAAGATGGCGGCACCTAGACGCACCGATCGCGGGTGTTACCGGTAAGTCTTTGCAGCAATATGCAGAAAATACTTACCGGCTATGGAGAGGGCTCAGCCCGTGAGCCCTCTCCATGCACTGGGACCCAGGGGCCCGCTGTAAACTGGTTAAACCAGTCATGGTAAAACTTTTAGTGACCAAAATCCACTCTAACTGCCAAGATGAGAATGTAAAGGGATTGGCCACTTTACCTCATGTATCTTGCATTTTGTGTGTAAGTGGGGGCAGGATATTACCAATATACATCTATTACTAGTTCTGCTCCGCTTTCTTGATATGTAAAGTGAAGCCTCCTGTCTCTTACGTCATAGACAAAATCCTGTCAATAAAATGGCTGTAGGTGGAGGGTGTAATCATCAATATAAGATTAAGGTCCTGGCAGGGTTATTACTCAGACAGATAGTGATCACATGACCCTCTGTGGCCATTTTCTGGTCAGGAATCTGTACATGAGGTAAAAGACATGAGGTAAAAGACATGAGGTAAAAGACATGAGGTAAAAGACATGAGGTAAAAGACATGAGGTAAAAGACATGAGGTAAAAGACATGAGGTAAAAGACATGAGGTAAAAGACAGGAGACTTCACTTTACATATCAAGAAAGTGAAGTAGAACTATTACTAGATGTATATTGGTAAATTACCTCCAATCCTGCCTCTTACACACATTATATGAGGTGAAGGGGCCAACTTATAGCGCCCTGCTCTGGCCGGCTGTATGAGCAGTTTTTTTTCTACTAACAACCCCCCACCCCCCCAATATATATAATTGTTTTTTTTCTGTACAAAACCGTTAAGATAAATAATTGCGTCATAGAGCTGAGGCTCATGAGGGGGTCCCACTACGTCCTCCATATACACATGCACATCTTTCCCCCCTCAGGATGTTTAGTAAACGATTTTTCCAAAAATCATCAGTGACAAAGGCCGAGAAGTGTAAAGTTAGATCTTATATATTACAGTAGATGATGGGGTAAAGCTCCGGGGAAATAGGTTTATTTAGAAAAATCAGTTCAGAAATGGCCCCGTCCTCCATCAAGTGGCCTTGTTCTTGTTTTGTGGCTCAGTCTCTTGCTCGTACTCTATCTCCACGTACGCCCTCTTCCTCAGGGCCGGTCCTTTCACGGGTGTCTTGCCCTTGGACTTTCCTTTGGCGGTCGCGGCTTCTACCTCCTCCTCGGATGACTCTTCTTCGCTGGATTCTTTCTCCTCATCGCTGCCCAGTTTATCCATATCCTGCAATGTACGAACAGAAAGGTTACACAACATTGTCCACGTCTCCACAGCACATCGCGCTCTGACTAGGACTCAAATTATTTACCTCAAAATCACTCAGGTCACTTTCATCAACGTCTTCCACAAACTCTCTCTTGCCGCTCTCCTGAAAACAAAAAAGGTAAGGTTACTAATCCATGATCCCCCTCAGCTCCAGCACCCTATCTGCACACATTGCGGATTGTCATGTGGAAAATCCGCAAACAACGCATGTTATTTGTTTGTGTGTTTTCATGCAGATTTGTCTGTTTAGTGTTACGTTTTCCGTGTTTTTAATGCGGATTTTCCACTAGTGTTTTGTTTCACCTGATCTGACATTTCAAGCAAAAATCTCTTATCACATCTGCTCCATGATTTTCACTCTCCCATAGACTTCAATGTCAAAAGAAAGATGCACGCAAAAATCCACAAGAAAGTAACACGAATTTGGATTTTCCAAACATTTTCCCAAGTGGAGACAATAAGTCTGTTTATGCACAGAAAACTCAGCTCAAACATACTTCATCATCTTCTTCTTCGTCTTCCTCCTCTTCTTCTTCTTCAGACTCGTCTTCATCTTGCTGCTCCATGGCTTTGTCAAAAGCATGAATAGGGAAGTTGTAGATATCTCCATACTGTGAGGAGACATACAGAATGGTGAGCTCCCTAGTCACCACCAATAATACATCCCCCCCCTAGGCCTCCCCCCGTCACCCATCTTACCGCTCCCTGCTTCAGACGCTCCAGCAGCTCTTTCTCTATGGCGTTGTCCAGCTGCGCTGCAATCAGGGCTTTCTCCTGTGAATAAAAAGGGAAGTCCCATCAGACATTTCATTGGAGAAGTCTTCATTTAGATGTTTTCTAATATAAAAATATCATTATAGTCATTCCATGTGCTGCTCAGGACAGAATCGGTCTCCTTCCACCTCTGGCAGCTGATGATATAGACCCTTCTTACCTCATCGCAGTAAGGGTCTCCTTGGCTATAGTGTCATGTACTGCAGAGGCTCTGCTACTTCCCTGACAAGCAGGACAAGAAGCTATTCTTATTGGCTGTCCTGCCCTGATCAGCCTTCACTATGCAGAGCCCTATCTGTGGGTGGAGTCACTGAGCACGTGAACTCCAGATGGCACCATAATAACAGGAACCCCTTTAAGGGATTGCACCCCAAGGAAACGAGAAGAGTGTATCCCATGAGAGCAGGGTCTGAATGTAACAATGGCTCACATATGCATGCTATCCCTCCACTAACCGCTAGGGGAATGATAGATAGAGCCGTGTATCAGGGCTTAGCCATCACAAGCCAAAGAGTAAGTAACTTGTGATTTATGGGGCAGTTGCAGCTATAACCCATCCCCCCCCCCCAAAAGAAAATCTCTGTCTTATGACGGTGTTTTACATGAAGACATCACTGACCTCTCTCCTCTTCTCTCTTCTTTCCACCTTCCTGCTCAGGGGGACCAGTTTTCGCCTGAATGGGAAGACAAAATGTGTTATACCCATGGATAAGTGTCTTAGGCATCACTATAGTCCATACAATGCTTGAAAAAGGCTCTTAAGGAGCTGAAACGTCGCTTATGGAATAAAGACACCCCACTTTTTTGAAATTACCTTTTGGAGTGCTGCCTCTTCCTAAACCTTATAGTCCATACAAGACGGGGTGCACAAGTAAAACCGACCCGAACCCCCTCCTAATGTATGAAGCCTGAAAATACACACAACCTACATATACACACACACACATCCCATCCATACACTAATATATATATATATAATTAACATATAAAAACCCAAAATACAGAATGATGGGTGGGTATTAGCAGTCACCTTGGTTACCCACAGTACTTACCGCCTCTTCAGAGTGAGTTTGCGGATTCGGATGAGGTACTGTGTGATCTTGGTGAACCTCTGCTTGCACTTGTGTCTGATGAATCGGGGCCAGTAGATGAGGTTTTCGTCTATCTGCTCCAGGGCCTGCTCGTAGTTCTTGCTCAGACGCACCTAACAAAACAAATTCAGACTTCTGTATTAATCTCTTATGTGCCGTATACTTGGGGATGATACAGAAGTGCAGGAGGGTTTCCTGTATGAGGGGGCAATGAAATCTGAATATCTGCCAGGTTGTCAATAAATTATAGGCAACACCGGGGCAGATAGCAACTTAAAGGAGAAACTCAGTGGAATTCAAAGGGGGATAACAAGCTGATCATTGAGGGCCCGACTGCTAGGACCCCCACCAACCACACATGAGAAAGGGACCCCCAGCAAGCCAGAGACTGAGGGCCACCCTGTCACTAATGGGTGGAGCAGTAGGTCGAGCATGTGTCCTACTGCTCCAATCAATAGTATGGGAGTGTCAAGAATCTCTGAGCACAGCGCCCAGGTATCTCCGGCACTTCCATAACCTGTGTGCACTTACCCGCTCCCACAATCGTGCTGGAAACGCTGCCCTCTCTATAGTCTTCATGTACAAGTAGCAGATCCCTGTGGGTAACAGACAGATGATGTCACTCCTCTCCTCCGTCTACAGTCCGGGTGTGATGTCAACGCGTGTCGCACTTACCCTTCTCTTCTTTGATGGTGGCATACTGGCTGTTAGCGAGGGGACAGGATGAGCGGTTACACTCGCCTGTTATGTTGTACTCATTGCGACAGAAATTCTTTGTCTTCGTCCTGGAAAAATAAAGCGTCAGCATCAGTTATACAGAAGGAGAACCAGAAGAGTTATCATGGGGCCACCACTACATAAAGCGTGTGCCTTAGTGCCCCTGACCGCACATCGGAAGTCATACTCACTTTATCTTGAAGGAACAAAACTGTCGGTTTCCCACGACATCCCAGATAACCTGTAGGGGAACAGACAACCATAAGAGAGGATACAAATGAATGATCACACATTCTGTGCGGCCTAATGTATCATTCATTCCAATATGACACCCAAACTGGTTGTCACTTTGCACTGAGAGAGGGGATCATTGAGGTTTGTGGGCAATCGCCGACTCCTCTGAGGAGCAGTGACCATTTACTTCTATGCAGGGCTGTGGAGTGATAAAATGGACCGATCTCCACAAAATTATAAAAATTACCACATTCAGAGCAGATAATAAAAGTGCTGGTGACCCCAGAGCAGATAATAATAGTACTGGAGACCCCAGAGCAAATAATATTATTTACTCTGGGGTCTCCACTACTATTATTATCTGCTCTGAGGTCTCCAGTACTAATAGTACTGGAAACCCCAGAGAATATGACTATAATAATACTGGAGACCCTCCCTCCCCTCCCAAAGCAGAAAATTAAAAATGGAGACCCCAGAGTAGATAAAAATAAATAAATCCTCTGCTTCGTGCTCTTCTACTCCTCCCTGCAGCTTCATCTCTCCTCCGCGTGCCACTCTGGCTGTATGGGCTGGTATCAAGACCCAGAGTAAAGCGGTGCCAGGATAAGTAGAGTACAATACAGCGGATTTGTAATTATTACTCCTGGGTCCTGATGCATGCAACCAGTGTCAGGACACAGAACAAGTGGCAGGAGAGGACCAGATAGCAGTGAGATCTTCTCAGCTACACTCACGGCTACCCAGCACCAATGATCTGCTTCGGATGGTCATGTTACATAAGTTATGGAAGCGCTGATTGAGATGAACGCAGCTGCACTTTATGTACATGCTCAGTACTGAGACTCCTCCCCTAACAGATCAGAGGAATAAGGCTCTAAGGAAGGTTTCTCACATTTATCTCAGCGCTGTGGGTTGGTGATCATTTCGGTGGAGCTGGAGTGAGTAGTTTGGCTTGGTGACTGCACGGCCTGGCTTCTATGAGACAGGGGGAGCAGTGGATTCCTCAGTCATATACATATGACATACACTACACTGAGGAGGGGGGACAAGTGTCTGATCACTGGACCCTAAGAAGCATGTGGATGAATGTCGGCACAGAGGTGCCCCTCACAATACATCACCTCCTGCCCACAGCCTCATCCTGCTGATCTGAGGGCATCATTAGATCAGGGGCTCCTCTATCCCCAAATCAATAGATTGGGTGGTAACACATTATATTACACGCTGCCATAGCGAATGACTATCAATATTTTGACGAGAACCGCCCCCCCCCCCCATGTTGAGGGTCACACCATGTGTGCAGCATCCTCTCTCTCTTTTTCCCTCCCTGCTTACATCGTCGTGCTGCATCCCGGCGGCTTCTCGCGGACTCCTCTCTGTACACGCGTGTAGTTCTCACAGCGCCGCCATCTGCAAAGGACCGGATCTCGCGAGACCTTCCTCCCTCTCCCCCCTCACGTGACTTTCGCAGGCGCGTCATCCCCCTCCGACCGGCACCTGCCCCAACCAACATGGCGGACGCCAGCCTGTGATTGGCCACTCCTTGTGCATAAATTTGCATATGTGATTTTTCACTTTTAAAATCTTTATTTTTCGCGGCGTATCGCCAATTACAGTCTGTTATTAACGGAGGGCGGGTCATGTGATAGCGGTGTATCACGTGATGCTACTGACCGGAGGTCGCCCTGATATAGACAAGGGTCGTCTGCCCCCTGGGTGACACCGCGCCCGCTACTTCGTTGATCCTTCTGTGTTCAGAAGATGTGATGATCGGGTTGTCATGCGGCTGTGTGACATGTGCACCCACTTGTTACGACACTGCACATTACCCTTCTGATTCTGCACTGGATCCCCCTATATTTGTTAATAGAAGATTCATACTGCAACTTCATGAATTGGGAACAAGGGCCATACCATTTAAAGTGGAGGTTCCAATCAGGTGTTCATTAAATTGATTAATGTTAGCTTTTATGTTTTGATTAATAATGGCTTTGAATACAGTCAAATAAAGAAGCTTGTGTTGGTTATTTTGAGCTTATTTTTTGATGCTCTTCTTGAATTGTAGGTGACTTTCACAATATACATGTTTCACGTTATGCTCATATTCACACTAGCATCTTAAGACGGACCTTCAATGCCCCCTCTGGTGGGTGTGAAGTCCCATTACTCCACCTTTACTGTATACAGCCCCCAAAACACACTTCTTCTAAGTAGTGTGCATAGCTGATGTATATGGCCGTCTAGTGAAACATATACATACCTCTGATAAAAGGTAAGTGACCCTTCCCCGACCAAGTGGAATGGATCATTTGCAGCGCAGCCGCTTTCCCTCCAGGTCTATGGGAGCGCCACGTATAGCAGAGTTTATACACGTGTGAACTCGGAGACATATTTTCTTATATACGAGATGTAAAGTGTCGGTATTTGTGTCCAATATTTGTTCAGTATAAAATCAGTATCTTATCCGTGTGTCATCCGTTTTTTACCGATCTTCAAAAATCAAAGAAATCTGGTCAATGATGTCATTGGATAAAATATAATCCTCAGGTCACATGATATTTCCTAGCAACAGACCGCAAAAACGTACTATACACGGATGATACAGGCTTCACCACTGAGGGCAGTCAAACAGATCACATCACCCTCCATCTGCCGCTATTTTATGGTCAGGAATGTCCGGCTCATGAGGTAAAATGATGAGGTAAAAGACATGAGGTAAAATGATGAGGTAAAAGACATGAGGTAAAATGATGAGGTAAAAGACAGGAGGTAAAATGATGGGGTAAAAGACATGAGGTAAAATGATGAGGTAAAATGATGAGGTAAAAGACATGAGGTAAAAGACAGGAGGTAAAAGGCATGAGGCTTCACTTTACATATCAGGAAGCAGAGCAGAACTAATAATAGATGTATTTTGGTAAATTACCTCAGATCCAGCCCCCACACTTACACAAACATTACGAAAATCATGAGGTACAGTGGTAAAACCATATAAGTAACATTCATTACATACATTTGATCGGTGAATCCGCTGTAAACATTGCTCAGGGGCTGAGTCCATGATCGATGCAACTCCCCAAGATGTCGATAGAGCGGATAATGATGGAGTGAGGGGCCATGGTCAGATGTAAACACTACCATAGGGTCCATGCACACTAACATGTGCCCGCCTGGCTATAGCCGTAAGGACAGAGGCGTAACTAGAGGGGGTGCAGAGGGTGCGGTCACACCTGAGCCCAAGAGGTTTAGGGGGCCCATCATTTGTCACTTTCCCATATGAGAAGACTATTACTATAAACCATACATTATATTCGGGGGCCTGGCACAGACTTTGCACTGGGGCCCATCAGCTTCAAGTTACACCACTGCGTACGGGCACACGTTGGGCGCGCCCTCCGCCTCTCCCAAGAGAATAGAGCCACACGCCGATCTTACGGCTAAAGATAGAGCATGCTCTATTTATTTTTGCGGGCAGGGCATGGTGAGCTCACTGTACAGAGCTCGGGGGCGCCAAAGACAACTATTGTGGACATATACGTCCCCCATACGGTCGTGTGTCCCCCATAGGCCCTTAAGGGTTTTTTTGAGGAATTCAGTAAAACAGGGGCAGCCACGAGGACAAAAAATATACTTACTATGTTACTAATACATTTTCACTGTCAGAACAGAATAATATATGTAGAAAAATACTTTAAAAACGTCTAATAATTGTGTCATGACCCTTGTGGCCACTAGATGGCAACTGATGTTTTAGGATAGCACAGTCTCGCTTAGCAAGCTGTGTTATCAGGCAGGAGCACTAGGGGGCAGTGTCATTGTATTCTCTATGCATTCGCTGTGTGTGTACAACGCGCGCATTACCCGGGGTTATTACAGCAGAGGCTTGTTCAATGGGGTCACACAGAGCCAACTTATTAGATCCCACTCTCAGCTTGTATGCCAGTTTTCTGGCGTAGAAGCCTCAAAACTTGCGCCCTAGCTTTGGCGTGCACCTTATTACAGGTTGTTTATTTCAACTTTTGGCAGCGAAGTCACTAACTTTGTCATTTATATCTCAAATCAGACACTTACACCCCACAGATGCCATAGGCAGGCGAGTCCATGACATCTGAGAGGTTACTTTAACGCAAAGTAAAATTACAGTAAGCCATGCTCCTGACTTGTGGTCCCCCTAATGTGAGATGGGGTTATCTTACACCTGGGTTATACTGAGCCCCTTGTACTGTGATCCTTCTGGTTCAGACACATGATGAATGGGAGAGCACACGGCTGTGTGACATGTGCGGCCTTCATGTTACGACGCGGCACATTCTCCTTCTGATGCTGAACTGTTATATGTAATAAATATTACTTTTTAGGTCATGATTTTGTCATCAAGAACTAATCTTGTTATATTAAGTTCTTAACCTGGTGCTTTTGTGTTTCCATATTTCACTCTCCACCTTCAAATATGTGAAACTTTTAAAATAATTTAATGTGTAGCGCTGTGCAGGGCTGTGACTACAGTGGTAGCAGGGGGCCCGGCCATGCAACCTGAAACACTAAAGAATGGAGGATGGGCACCATTATATACATATATGTGGTGTATCTTCGATGTGTACATGTGCTGCATGTGTGTATATATGTGATGTGTATATGGTGTGTTATTATTACCGGAGGGCGGGTCATTTGATAGCGGTGTATCACGTGATGCTCCTGATCGGAGGTCGCCCTGATATAGATAAGGGTCGTCTGCCCCCTGGGTGACACCACGCCCATGCTGATCCTTCTGTGTTCAGAAGAAGTGATGATTGGGTTGTCACGTGGCTGTGTGACTTGTGCACCCATTGTTACGATGCTGCACATTACCCTTCTGATTCTGCACCGGATCCCCCTATAATTGTTAATAGTAGAATCAGACTGTAACTGTCATGAATTGCAAATAAGGATTGCACCACTAATAATAGGTTGATCCAATTAGATATACTTTTAAATTGGATAATAGATGCTTACAATGATTGATAAGTTTGGTCTTGATTTCAGTCAATGTCTCATGTTAAGCTCCTATTCACAAAAGCAACTTCTGACAGACCTTCTATGCCCCCTCCACCTTTACTGTATGCAGCCCCAAAACACGCTTCTTCTAAGTAGTGTGCATAGCTGATGTATATGGCTGTCTAGTGATACATATGCAACATCCCCCACTGGGGCCTGGAGGCAGCCGGGGCCCAGAATACTGGCGTGGCTGGCGGTTGCGGCCTAGGCACGCTAGTGTCACGGTGCTTGGTATGGGGACCGGAGGGCTGTCCCACAGCCTGGCAGATCTCCAGCAGGTGGTGTGTGCAAGAAATGATATAGAGGGAGAGGCTGATGTACTGGTTCTCCCTGGGGCAGCCCTTAGAGTCTGTAGTGTGTGTCCCTGGTAGATAGATGGGGTGCCCTTGATGGTAATACAGCTGTAGCAGGGACCAGCCGGTGGCAACGTTGTGCAAAAATAACTTACAGTTCTTTATTCGAACCAACAGCAGGCAACGCGCCATACGATTCCTTACAGAGGTAGGATACTAGGAGTGCTCTTGGAGAGGCAACCACAGGAGTCTGTTCACCAGCCTGGATGCAGGGGCAGGCTGGGATGGAGCTGTGTCCAATGTAGGGAGCTTCAGCTTTATCCTGGAATGGTTCAGTGTTAGCCCTGAGGGTGGACTGACACTCTATAGAGCTGCTGAGGCCTAGGAGGCCTGTGGTCAGAGCACGAGCTCTGAGGTGGGGCTTCTCAGTCAGAAGCTAGATGCTAAGAGAGCCACTCCTCCCCTGACTAAGGGTTTAGATAATCCCTGGTCAGGTGATCTCCTCCAATCACACTCCAGTTCACAATTAAGTGCATTGAGGCATATTATTGGAGGATAACATGAAATAACATTTAACCCTTGCCTATCCAGGCAGAATCTACCGCTTCACAATTACCTAAGTGTATGTGTAGTGTCCTGCAGAGGAGCTGATCAGACTCTCTATGAGGGGAACACACATATTAGGGGCTTATTCGCAACAAATCCTCTGCCTTGCATTGGCAGGGATGTTGCATACCCCCAGGGCAATTGAAAGAGCCCCCCACGGCTCGACTATTGGACCAGATATGAAAAAAGAGAACCAACGCTGGCCAGCAGAAGATGGCCTCCGGAGGGTCCAGGTGTGTTACAGCCGGTAGGGTTGTAGATGGTATAGGTCGCGCTTGCTTAGAAGTGCTGGCTATGTGCAGTGCAGGGGACAAACCGCCCATGGTCCTGGAGACAGGCACCTGTGTTGGTGTTTTTTAACCTGCCATCTGACGGTCATACCCTTAATGTATGGCAGCTAGCCGGTCCCCTAAAGACCCGCGGTTTACAGACTACCATAACTTACGAAGCTTCGGTTTGAGGCGTAAGCCAGCGGTCAGGATTTACATACAAAGACGGTCCAACACAGTCTCGCTACAATCCTGAAAAGCCTATGAAATGGTTAAGTGCAAACTCACTGACAATAAAGGCATTGACAGTTGTGCAAACATGTTTCAAACACACATTGGCTTTAGCATCTCGATGGGTAAGTGGCTTGAACCTTTAACGTTACAAACGTTACATGAAATAGCTACTCAGGGTAGCCATAGCAAGAATGTCTCTTTTCCTGTAGAGAAAAAGGCATAGTAAAGGCAAACAGAATGAAGATTAAGTCATTAGCAACTTTTCCTTGTAGTGGATGGCTAAAAGTCTCTCAGAAGGCTTTTGAAGAAAAGTCCATCTTCTGGGCACAGCCCTTGATGTGGAGAAAAGTGCAGATGAACAAAGGGTCTCCTCTTCCATGGAGGGACAGAATCCTTTGTGGATGTCTCTGCGTCAGCAGAGGTTGGTGCTAACATGGAATATAAAAATGATGAGCAGTTCAAGGAAAGTCTCTTGACTGTATAATAAATAGGGAAAAAAGAGTCTCAGGAAAGTCTCTGGCTCTATAAGGTATATGAGCGCTCAGCCCAACTGGGAATAGCAGAAATATGTCATATTTACAGTAAATTTACAGTAACGGTTAAGGGCTACAGCCCATCAGGGATTACTCTGTATCTTCACTGGTTCCAGCAAGAACAGGATCCGGGATCAGAATGGGATCCTGTGCAGAGTCAGCAAGAATAGAAGCCGGCTGGGGACACCCGGTGGCAGTTTCAGGAACTGCAGGCTCCACAGCGTCCTCTTGACATTCAGGGGGAGGGGCGCTGTCCTCCGGAGTGTCGGCAGCTCCAGCCGGTGGCTCAACAGAGCCGGGGACCATGAAAGGGTCCAGGAACAAACAAATAGGAACCTGCGGCAGCGCCGCAGCTCCCTCCAGCTCCAACTCTTCTGGGGCCGGGTCATCACCCCACTGGTAGGTGGCAGGTTGAGGTGATGCTCTTGTTGGAGCCTCCGGATAAGGCTCATCAGCCAGGCCATCCTCTGCCACGAAGGACCCGCGGGATCCAGCAGTGCTCCCTGCAGTAGAGGCGGTGGGGGTGTTCCCCTGGACAATGCCGGGCCCGTGGATGGCAATGGGACCCATGCTCACGATGACCCTGGACGGAGCATTAACATGGGTCACAGCCTGGGGACTCACCACAGGTGAAGAGGAAGAAGTCGGAGACTCTGGCCACTCATCATCCTTGAAGAGATCCTCACAGGACTGGTAGCGGTCCTCGTCTGGATCCGGGATTCGGACGACACCAGCCGCCCAGGGTCCACAGGGTCCTTTCTGTAGGGAGAATTCAATATACTCCTCTGGCTTCAAGTTGTGAAGTCGCTCCGGCAAAGCAGGCCTCTTGACGGACCGGCGGGGAATAAAGACCTCCCGTCCGGTGTAGTCCTGGGTGGCGAAGCAGTAACCCCGCTGGCGGTCGAAGTAACGGACCATCCCGGTGGTCCGGTTCTTCTTGACCCAAGTGCCTTCTTTGGATTGACCTGCCATGAACTGCTGGGTCTCCTTTTCCCGATGTCTCTGTTCCAAGACAGCGTCTCGGAGATGCCGGGGCAGGGCCTCACTCGGCCCCGAGGTTGCGGGGGTGCCGGTGCTGCAGGCTGTCTCTCCGGGGGAGGCTCTGATCTCACAGGTGGTTGGGGAGGTGCCAGAACTGGAGCGGGAGCAGACGGAGGATCGGGAACCACAGCAGGAACCATATGATCAGCAACTGTAGTAGGCCCAGACGCTGGCTCGGCAGTCGTAATAGGCTCAGGCGCTGGTTTGGCAGGAGTTGGGGCCTCTCCACGTGGGCCCGCGGTACCAGCATGGTAGCCAGGAGAGGCAGCAGGAACCGCCCGGGTGGTGCTTGTTGCTTCGTCACTGACTGCAGATAGGTCCTCATGACGGAGGCTCAGGTCAGTCCGCGACGCAGCCGTTGCCCAGCGGAGGGCCTCCGGACCGGCTGTGCGGAGACCACGATGACAGTCTCCAAGGCTTCTAAGAATTCCGGTGCCGGGCTGGAAATATTTGCTGCACCACAGTTTCCTGAGGTAAATACTTCTGGCGCTTCTGCACCAGAGTCCGTTGCAGGGATTAACCTCCGGAGTGCTGGAGCAGAGCTCAACAGCATGTGGCAATGCAGTAACACAGTCAATGTTGAAAATAGCACAAAGTCAATTGGGCCTAAACCCGAATGGTAGCAGGTTTAGGCAGCACAGTAGTTGTTCAATAAAGGACAGTCTATAGTGCCAGAATAAGGCACAGAAGTAGAAATCCTGATCGTGACGCAACTTGCAACATCCCCCACCGAGGCCTAGCCTTTTCTTGGGGCCTGGAGGCAGCCGGGGCCCAGAATACCGGAGTGGCTGGCGGTTGCGTTCTAGGCACACTAGTGTCACGGTGCTTGTTATGGGGACCGGAGCCTGTCCCACAGCCTGGCAGGTCTCCAGCAGGAAGTGCAAGAAATGATATAGAGGGAGAGGCTGTGGTACTGATTCTCCCTGGGGCAGCCCTTAGAGTCTGTAGTGTGTGTCCCTGGTAGATGGATGGGGCGACATTGATGTTACAGCTGTAGCAGGGACCAGCTTACAGTTCTTTATTCGGACCAACAGCGACGGCAGGCAACGTGCTGAACGATTCCTTACAGAGGTAGGATACTGGGAGTGCTCTTGGAGGGAGAACCACAGGAGTCTGTTCACCAGCCTGCATGCAGGGGCAGGCTGGGATAGAGCTGTATCCAATGTAGGAAGCTGCAGCTTTATCCTGGAATAGTTCAGTGTTAGCCCTGACACTCTATAGAGCTGCTGAGGCCTAGGGTCAGAGCACGAGCTCTGAGGTGGTGCTTCTCAGTCAGAAGCTAGATGCTAAGAGAGCCACTCCTCCCCTGACTAAGGGTTTAATTAATCCCTGGTCAGGTGATCTCCTCCTCCAATCACACTCCAGTTCACAATCAAGTGCATTGAGGCATATCATTGGATGAGACTCACTATTAGGATTAGGGGAACACACATATTAGGGGCTTATTCACAACAACTCCTCTGCCTTGCATTGACAGGGATGTTGCACATACCTCTGATAAAAGGTAAGTGACCCTTCCCGGACCAAGCGGAATGGATCATTTGCAGTGCAACCGCTTTCCCTCCAGGTCTATGGGAGCGCCACGAAGAGCAGAGTTTATACACGTGTACAGCAAACTCTCCATTCAGCCGAGCTCGGAGACATATTTTCTTATATATGGGACGTAAAATGTTGGTATTTGCATCCAATATTTGTTCAGTATACAATCAGTATCTTATCCGTGTGTCATCCGTTACCAATCTGCAAAAATTAAAGAAATCTGGTCAATGATGTTATTGGCTAAAATATAAGCTTCAGGTCACTTGGTATTTCCTAGAAACAGAAAGCAAAAACGTACTATACACGGATGATACAGGCTTCACCACTGAGGGCAGTCACAGAGATCACATCACCCTCCATCTGCCGCCATTTTATGGTCAGGAATGTCCGGCTCATGAGGTAAAAGGATGAGGTAAGAGACATGAAGTAAAATGATGAGGTGAAAGACATGAGGTAAAATGATGAGGTAAAAGACATGAGGTAAAATGATGAGGTAAAAGACATGAGGTAAAATGATGAGGTAAAAGACATGAGGTAAAATGATGAGGTGAAAGACATGAGGTAAAATGATGAGGTAAAAGACATGAGGTAAAATGATGAGGTGAAAGACATGAGGTAAAATGATGAGGTAAAAGACATGAGGTAAAATGATGAGGTAAAAGACTGGCGGCTTCACTTTACATATCAAGAAAGCGGAGCAGAACTATTAATAGATGTATTTTGGTAAATTACCTCAGATCCTGCCTCCCTTCACACACTATACACACACATTACAAAAATCACGAGGTAAAGTGGGAAAACCATATAGGGGCTGAGTCCATGATAGATGCAACTCCCCAAGATGCCGATAGCACGGATATTGATGGAGTGAGGGGCCATGGTCAGATGTAAACACTGCCATAGGGTCCATGCACACTAACATGTGCCCGTCTGGCCATAACTGTACGGGCAGGGGCATAACTAGAGGGGGTGCAGAGGGTGCGGTCACACCTGGGCCCAAGACGTTTAGGGGTCCCATCATTTGTCACTTTCCCATATGAGAAGACTATTACTAGAAACCATACATTATATTCGGGGGCCTGGCACAGACTTTGCACTGGGACCCATCAGCTTCAAGTTACACCACTGCGTACGGGCACACGTTGGGCGTGCCCTCCGCCTCTCCCAAGAGAATAGAGCCACACGCCGATCTTACGGTCAAAGATAGAGCATGCTCTATTTTTTTGCGGGCACGGTATGGTGAGCACACGTTGTACTCACTGTACAGAGCCCGGGGGCGCCGTAGACAACTATGGGGGACATATATATTCGTTCGTGTGCATAGGCTCTTAAGGGGTTTTTGAGGAATTCAGTAAAACAGAGGCAGGCACGAGGACAAAAAATATACTTACTATGTTCCTGATACATTCTCACTGTTGCAACTGAATAATATATGTAGAAAAATACTTTAAAAACTTCTAATAATTGTGTCATGACCCTTGTGGCCACTAGATGGCAACTGATGTTATAGGATAGCATAGTCTCGCTTAGCAAGCTGTGTTATCAGGCAGGAGCACTAGGGGGCAGTGTCTCCCAGTCATTGTATTCTCTATGCATTCTGTGTGTGTGTACAATGGCCGCATTACCCGGGGTTATTACAGCAGAGGATAAGGGGCGGCTCGATTGACCCAGGCGGAGTCTTGATCAATGGGGTCACACAGAGCCACCTATAAGATCCCTCTCTCAGCTTGTATGTCAGTTTTCTGGCGTAGAAGCCTCGAAAGTTGCGCCCTATTTTTACCTCCAGACTTTAGCTTACTCCACACTATGATAAATCCCCCCATGAAAATGTTTTCCGTTTCTATCACAACCATTTTCTATTTTTATATCCTAGAATTTTCAAAAGCCAGATTTTTTTTAAATCTTTCCAGTCCTGTAGCTGTGTGAGGGCTTGTTTTTTGCATATTGGGTGTCATTTATCAGTGAATTGTGTAAATAAAATGTTGACTATTGTGCAATTATTAATGGTCTGCACCTTATTACAGGTTGTTTATTTCAACTTTTGGCAGCCACATCACTAACTTTGTCATTTGTATCTCCAATCAGACACTTACACTCCTCAGATACCATAGGCAGACGAGTCCATGACATCTGAGAGGTTACTTTCAGTGAAAGCAAAATTACAGTAAGTCATGCTCCTGACTTGTGATCCCCCTAATGTGAGATTGGGTTATCTTACACCTGGGTCATACTGAGCCCCTTGTACTGTGATCCTTCTGGTTCAGACACATGATGAATGGGAGAGCACACGGCTGTGTGACATGTACAGCCTTCATGTTACGACGCGGCACATTCTCCTTCTGATGCTGAAACAAGGATTGTTATTTGGTTGAAAACAGAAATTAATGTTTGTATTGTTTTCTTTCTTGATTGTTATGTGATGTCATTTACCTGATCTGTAAGTTTTCATCTCTTTATGCCTCCTGGTCAAATGCAGTAGCCAACAGCCCCAATCTACATTGATGTCCTGTACATTGGTCAGGAGTGTGTAACTGATGTATGGGAGAGCTAGGAGGTGAGATGCTGCACCTAACATGTGGTTGCCCTAAAGCAGGGGTTGTAAACCTGTGACTCGCAGACAGGGCTCCTCATGGTGCATGCTGGTGTTGGTAGTTTTCGGGTGGTCAGGTCCCCATTCACGACAATAATTAGTTGTACGGTGCTCAGACTACATTTCCCATCACTTAATCCGTAGTCCTACCGTGTGCTTCACTGACCTGGCCCCTGCATCTAGCTGCAACAGGCACCATTTCCATCTGCCTGCAGGACACTCCAGGACCCCCCTGGCAGGGCTGCTGCAGATGTAGAGGGGATTATTATGGCAGGCAAGAATCCTGGACCCGCCGTGCACCTCAGGATGTGTCATACAGAACTGTTAAATCACCTCAGCAGCATATTATAATTTATTCTGTGTCCCCCCCCCCAAAGTCCCCTGAAACACCCCCGAAAAAAATACTACATAAAACTTAATACTTACTTTACGTATATACTCAAGCTCACCCAAGTATAAGCCAAGGCCCCTAATTTTACCACCAAAAACTGGGGAAAACTATTGACTCGAGTATAAGCCGAGGGTGGGAAATGCCTTAGTCACAGTCTCTCAGTATATAGTCTGCCAGCCCCCTGTAGTATATAGCCAGCCCCCTTTAGTATGTAGTCAGCTAGACCCCAGTAGTATATAGCTTGCTAGCCACTGTAATAATAATAATAATTCTTTATTTATATAGCGCACACAGATTACGCAGCGCTGCAAAAAGCATGTCAAATTGGCCCCTGTCCTCATGGGGTTCACAATCTAAACAATCTACCAGTATGTTTTGGAGTGTGGGAGGAAACTGGAGGACCTGGAGGAAACCCACGCCAACACAGAGAGAACATACAAACTCTTTGCAGATGTTGACCTGGGTGGTAGTATATAGCCTGCCAGCCCCCTGTAGTATATATCCAGCCAGCCCCCTGTAGTGTAAAGCCTGCCAGCCCCTGTAGTATATAGCCAGCCAGCCCCCTGTAGTATATAGCCTGCCAGCCCCTGTAGTATATAGCCTGCCAGCCCCCTGTAGTATATAGGCAGCCAACCCCTGTAGTATATAGCCTGCCAGCCCCCTTTAGTATATAGCCAGCCAGCCCCTGTAGTATATAGCCTGCCAGCCCCCTGTAGTATGTAGCCTGCCAGCCCCTGTAGTATATAGCCAGCCCCCTGTAGTATATAGCCAGCCAGCCCCCTGTAGTATATAGCCTGCCAGCCCCCTGTAGTATGTAGCCTGCCAGCCCCTGCAGTATATAGCCGGCCAGCCCCCTGTAGTGTATAGCCTGCCAGCCCCTGTAGTATATAGCCATCCAGCCCCCTGTAATATATAGCCTGCCAGCCCCTGTAGTATACAGCCAGCCAGCCCCCTGTAGTATATAGCCAGCCAGCCCCCAGTAGTATATAGCCTGCCAGCCCCCTGTAGTATATAGCCAGCCAGCCCCTGTAGTATATAGCCTGCCAGCCCCCTGTAGTATATAGCCTGCCAGCCCCCTGTAGTATATAGCCAGCCAGCCCCCAGAAGTATACAGCCTGCCAGCCCCTGTAGTATATAGCCTGCCAGCCCACTTTAGTATATAGCCAGCCAGCCCCTGTAGTATATAGCCTGCCAGCCCCCTGTAGTACATAGCCTGCCAGCCCCTGTAGTATATAGCCAGCCCCCTGTAGTATATAGCCAGCCAGCCTCCTGTAGTATATAGCCTGCCAGCCCCCTGTAGTATGTAGCCTTCCAGCCCCTGCAGTATATAGCCTGCCAGCCCCTGTAGTATATAGCCATCCAGCCCCCTGTAATATATAGCCTGCCAGCCCCTGTAGTATACAGCCAGCCAGCCCCCTGTAGTATATAGCCAGCCAGCCCCCTCTAGTATATAGCCAGCCAGCCCCCAGTAGTATACAGCCTGCCAGCCCCTGTAGTATATAGCCTGCCAGCCCCATGTAGTATACAGCAGCCCCTAATTTGCTCAGCACTTAAAAAAAAATAAAAAGTTACATACTCACCTTCTGGCACCCCCGATGTTTGGTGCAGCTCCTCTTCTGTCTTCTCTCTGCTGTAACACCCGGCAGATATGTCCTCTGCTGGCAGCCGCACGCTATGATGCGGCCGCTGATGCCATCATTGTCGCAGGCAGCGGAGCACCATGGAGGAGATGGAAGATGAGCAGCGACGAGCATCGGGGGCACCAGAAAATGAGTATGTAAGTTTATTATTTTTATTGACTCGTGTATAAACCCAGGTGGGGGTTTTAAGCACATTTTTTGTGCTGAAAAACTTGTCTTATACACGAGTATATACGGTAAAACTATTTAATAAAGTTTAATTGTTTATTACCCTGGGTGTGCTGGCTTGTTTGTACCACCTCATGTGGGTGCGCTTTACTTCCCTATGGGACTCGGCACCCTGTTTTTTGTTCACTTTATTTAAGACCTGTTCCTCCCTCCTCTACTAAGCCACCACTGGCCCGAAACATGGTGATTCCCTGTAAAATAAAAAATGGATAATTTACATTGGAGCTTGTGATGCCTGACATCTCCTCCAGCACTCTGCCTGCTGCTTTCTTCTGCGCATTCCTGACATTCTCCCAACTCCACTCACACACTTACACCCCTCAGATGCCACAGGCAGGCGAGTCCATGACATCTGAGGGGTTACTTCCACTGAAAGTAAAATTACAGTACGTCGTGGTCCTGACTTGTGGTCACCCTAATGTGAGATTGGGTTATCTTACACCTGGGTTATACTGAGCCCCTTGTACTGTGATTCTTCTGGTTCAGACACATGATGAATGGGAGAGCACACGGCTGTGTGACATGTGCGGCCTTCATGTTACGACGCAGCACATTCTCCTTCTGATGCTGAACTGTTATATGCAATTAAGTAAAAAAGTTACTTTTTGTATAATGATTTGTCACCAAAAACTAGTCTAGTTATAGTAAATGAATCCCAACCATCCAGGTGTAGCCCTAAGAGCTTATGCTCTGCTACTGTATTAATGGTGACTGTTGCTCTCATGTTTATTGGTCTATAATAGAGATGAGCGAACATGCTCGTCCGAGCTTGATGCTCGGTCGAGCATTAGGGTACTCGAAACTGCTCGTTACTCGGACGAATACTTCGCCCGCTCGAGAAAATGGCAGCTCCCGCCGTTTTGCTTTTTGGCGGCCAGAAACAGAGCCAATCACAAGCCAGGAGACTCTGCACTCCACCCAGCATGACGTGGTACCCTTACACGTCGATAGCAGTGGTTGGCTGGCCAGATCAGGTGACCCTGGGATAGACTAGCCGCTGGCCGCGCTGCTCGGATCATTCTGTCTCTGGATGCCGCTAGGGAGAGAGCTGCTGCTGGTCAGGGAAAGCGTTAGGGTGTTCTATTAGCTTACTGTTAGGCAGGAGTGATTCTCAAAGAACCCAACAGCCCTTCTTAGGGCTACAATAACGTTATACTTTTTTTATTTTAATTTGCATCTTTTACCATTTTGTGAGGAATTAGCAGGGGGACTTGCTACCGTTGTGTTTAGCTCTTAGTGGCACACATATCCATAGCAAAGGCCGAAGTGGCAAAATTCAGTAGGGGTTGGATTTCTATTAGGCAATAACTCAGTGTCATCTCATCTGGCATAGTACTGTGCTTCCTTTGATACTTGGCTAGAAAATAGCCATAGGAGAATACAAATAGCTTCTTGAAGCCTACAGTAGCGTTCTATATATTTGATTTCTGGTTGATCTGCTGGTGGCTGTAGTTTCTGCAGTGCATGTACTTGCCAATTCTGAGCAATTTGTAGTGAGACTTGCGACCGCTGTGTTCTGCGCTTAGTGGCGCACATATCCATAGCAAAGGCCGAAGTGGCAAAATTCAGTAGGGGTTGGATTTCTATTAGGCAATAACTCAGTGTCATCTCATCTGGCATAGTAGTGTGCTTCCTTTGATACTTGGCTAGAAAATAGCCATAGGAGAATACAAACAGCTTCTTGAAGCCTACAGTAGCGTTCTATATATTTGATTTCTGGTTGATCTGCTGGTGGCTGTAGTTTCTGCAGTGCATGTACTTGCCAATTCTGAGCAATTTGTAGTGAGACTTGCGACCGCTGTGTTCTGCGCTTAGTGGCGCACATATCCATAGCAAAGGCCGAAGTGGCAAAATTCAGTAGGGGTTGGATTTCTATTAGGCAATAACTCAGTGTCATCTCATCTGGCATAGTAGTGTGCTTCCTTTGATACTTGGCTAGAAAATAGCCATAGCAATAGGATAGGATTGTTTGGTTTTAAAAACTCAAAAAAAAACAAAAAACACAAAAAAAAAAAAAAACACAAAAAAACACCAAAAAAAACAAAAAGAAGTAAAAAAAAAAAAAAAAAGTTATAACTCTCATTTTAAAAATGTTTAACCCGAGGGCTAGGGGTAGAGGACGAGGGCGGGGACGTGGGCGTCCAACTACTGCAGGGGTCAGAGGCCGTGGTCCTGGGCGGGGTGAGACACCACCTGCTGATGAGGGAGCAGGGGAACGCCGCAGAGCTACACTCCCTAGGTTCATGTCTGAAGTTACTGGGACTCGTGGTAGAGCACTGTTGAGGCCAGAACAGTGCGAACAGGTGATGTCGTGGATTGCTGACAATGCTTCGAGCAATTTGTCCACCACCAGTCAGTCTTCCACGCAGTCCACCCATGTCACCGAAATCCCCACTCCTCCAGCTCCTGCACCTCAGCCTCCTCCCCCCCAGTCTGCCCCCTCCCAGGAAAATTTGGCATTTGAACCGGCATACTCTGAGGAACTGTTTTCTGGACCCTTCCCACAGTCACAAACCACTTGTCCGGTTGCTGCTGAGCAATTTTCCGATGCCCAGGTTTTCCACCAGTCACAGTCTGTGGGTGATGATGACCTTCTTGACGTAGTGGAAGTGTGTAAAGAGGTGTCCGACGATGAGGAGACACGGTTGTCAGACAGTGGGGAAGTTGTTGTCAGGGCAGGAAGTCCGAGGGGGGAGCAGACTGAGGGATCGGAGGATGATGAGGTGACAGACCCAAGCTGGGTTGAGAGGCCGGGTGAACACAGTGCTTCTGAGACGGAGGAGAGTCCTCGACCTGAACAGGTTGGAAGAGGCAGTGGTGGGGCCAGACGGAGAGGCAGGGCCAGAGCTGGTGCATCAGCGCCACTGTCAACTAGTGAAGCTCCCGTGGTGAGGGCTCTTGCGGCGAGGGCTAGATCTTCAGAAGTGTGGAGGTTCTTTAAGGAAACACCGGATGACCGACGGACTGTGGTGTGCAACATTTGCCAAACCAGGCTCAGCAGGGGTTCCACCACTACTAGCTTAACTACCACCAGTATGCGCAGGCATATGAATGCTAAGCACCCCACTCAGTGGCAACAAGCCCGTTCACCTCCGGCCGTGCACACCACTGCTCCTTCCCCTGTGTCAGCTGCTAGTCAGCCCCCTGCCCAGGACCCTGGCACAAAAACCCCATCGTCGCCTCCACGATCCTCCACAGCATCCACCAGCGTTCAGCTCTCCATACCCCAGACGCTGGAGCGGAAACGCAAATATAGTGCAACCCACCCGCACGCCCAAGCCCTTAATGTGCACATCTCCAGATTGCTTAGCCTGGAGATGCTGCCCTATAGGCTAGTAGAGACCGAGGCCTTTCGCAACCTCATGGCGGCGGCCGCCCCTCGGTATTCGGTCCCCAGCCGCCACTACTTTTCCCGATGTGCCGTCCCAGCCCTGCACCAGCACGTGTCAGACAACATCATCCGTGCCCTGACCAACGCCGTTTCTGACAAGGTCCACCTGACCACGGACACGTGGACGAGTGCTGCCGGGCAGGGCCACTATATATCGCTGATGGCACATTGGGTTAACTTGGTGGAGGCTGGGACCGAGTCTGACCCTGGGGCTGCTCATATACTGCCGACGCCGAGGATTGCGGGGCCTACCTCGGTCCAGGTGTTTCAGGCCTACTATGCCTCCTCCTCCTCCCACCCCTCCTCCACCTCCTCCTCCGAACTACCATCCGTGGGCACGGCGCCATCAGTCGGTAGCTCTAGGCACAGCAGCAGTGCCGTCGCTAAGCGACAGCAGGCGGTGCTCAAACTGCTGAGCCTAGGCGACAAAAGGCACACCGCCCAAGAGCTATTACAGGGCATCACGGCGCAGACTGATCTGTGGCTGGCACCGCTGAACCTCAAGCCGGGAATGGTTGTGTGTGACAACGGCCGTAACCTGGTGGCGGCTCTGCAACTCGGCAGACTGACACATGTGCCATGCCTGGCCCATGTGTTAAATCTGATAGTGCAGCGTTTCCTCAAGACATACCCCAATCTGTCTGATTTGCTCACGAAGGTGCGCCGCATCTGTGCGCATTTCAGGAAGTCCAGCCCAGATGCTGCCACTCTCAGGGCAGCGCAGCGCCGCCTCCAACTGCCCGCTCACCGACTGTTGTGCGACGTGCCCACGAGGTGGAATTCAACACTGACCATGTTATCCAGAGTTTACCAGCAGCGCAGAGCGATTGTAGACTGCCAGATGTCAACTTCCACCAGAACTGGTAGTCAGGTCAGTCAGCTTCCTCAAGTCTACAATGAGGAGTGGACGTGGATGTCTGATATCTGTCAGGTGCTGAGTAACTTTGAGGAGTCAACACAGATGGTCAGTGGCGATGCCGCCATCATCAGCCTCACCATCCCGCTGCTTGGCCTGTTGAAAAACTCTCTGGTCAGCATGAAGTCGGAAGCTTTGCGCTCGTCACAAGAGACGGGGGAAGAATATTCCCTTGTTGATAGCCAAAGCACCCTGAGGTCTGTTTCTCAGCGCATATCGGAGGAGGTGGAGGTGGAGGAGGATGAGGAGGAAGAGGAGGAGAATGTTGGCGAGACACAAGAGGGGACCATTGTTGAGTCCTTCACTGTTCAGCGTGTATGGGCAGAAGAAGAGGAGTTGGAGGAGTTGGAGGAGGAGGAAATGGACAGTCAGGCCAGTGAGGGGAGTGAATTCTTACGCGTTGGTACTCTGGCGCATATGGCAGATTTCATGCTAGGCTGCCTATCCCGTGACCCTCGCGTTCAAAGAATTTATTCCAGCACCGATTACTGGGTGTTCACTCTCCTGGACCCACGGTACAAGCAAAATCTTTCCACTCTCATCCCTGGAGAGGAAAGGAGTGTGAGAATGCATGAATACCAGCAGGCCCTGGTGCACAAGCTGAAACAGTATTTCCCTTCTGACAGCGCTAGCGGCAGAGTGCGTAGTTCTGCGGGACAAGTAGCGAGGGAGAGTAGGCGAGCAGGCAGCTTGTCCAGCACTGGCAAGGGTACGCTTTACAAGGCTTTTGCCAGCTTTATGTCACCCCAGCAAGACACTGTCACCTGTCCCCAGTCTCGGCAGAGTAGGGCTGATCTTTACAGAAAGATGGTGAGGGAGTACGTAGCTGACCATACCATCGTCCTAAATGATCACACAGCTCCCTACAACTACTGGGTTTCAAAGCTGGACATGTGGCACGAACTGGCGCTGTACGCCTTGGAGGTTCTTGCCTGCCCTGCCGCTAGCGTCTTGTCCGAGCGGGTTTTCAGTGCAGCTGGTGGCATCATCACCGATAAGCGTACACGCCTGTCGACTGACAGCGCTGACAGGCTGACGCTTATTAAAATGAATAAAGGCTGGATTTCTCAGAATTTCCAATCTCCACCAGGTGAAGGAAGCTCAACCTGAATAATTGATCCACTCCTCCTCCTCCTCCTCATTTTCCTCCTTCTCCTCCTCTTTGTACAGTAAAGCAGAGGAAAATGGCTATTTTTTGACAGGGCCCACTGGCTCTTGCTATAGTACTTCATGCATTTAATTTTTCTGGAGGGCCACCTACCCGGTCCTCTGTTTGAAACAATTTTTGTGAGTGCCACATACAGGCACTCAATCTATTCCATTTTTCTGGAGGGCCACCTACCCGGTCCTCTGTTTTAAAAAATTTTTGGGACTGCCACATACAGGCACTCAATCTATTCCATTTTACTGCAGGGCCACCTACCTGCTCCTCTGGTTTGAACAATTTTTGGGACTGCCACATACAGGCACTCAATCTATTCCATTTTACTGGAGGGCCACCTACCTGCTCCTCTGGTTTGAAACATTTTTGGGACTGCCACATACAGGCACTCAATCTATTCCATTTTACTGCAGGGCCACCTACCTGCTCCTCTGGTTTGAAACATTTTTGGGACTGCCACATACAGGCACTCAATCTATCCCATTTTACTGGAGGGCCACCTACCTGCTCCTCTGGTTTGAAAAATGTTTGGGACTGCCACATACAGGCACTATCCAAATTAAATTGTCTCCATAGCAGCCTCCACACGTTGTCTCCATTGCTACCTCCAAAAGTCGTCCATATAGCTGCCTCCATACATCGTCCCTTTATCAAACGAGGTGTGTCAGGCAGAAATTTGGGTTGTTTTCATGGATTCCACATCAAAGTTGTTAACTTTGTCGCCACCCTGCTGTGTTATCCACAAAATATACTGGCAAACTTTTACCATTTAGGGATATTATTTCAGCGCTTCTTGCGCATCTGTTTACATTCCCCTCACCCGGCATATCCTAAACTTATAAGAACGCTACTACACTTGATCTTATACAAAAGGTTCTTAGAAGTGCTGTTTGGGGAGTAGCCTAGAGACAGGGGCTTGGATTGGCGAAAGCTCGCCTGGCAGCGGAACGCCAGCTCCATGCGCATCATGCGCTTCTTGCGCATCTGTTTACATTCCCCTCACCCGCCATATCCCAAACTTATAAGAACGCTACTACACTTAACTTGGTGCAGGCTGGGACCGAGTCTGACCCTGGGGCTGGTCATATACTGCCGACGCAGAGAATTGCGGGGCCTACCTCGGTCCAGGTCTCAAAGGCCTACTATACCTCCTCCCACCCCTCCTCCACCTCCTCCTCCTCCGAATTACCATCCGTGGGCATGGCGCCATCAGTCGGTAGCTCTAGGCACAGCAGCAGTGCCGTCGCTAAGCGACAGCAGGCGGTGCTGAAACTGCTGAGCCTAGGCGATAAAAGGCACACCGCCCAAGAGCTATTACAGGGCATTTCACATCAAA
The DNA here is from genome assembly GCF_040894005.1 of Engystomops pustulosus. Classification (NCBI taxonomy): domain Eukaryota; kingdom Metazoa; phylum Chordata; class Amphibia; order Anura; family Leptodactylidae; genus Engystomops; species Engystomops pustulosus. The sequence goes on from NC_092414.1 coordinate 197,607,839, forward strand.
GTTGTTAACTTTGTCGCCACCCTGCTGTGTAATCCCCAAAATATACTTGCAAACTTTTACCATTTAGGGATATTATTTCAGCGCTTCTTGCGCATCTGTTTACATTCCCCTCACCCGCCATATCCTAAACTTATAAGAACGCTACTACACTTGATCTTATACAAAAGGTTCTTAGAAGTGCTGTTTGGGGAGTAGCCTATAGACAGGGGCTTGGATTGGCGAAAGCTCGCCTGGCTGCAGAGCGCCAGCTCCATCCCAAGATCCAACTAACATAGTTTTAACTGCAGCACCTTTAATCTACTACTAGTTCACTGCCTCCATACATGGTCCCCTTATCAAACGAGCTGTGTCAGGCAGAATTTTGGGTTGTTTTCATGGCTTCCATGTTAACTTTGTCGCCACCCTGCTGTGTAATCCACAAAATATACTGGCAAACTTTTATCATGTACCGATATTATTTGAGCGCTTCTTGCTCACCTCCTTTGGTTCCTCTCTGCCACCCATTGGTTTGAAGCCTGAGTCCATTTAGGGTATGTCGCCATGACACTCTCTAGCCTGCTGCCGCTGCCTCTGCATGCCGTCCCCTATAGTGTCAGGGTCAATTATTGCATGTTTTAGATGCTATCTAGCTTCATTCTGTCACTCTGTCATGGCCATGCTGTTGCCCATAATTTTGGCATAATGGTGCGATTATGCAGCCTCAGAGGCATCCATGCATGCTGCCCCTGCTGTTTCCTGTCCATTTCCGTGGTGTTTCCATCCTTTTCTGAGGTTCCCAGGTGTTTGGCCAAGCTTCCCTGTGCAGAGCCTTGGTCCCCTTGAAAAATGCTCGGGTCTCCCATTGACTTCAATGGGGTTCGTTATTCGAGACGAGCACTCGAGCATCGGGAAAAGTTCGTCTCGAATAACGAGTACCCGAGCATTTTAGTGTTCGCTCATCTCTAGTCTATAAATATAAAAAATGTTTAGAAAAAAATCAGCAACAGAATGTTCCTATATGCTATAGGCAGGTGGGTCCATGACATCTGAGAGGTTACTTTCTCTGAAAGTAAAATTACAGTAAGCATATCTTCGAACTTTTGGGCAAAAAAAAGGTACAACAATTCCCTCCCCCTTTTTTCTAAACCGCACACATTGCCCCACTTGCAAGCATAGAGTAATAATGACCTTAAGGGCCCCCCACATAGTATAACAAACCTTTTCTGTGTCCATCCCCCCATATGGACACATATAATTCCCCCTCAGCAACATATAAAACCCCTCTTTAATTTTATCCTCCCTTTTCATTTGGTTTTTCACTTTTATTTATCTCCCCTTTTATTTATATATAATATCAGTACTCCTACCCCCACCTCCCATTACATGGTGTGGCCACTGTTCTCTATCCTCCTCTTAATGTGACCTCCTGTCCTCCAGCCTCCTCCTGTAGTTCACTGTCCTTCAGCCTCTTCCTGTGGTCTCCTGTCCTCCAGCCTCCTCCTGTGGCCTCCTGTCCTCCAGCCTCCTCCTGTGGCCTCCTGTCCTCCAGCCTCCTCCTGTGGTCTCCTGTCCTCCAGCCTCCTCCTGTAGTCTCCTGTCCTCCAGCCTCCTCCTGTAGTCTCCTGTCCTTCAGCCTCTTCCTGTAGTCTCCTGTCCTCCAGCCTCCTCCTGTAGTCTCCTATCCTCCAGTCTCCTCTTGTGACCTCCTGTCCTCAAGCCTCCTCCTGTGGCCCCCTGTCCTCTGGCCTCCTCCTGCAGTCTCCTGTTCTACATCCTCCTCCTGTGGTCTCCTGTTCTCGAGTCTCCTCTTGTGACCTCCTGTCCTCCAGTCTCCTGTAGCTCCTGTCCTCCAGCCTCCTCCTGTAGCCTCCTGTCCTCCAGCCTCCTCCTGTAGTCTCCTGTCCTCCAGCCTCCTCCTGTAGTCTCCTGTCCTCCAGCCTCCTCCTGTAGTCTCCTGTCCTCCAGCCTCCTCCTGTAGTCCCCTGTCCTCCAGCCTCCTCCTGTAGTCTCCTGTCCTTCAGCCTCTTCCTGTGGTCTCCTGTCCTCCAGCCTCCTCCTGTGGTCTCCTATCCTCCAGTCTCCTCTTGTGACCTCCTGTCCTCAAGCCTCCTCCTGTGGCCCCCTGTCCTCCTCCTGCAGTCTCCTGTTCTACATCCTCCTCCTGTGGTCTCCTGTTCTCGAGTCTCCTCTTGTGACCTCCTGTCCTCCAGCCTCCTCCTGTAGTCTCCTGTCCTCCAGCCTCCTCCTGTAGTCTCCTGTCCTTCAGCCTCTTCCTGTAGTCTCCTGTCCTCCAGCCTCCTCCTGTAGTCTCCTATCCTCCAGTCTCCTCTTGTGACCTCCTGTCCTCAAGCCTCCTCCTGTGGCCCCCTGTCCTCTGGCCTCCTCCTGCAGTCTCCTGTTCTACATCCTCCTCCTGTGGTCTCCTGTTCTCGAGTCTCCTCTTGTGACCTCCTGTCCTCCAGTCTCCTGTAGCTCCTGTCCTCCAGCCTCCTCCTGTAGCCTCCTGTCCTCCAGCCTCCTCCTGTAGTCTCCTGTCCTCCAGCCTCCTCCTGTAGTCTCCTGTCCTCCAGCCTCCTCCTGTAGTCTCCTGTCCTCCAGCCTCCTCCTGTAGTCCCCTGTCCTCCAGCCTCCTCCTGTAGTCTCCTGTCCTTCAGCCTCTTCCTGTGGTCTCCTGTCCTCCAGCCTCCTCCTGTGGTCTCCTATCCTCCAGTCTCCTCTTGTGACCTCCTGTCCTCAAGCCTCCTCCTGTGGCCCCCTGTCCTCCTCCTGCAGTCTCCTGTTCTACATCCTCCTCCTGTGGTCTCCTGTTCTCGAGTCTCCTCTTGTGACCTCCTGTCCTCCAGCCTCCTCCTGTAGCCCCCTGTCCTCCAGTCTCCTCTTGTGACCTCCCATCCTCAAGTCTTCTCCTGTAGCTCCTGTCCTCCAGCCTCCTCCTGTAGTCTCCTGTCCTACATCCTCCTCCTGTGGTCTCCTGTCCTCCAGCCTCCTCTTGTGACCTCCTGTTCTCCAGCCTCCTCCTGTTGACCCCTGTCCTCCATCCTCCTCTTGTATCCCCCTGTCCTCCAGCCTCCTCCTGTAGCCCCCTGTCCTCCACCCTCCTCATGTACCCCCTGTCCTCCAGCCTCCTCCTGTAGCCCCGTGTCCTCCAGCCACCTCTTATAGCTCCCTGTCCTCAAGTCTTCTCTTGTGACCTCCTGTCCTCTAGTCTCATTCTGTGTCCTCCTGTCCTCTATCTTCCCCTGCCTGTGGCTCCCATAGGAGTATTAAACAAAACCCTCTGTTACTTACCTTCCCTTGTTCGCCCGCAGCAGTCTCACTTTCTCTCTCCTGGACTCTAACTGTAAATCGAGTAAGGGGTGGAGCCAGCTTAGGGGAGGAGTCACATGACAGCTTTAGACATCATGTGAGGAGGTAGCAAGAGTAGATCCTGCCTCCTCCTGGCCTCGATGTTTCAGCTGCTCTGCATCTCTAATGTACAGGTCCAGGGGCAAGTGGGACAATGCGGGGGAGAGAGGGGCAGCCCGGGAGATTCTTCTTATCGCCCGGGATGGCGGGACAGTGGCTGCAATCCGGGATTGTCCTGCTGAATCTGGGATGGTTGGAAGGTATGCAGGTAGGTATGTGGTCACCCTAATGTTAGATTGGGTTATCTTACTCCTGGGTTTTACTGAGCCCATTGTAGAGTGACTGTTCTGGTACATGATGAATGGGATGAATGGCTCCCATAGGACTGTTAAACAAAACCCTCTGTTACTTATTTTCCCTTGTTTGTCCGCAGCAGTCTCACTTCCTTTCTCCCAGGTCCTGACTGTTAATTGAGGGAGTGTTAGGGCCAGCTGTGGGGAGTAACTACCTCCTCACATGACTCCTTCAGACATCATGTGAGGAGGTAGAAGGAGCAGTAGGACAATGCTGCGGGGAGAGGGGCGGCCTGGGTGATTCATCCAACTGCCCAGGATGACGGGACAGTGGCTACAAACCCGGGATTGTCCTGCTGAATCTGGGACTGTTGGAAGGTATAGTCATGCGCCTGACTTGTGGTCACCCTAATGTGAGATTGGGTTATCTTACACCTGGGTTATACTGAGCCCCTTGTACTGTGATCCTTCTGGTTCAGACACATGATGAATGGGAGAGCACACGGCTGTGTGACATGTGCGGCCTTCATGTTACGACGCAGCACATTCTCCTTCTGATGCTGAACTGTTATATGCAATTAAGTAAAAAAGTTACTTTTTGTATAATGATTTGTCACCAAAAACTAGTCTAGTTATAGTAAATGAATCCCAACCATCCAGGTGTAGCCCTAAGAGCTTATGCTCTGCTACTGTATTAATGGTGACTGTTGCTCTCATGTTTATTGGTCTATAAATATAAAAAACATTTAGAAAAAAATCAGCAACAGAATGTTCCTATATGCTATAGGCAGGTGGGTCCATGACATCTGAGAGGTTACTTTCTCTGAAAGTAAAATTACAGTAAGCATATCTTCGAACTTTTGGGCAAAAAAAAGGTACAACAATTCCCTCCCCCTTTCTTCTAAACCGCACACATTGCCCCACTTGCAAGCATAGAGTAATAATGACCTTAAGGGCCCCCCACATAGTATAACACACCTTTTCTGTGGCCATCCCCCCATATGGACACATATAATTCCCCCTCAGCAACATATAAAACCCCTCTTTAATTTTATCCTCCCTTTTCATTTGGTTTTTCACTTTTATTTATCTCCCCTTTTTTTTATATATAATATCAGTACTCCTACCCCCACCTCCCTTTACATGATGTGGCCACTGTTCTCTATCCTCCTCTTAATGTGGCCTCCTGTCCTCCAGCCTCCTCCTGTAGTTCACTGTCCTTCAGCCTCTTCCTGTGGTCTCCTGTCCTCCAGCCTCCTCCTGCAGTCTCCTGTTCTACATCTTCCTCCTGTGGTCTCCTGTTCTCGAGTCTCCTCTTGTGACTTCCTGTCCTCCAGTCTCCTGTAGCTCCTGTCCTCCAGCCTCCTCCTGTAGCCTCCTGTCCTCCAGCCTCCTCCTGTAGTCTCCTGTCCTCCAGCCTCCTCCTGTAGTCTCCTGTCCTTCAGCCTCCTCCTGTAGTCTCCTGTTCTACATCCTCCTCCTGTGGTCTCCTGTTATTGAGTCTCCTCTTGTGACCTCCTGTCCTCCAGTCTCCTGTAACTCCTGTCCTCCAGCCTCCTCCTGTGGCCTCCTGTCCTCCAGTCTTCTCCTGTAGCTCCTGTCCTCCAGCCTCCTCCTGTAGTCTCCAGTCCTACATCCTCCTCCTGTGGTCTCCTGTCCTCCAGCCTCCTCCTGTATCCCCCTGTCCTCCAGCCTCCTCCTGTAGCCCCCTGTCCTCCAGCCTCCTCTTGTGACCTCCTGTACTCCAGCCTCCTCCTGTTGACCCCTGTCCTCCATCCTCCTCTTGTATCCCCCTGTCCTCCAGCCTCCTCCTGTAGCCCCCTGTCCTCCACCCTCCTCATGTACCCCCTGTCCTCCAGCCTCCTCCTGTAGCCCCGTGTCCTCCAGCCACCTCTTATAGCTCCCTGTCCTCTAGTCTTCTCCTGTGACCTACTGTCCTCTAGTCTCATTCTGTGTCCTCCTGTCCTCTATCTTCCTCTTCCTGTGGCTCCCATAGGAGTATTAAACGAAACCCTCTGTTACTTACCTTCCCTTGTTCGCCCGCAGCAGTCTCACTTTCTCTCTCCCGGACTCTGACTGTATATCGAGTAAGGGGTGGGGCCAGCTGAGGGGAGGAGTCACATGACAGCTTTAGACATCATGTGAGGAGGTAGCAAGAGCAGATCCTGCCTCCTCCTGGCCTCGATGTTTCAGCTGCTCTGCATCTCTAATGTACAGGTCCAGGGGCAAGTGGGATAATGCGGGGGAGAGAGGGGCAGCCCGGGAGATTCTTCTTATCGCCCGGGATGGCGGGACAGTGGCTGCAATCCGGGATAGTCCTGCTGAATCTGGGATGGTTGGAAGGTATGCAGGTAGGTATGTGGTCACCCTAATGTTAGATTGGGTTATCTTACACCTGGGTTTTACTGAGCCCATTGTAGGGTGACTGTTCTGGCACATGATGAATGGGGTGAATGGCTCCCATAGGACTATTAAACAAACCCTCTGTTACTTATCTTCCCTTGTTTGTCCGCAGCAGTCTCACTTCCTTTCTCCCAGGCCCTGACTGTTAATTGAGGGAGTGTTAGGGCCAGCTGTGGGGAGTAACCTGCTCTTTTACCAATTTTTTAGAGAATTGTTCACTTGAAAAAGGGGACTTGCGTTCCCCGAAACGCGTTGTGATGACCTGTGACCCATTTCCTTCATCCTAAATAAATTTGTCTTGGAGATTACCTACATCGAGTCTTGTTGTGCGCCCACCGCTTCCATCCCACCCTCGATTCTACTGCCTAACTCCAACCGGTCTAGTCGCCCGAGTTTGGAGACCACTTTGAAGCACAGGCTGCCACAGACCTCTTCCACTACATACCTACACTGGAGTTGTGCCCTGTTTTGAGCACAACTCGATCAGGTGAGCAAATTACCTTACCTATCAAACATCCATAATCAAACAATATTACCCTATGAGCGCTATTTGTCTTTTCTATTATTTTCTATACCTTACCGGCACTCTCAACTGAGCACCGGATCTATCACTGGTTTCCACCCAGTTTCTAGCTGCTCTAGGCATCCTGCACAGAAAATACCAACAAGATGGACTATTGCATTCAGAGAGTCCAACAAAGAGAACTCCTCATAGCTCAATGGATCAACGACAAACCAATACTGAAATCAACACATGAAAACGACATCCAGGACGCAACAGGGATCTCCACCCCAGAACTCCTGAAACTATTCCACCACTTGGAGAAACTCTTGAAAGACGAGATTCAACATCATCTAGATGCACTATTCCTAAGGCTGTATCGCAAAGAGGGTTTGGTCCCTCGCGGTCTCAGAATCAGAACTGAATGCTGTTTTAAAAATGATACGCATTTCCAAAAAGAATGGGACACCTATCTCTTGGATTGTGCCAACAATCTAATAGATATGCTGATCTCAAAGAGGGAAGAACTCATCAATACCCTCAACCGAGAGATATCCTTCTGCCACCAAACTCTCGAAACCCACCGAACACACCCTGAATTCACTAAATTTGACAGACTCATCACCAATAGAATCCTTTCCTTTGAAAAAGAGGGAATCGAAACTAAACTCAAAAAACTTAAAAGAGATAGGAATGACTTCCAGACAGGCAACATCAAATTTTGGACTTCCATCAAAACTGAATCCACAATTACAGATTGTCATATCTCCAACATCGATACAACTCACAACTCCACCAGACCCAATCAGTCTAATAGACGACAGACCACAACCCACAAAAACAGCGGCCGCCCACCACCCCCCCATCACCAACCACTTTCGCATCCCCACCAGAACAAACCTAGAAATATATTCATCAACACCAAAAATAAGAAACCCAGATATACGCACACTGAACCAATAACTACTACCATGGTCAACCCCCAAGCACGCCCTGTGCTCTCCATTTCAGTTGAACCACCCAAGTTTCAACACCATACTTCCACACAGAATGACCCCATCTGCTTTACCTCCACTACTCCCTCAGGTGACAATAAGGACACCCCCTTATTCTTCACTCCTCCCATCTCCAACACATCCCACCGCATAGAAACCGGCCAACCCCTAGGCCTTCCACCCACAACCTTCTGCCACATTGATCTGATTACCCCCCTAGACTTCACCACCCATGAAGTCACCATCCCAATAACCCATTCTCCATCCGATAACACTGAAATAGACTTGGACATTCCACTAACTCCGAACTCAGCTCCTTATATACCCCTGCCAGAATCCATAACTCCGAAAAATCTCCTTGGAAAAAGCCCACCAAGAGCAAATACCATCCACCATTTTTTTCACCAGGGCTCCATGAAAAGCCAAAAAAGAAAAAATGTAGAAGAGGATGTAGAGGAGGCCAATCCAAATCCAATTCCCATACCGCTAGAACCACAAGTCCCCATACAGAAAACCAAAAAGAACAAGAAACTAAAGTAAAGATTTTCAATCTATCAACATATACACTAAATTCCAACGAAATTTCCCTCCTCACTAAAGGTTTATCCTTTTGCCCTACCACAAAGTTTAGTGAATTTGACCTTTTCAACGATCTCCACTCCTATATCAGGAAACTCACCCTTACCCGCCATTTCAACATTGAAACAAACAGAGCATCTAAAGTAGATCCTCCCTCACAAAAAGACCCGACCGAAACCGCTACAATAACTCCGACTGATGTCCCCATGATACAAACAGGCCTCAAACCAAAATCAAAATTTTACCCCACACACCATAGAGGCAGTCATATCGAGACTTTCCTTTCTATGGTGGAAAATGAGTTCAGGAACATTAACAAGTACAACAATACTAAAAAGAATCCCAAAACGAGCCACAATTTGAAACCTTCAGAACGACTAGCCCTCAAAAATCTCACCAACAATCTTGATCTAGTCATCCGCAATGCAGATAAGGGCGGGGGTGTCGTTATACAAAACAAAGAAGCCTATTTATCTGAAGCCTCCAGAATCCTCTCAGACACGGAATATTACGAAACATTACCATGTAATCCAATCAACACATATGCTACAGAATTGAAAACCCTGTTAGACAAAGCCCTAACGTTGGGCATCATCACCAATAAGGAAAGATCTTACATATGGATAGAAGCCCCAGTTACGCCAACCTTCTATCACCTCCCAAAGGTGCATAAAGAGGTCACCAACCCACCCGGCAGACCGATCATCTCGGGAATATCGTCCCTCACCTGCAATCTATCTCATTATGTAGACATTTTGCTTCAGAAACATGTCACCAAACTCAGATCTTATCTCCGTGACACCACAAGTGTCCTGTTAACACTTCAAGAAATTGAATGGGAACCCTCCTTTGTGTGGCTATCGCTCGATGTAGCGGCACTATATTCTAATATCCCCCATCAAAAAGGCATTGAAGCGGTCAAGTATTACCTTCACAATGACCCAACTATGCCTGAGACGCAAAGTAACTTCATCCTTGAAGCCATCCACTACATACTCACCCACAATTACTTCACATTTCAGAATACCATCTATCGGCAAGTGAAAGGAACGGCTATGGGGACACGTTTTGCCCCCAGTTTTGCCAATCTGTACATGGGGAGGTTTGAGGAAGAATATATTTACAACAATAAGTTATGGGAACAAAACATAGTCTTATACAAGAGGTACATAGATGACCTTCTACTAATCTGGAAAGGTTCCCCAACCTCCATCGAAGAATTTATAAAATACCTCAATAACAATAATTGCGGCTTATCCTTCACGGCGAATTTCTCTCCCATAGAACTTGAGTTTTTGGACCTCCGTCTCTCCTCAGAAAATAACCGAATTTCGACCAGTACATACTTCAAACCAGTAGACACAAACAGCTATTTGGACTACAAGAGCTCACACCACAACAAGTGGAAAACGAACATCCCATTCAGCCAATTCAGGAGGATCCGCAGAAACTGCACAGATACAAACATGTACAAATTCCAAAGTCAACTTTTAAAAAAGAGATTTAAAGAGAAGAATTTCCCTCAACCTCTGGTCGAAGCAGCGTTCAACAGAGCCCTTTCTCTCACTCAAACAGAATGTCTAAAACCGTCTACCAAACCAAAAAGTGACTCCACAACTACTACCAATATCCCAACCTTTATCACAAACTATAATATGAACCATCATACACTTACCAACATTCTTAAAAAATACTGGCCTATTCTCCTCAATGATCCCTTCTTGAAAAAAGATCTACCAAAACAACCAAAGATCATGTACAGAAGATCCCAAACACTCAAAGGCATACTAGCCCCGACGAAGCTTCGGACAAAAAAGGAAAAAGCCAGACAGACAAGCCTTCTTCCACATCTAACAGGCAGCTACAGATGCGGCCGCACAAACTGTAAATGCTGTCTCAATATTCAACATAAGAAAAAAACCTTCATCAGCAACCAGACTGGGGAAATTTTCAAAATTCAACAATTTATCAACTGCGCCTCCACCTTTGTAATCTATCTTCTGGAATGCCCATGTGGACTCCAATATGTCGGCCGAACCTGCCAGAGTTTAAGCATAAGAATGAACGGACATAGAAGTAAGGTAACCAATGGATACACAAAACATAGTGTCTCCAGACATGCTTTAGCGTGTCACAACAAAGATTTTGCAACTTTTTCCATCACACCTATTGAAAAAATCACAGAAACACAACACGACCGTTTTCAACGGTTAAGAAAAAGAGAAATGTTCTGGATATTCAAATTAAATAGTCTGCACCCAGCAGGCTTGAACGAAATGTTTGAAGATAATTTTTAAAAATTTTTTAAAATTTTTATTTTTCAATTTCTACAGTTTTATTTTTTAGTTTCAATTTTCATTTTCACCATCATTACCATTTCTGTATCCAATCTATACAATTCCTACCTATATAGCAAATTTCCCCTCACTACACAGTTATCCCATTTCCCACATACTATTACTCCTCCTCACCTTCTCCCTCATATCCAGTGATGATTCATATTCAAGATCTAACTCTCATACACTCAAGTCACCTCCAGACAGTATACCCAGACCACTATCTCATTGGTCCACCTGTTTTTCGGGTTCCCCTTGACGTCACTCGCTTCTGACATCCACTGCGCATGCGCACACACCGCGCATCCCCGTCAGATCGACACTCCGGCGGGCATTTAAACACAAGCGCCACAACGCGCGCCAGAAGCCTCCGGACGCTCTCCATTAACCCCCGGAGACCGGTAAGATACAATCTAATATTCGGACCCACAGATTCTTCCAACTGCCCAGGATGGCGGGACAGCGGCTACAAACCTGGGATTGTCCTGCTGAATCTGGGACTGTTGGAAGGTATGCAGTTAGTTGTGTGCCAGACTTGTGGTCACCCTAATGTGAGATGGGGTTATCTTACACCTGGGGTTATACTGAGCCCCTTGTACTGTGATCCTTCTGGTTCAGACACATGATGAATGGGAGAGCACACAGCTGTGTGACATGTGCGGCCTTCATGTTACGACGCGGCACATTCTCCTTCTGGTGCTGAAACAAGGATTGTTGTTTGATTGAAAATAGAAATCAATATTTGCTATGTTACTTTATTGTTTAACTCCTCTCTGCTTGATGTCTGACTTTAGATGTCAGCAGCCGCAGGTCTGTCATTTACAGCGATGTCTTTATACATCGCTGCAGTTTTCTACTGAGCAGGACCTGGTCTCTGGGTGTCAGAGGTGTCCGGAGACCGAAGGGAGATGTGGTTTGTTACCCCTTCTCCACTCCTCAGAGGCCCTGCCTCTCCTAGTCACGCCCCTGGCGCTGTGTGAGCTCGTTTTCTTCATAGTGACGTTATTGCGCAGCGACACAGTATACGGCGTGTGTATAGGATCTAGTATATATTGTGTAATGTGACTTTGCTCTATTAATAAAGACTTTATGTTACAACATGTCACATTCTCTTCTCATCCTGAGCCATTACATGCAACAAAATAAAGAATATGACTCTTTATGAAATGATATGAACTCGTCTAGATGTACTAAACCCAGAGGATGAGGGCCCGATCCATGGGGTCACGCAGAGCCACCTATAAGAGCCCACACTCATTGATCAGGGTGTTACAGTTGGTGATGGTGTAAGGAATTTTTTAAAAAACCTTCTCCATTGTAAAAGTCTGAAGAAATAAAGAGCAGCAGAAGATGACTTACCTCTCCCTTCAGTGGAGTAGGGGGGTCTCCCCAGTCATCCCCTTCCACATATCAAGTATCCAGTGAATAAGGGATAAATGTTCTTAATTACCTTAAAGGGAACCTGTCACCAGGAGACCCATTTTTAGCACTCCCCCAGTCCCCACAGAGCATAGTACATACACTGCCAAAGTGTTTTTGTATAAAAAATTGGTTTTACAGAAAAAAAGATATGTTATATTGTACCTTTCATTAGCATCTGCTGTGTGAATAGGCACTCGTTTCCTGGGAGTGGCTGGAAAGGAGCAGTCCCCCCCCCACCCTTGGGAAACTGCTCCTCCATGTGTCCTTTTCAAATATATAAATAACTCCCCTCACTCGGGATTGGCTGTAGAGGAGCGGGGGGCTAAGCCAAGTGATGGGTGTTTTCATATACAGGCAGGTTACATACAAGATAGGGTCTGTAGGTTTGTTCTTAAGTTGAATTTGTATGTAAGTCGGAACTGTATATTTTATCATTGTAATCACAGCCAGAACTTTTTTGGTCTCTGTGACAATTGGATTTTAAAAATGTTGGGTTCAATTAAGAATCAATATTAACAATAAAGCTTCATTACAGACGCCTGTGATAACTGTTACAGCTGATCATTACAGCCTAGGGCTAAAGTACAGTAACTTACCAACATCCAGAGGTCCGTTTGTAACTAGGGGTCGTATGTAAGTCGAGTGTTCTTAAGTAGGGGACCGCCTGTATTTGAAAAGGATACATGGAGGATAAGTTTCCCAAGGGTGGGGGGGGGACTGCTCCTTTCCAGCCACTCCCAGGGGACGAGTGCCTACTCACACAGCAGATGCTGATGATAGGTACAATATAACATATCTTTTTTTCTGTAAAACCTATTTTTTATACAAAAACACTTTTGCAGTGTATGTACTATGCTCTGTGGGGACTGGGGGAGTGCTAAAAATGGGTCTCCTGGTGACTTTTAAAAAAACTTATATTAACCCTCGCAGGCTCAGTTTTTATGTAAAACTCTTAGCATCAAGGGGTTAAATTGTCTCCTTGTCTCCTCTATAACAGAGCCATCTAGTGGTAGCAGCTGATTTTACACATAAACACATAAAGGGGGATTCAGCAAAGCTTGTATGCCAGTTTTCTGGTGTAGAAGCCTCGAACCTTGCATCCTTGCGTCACCTACAGACTATGATAAATCCCCCCATGAAAAAGTTTTCCCTTCCTATCACAACAATTTTCTATTAATTTACTTTCCAATTTTCAAAAGCCAATATGCTTTTTATCTTTCCAGTCCTGTAGCTGTGTGAGGGCTTGTTTTTTGCACATTGGGTGTCATTTATCAGCGAATTATGTGAATAAAATATTGACTGTTGTACAATTATTAATGGCTGCACCTTATTACAGGTTTATTACAACTTTTGGCAGCGAAGTCACTAACTTTGTCATTTACAATTGCAATCACACACTTACACCCCTCAGATGCCATAGGCAGGTGAGTCCATGACATCTGAGAGGTTACTTTCACTGAAAGTAAAATTACAGTAAGTCGTGCGCCTGACGTGTGGTCCCCCTAATGTGAGATTGGGTTATCTTACACCTGGGTTATACTGAGCCCCTTGTACTGTGATCCTTCTGGTTCAGACACGTGATGAATGGGAGAGCACACGGCTGTGTGACATGTGCGGCCTTCATGTTACGACGCGGCACATTCTCCTTCTGATGCTGAACTGTTATATGCAATTAAGTAAAAAAGTTACTTTTTGTATAATGCTTTGTCACCAAAAACTAGTCTAGTTATAGTAAATGAATCCCAACCATCCAGGTGTAGCCCTAAGAGCTTATGCTCTGCTACTGTATTAATGGTGACTGTTGCTCTCATGTTTATTGGTCTATAAATATAAAAAACGTTTAGAAAAAAATCAGCAACAGAATGTTCCTATATGCTATAGGCAGGTGGGTCCATGGCATCTGAGAGGTTACTTTCTCTGAAAGTAAAATTACAGTAAGCATATCTTCAAACTTTTGGGCAAAGAAAAGGTACAACAATTCCCTCCCCCTTTCTTCTAAACCGCACACATTGCCCCACTTGCAAGCATAGAGTAATAATGACCTTAAGGGCCCCCCACATAGTATAACACACCTTTTCTGTGTCTATCCCCCCATATGGACACATATAATTCCCCCTCAGCAACATATAAAACCCCTCTTTAATTTTATCCTCCCTTTTCATTTGGTTTTTCACTTTTATTTATCTCCCCTTTTATTTATATATAATATTAGTACTCCTACCCCCACCTCCCTTTACATGATGTGGCCACTGTTCTCTATCCTCCTCTTAATGTGGCCTCCTGTCCTCCAGCCTCCTCCTGTAGTTCACTGTCCTTCAGCCTCTTCCTGTGGCCTCCTGTCCTCCAGCCTCCTTCTGTAGTCTCCTGTCCTTCAGCCTCTTCCTGTGGCCTCCTGTCCTCCAGCCTCCTCCTGTAGTCTCCTGTCCTTCAGCCTCTTTCTGTGGCCTCCTGTCCTCCAGCCTCCTCCTGTAGTCTCCTGTCCTTCAGCCTCTTCCTGTGGTCTCCTGTCCTCCAGCCTCCTCCTGTGGTCTCCTATCCTCCAGTCTCCTCTTGTGACCTCCTGTCCTCAAGCCTCCTCCTGTGGCCCCCTGTCCTCCTCCTGCAGTCTCCTGTTCTACATCCTCCTCCTGTGGTCTCCTGTTCTCGAGTCTCCTCTTGTGACCTCCTGTCCTCCAGCCTCCTCCTGTAGCCCCCTGTCCTCCAGTCTCCTCTTGTGACCTCCCATCCTCAAGTCTTCTCCTGTAGCTCCTGTCCTCCAGCCTCCTCCTGTAGTCTCCTGTCCTACATCCTCCTCCTGTGGTCTCCTGTCCTCCAGCCTCCTCCTGTGGTCTCCTGTCCTCCAGCCTCCTCCTGTAGTCTCCTGTCCTCCAGCCTCCTCCTGTAGTCTCCGGTCCTCCAGCCTCCTCCTGTAGTCTCCTGTCCTTCAGCCTCTTTCTGTAGTCTCCTGTCCTCCAGCCTCCTCCTGTAGTCTCCTATCCTCCAGTCTCCTCTTGTGACCTCCTGTCCTCAAGCCTCCTCCTGTGGCCCCCTGTCCTCTGGCCTCCTCCTGCAGTCTCCTGTTCTACATCCTCCTCCTGTGGTCTCCTGTTCTCGAGTCTCCTCTTGTGACCTCCTGTCCTCCAGTCTCCTGTAGCTCCTGTCCTCCAGCCTCCTCCTGTAGCCTCCTGTCCTCCAGCCTCCTCCTGTAGTCTCCTGTCCTCCAGCCTCCTCCTGTAGTCTCCTGTCCTCCAGCCTCCTCCTGTAGTCTCCTGTCCTCCAGCCTCCTCCTGTAGTCTCCTGTCCTCCAGCCTCCTCCTGTAGTCCCCTGTCCTCCAGCCTCCTCCTGTAGTCTCCTGTCCTTCAGCCTCTTCCTGTGGTCTCCTGTCCTCCAGCCTCCTCCTGTGGTCTCCTATCCTCCAGTCTCCTCTTGTGACCTCCTGTCCTCAAGCCTCCTCCTGTGGCCCCCTGTCCTCCTCCTGCAGTCTCCTGTTCTACATCCTCCTCCTGTGGTCTCCTGTTCTCGAGTCTCCTCTTGTGACCTCCTGTCCTCCAGCCTCCTCCTGTAGCCCCCTGTCCTCCAGTCTCCTCTTGTGACCTCCAATCCTCAAGTCTTCTCCTGTAGCTCCTGTCCTCCAGCCTCCTCCTGTAGTCTCCTGTCCTACATTCTCCTCCTGTGGTCTCCTGTCCTCCAGCCTCCTCTTGTGACCTCCTGTTCTCCAGCCTCCTCCTGTCGACCCCTGTCCTCCATCCTCCTCTTGTAGTCCCCTGTCCTCCAGCCTCCTCCTGTAGCCCCCTGTCCTCCACCCTCCTCATGTACCCCCTGTCCTCCAGCCTCCTCCTGTAGCCCCGTGTCCTCCAGCCACCTCTTATAGCTCCCTGTCCTCAAGTCTTCTCCTGTGACCTCCTGTCCTCTAGTCTCATTCTGTGTCCTCCTGTCCTCTATCTTCCCCTTCCCGTGGCTCCCATAGGAGTATTAAACAAAACCCTCTGTTACTTACCTTCCCTTGTTCGCCCGCAGCAGTCTCACTTTCTCTCTCCTGGACTCTGACTGTAAATCGAGTAAGGGGTGGGGCCAGCTGAGGGGAGGAGTCACATGACAGCTTTAGACATCATGTGAGGAGGTAGCAAGAGTAGATCCTGCCTCCTCCGGGCCTCGATGTTTCAGCTGCTCTGCATCTCTAATGTACAGGTCCAGGGGCAAGTGGGACAATGCGGGGGAGAGAGGGGCAGCCCGGGAGATTCTTCTTATCGCCCGGGATGGCGGGACAGTGGCTGCAATCCGGGATTGTCCTGCTGAATCTGGGATGGTTGGAAGGTATGCAGGTAGGTATGTGGTCACCCTAATGTTAGATTGGGTTATCTTACACCTGGGTTTTACTGAGCCCGTTGTAGAGTGACTGTTCTGGTACATGATGAATGGGGATAATGGCTCCCATAAGACTATTAAACAAACCCTCTGTTACTTATCTTCCCTTGTTTGTCCGCAGCAGTCTCACTTCCTTTCTCCCAGGCCCTGACTGTTAATTGAGGGAGTGTTGGGGCCAGCTGTGGGGAGTAACTAACTCCTCACATCACTCCTTCAGGCATCATGTGAGGAGGTAGAAGGAGCAGTAGGACAATGCTGGGGAGAGAGGTGCGGCCTGGGAGATTCTTCCAACTGCCCAGGATGGCGGGACAGCGGCTACAAACCTGGGATTGTCCTGCTGAATCTGGGACTGTTGGAAGGTATGCAGTTAGTTGTGTGCCAGACTTGTGGTCACCCTAATGTGAGATTGGGTTATCTTACACCTGGGTCACACTGAGCCCCTTGTATTGTGATCCTTCTGGTTCAGACACATGATGAATGGGAGAGCACATGGCTGTGTGACATGTGTGGCCTTCATGTTACGACGCGGCACATTCTCCTTCTGGTGCTGAAACAAGGATTGTTATTTGGTTGAAAACAGAAATTGATATTTATTTTGTTGCTTTGTCTAACTCCTTTCTGCTTGATGTCTGACTTTAGATGTCAGCAGATGCAGGTCTGGTGCCTACAGCGATCTCTTTATACATTGCTGCAGTTTTCTTCTGAGCAGGGCCTGGTCTCTGGGTGTCAGAGGCATCCGGAGACCGAAGGGAGATGTGGTTCGTTACCCCTTCTCTGCTCCTCACTGCATCATGCTGAAGGAGCGGAGCCAGTGGTCATGTTACCGCCAGGGTCTAAAGAGGTTAAACCCAGTCCAGCTCTGATCAGACTTCCCAGTGACAGGTGGTCATTTTCCCTGTAACTTAGGCTGGTGCCACACGTAGCGCTTTGTCTGCATTTGAAACCGCAAACGCAGACAAAGCTGCACCCACCGGGGCGTGCTCCGCCCCGATCGCATTGGCGTTTCTATGGAAACACCTGCGATCGGGAACAACCCGCCGGTGTTTTGCATTAAATTAACGCAAAGCACCAGTGGCTCATTCCCAATCACAGGCGTTTCCATAGAAACACTGATGCGATCGGGCAGCGGCCCGCCCCGCCCCGGTGGGTGCTGCTTTGTCTGCGTTTGCGGTTTCAAATGCAGACAAAGCGCCACGTGTGGCACCAGCCTTAGGCTCTTCAAGATGCCTCAGTTACAGGGGAAAACTTGTAAAAGAAAAAAAATAAAGTAAAATAAAAAAATAAAAAGTGAAAATGTCCTCTAGGGGTCTTTTATGACCTCATGGGGGACATATAAAGTAAAACATAAATACACAAAAAATATTAATAAATATTCATACAAATACAATGACATTTCCCCATATAATAAAAAAAATCCCGCACTAGAAAAAGCATCCCCATAGTCGCCCCGTTTGCCCCAGACTATACATATTGGGGGTCATTTACTAAGGGCCCGAATCGCGTTTTTACGGCAGGTCTTACCTGCACTCAGCAATGGATCATGAACTCCAGCGGACCTCGGCGGACTTCAGCGCAGCAGCGCCACCTGGTGGACGGTGGAGGAACTACCTTAGTGAATCCCGGCGGGACCCGAATCCACCGCAGAGAACGCGCCGCTGGATCGCGAATGGACCGGGTAAGTAAATCTGCCCCATTATATATCAAAATGACTGAAACAAAATGGGGAATTCGATTATAATGTTCATATTGAGTTAATTTGAATTTTTTTTTAAAAAAGTACTATAAATGACAAAAAAAGCTTTTTTTTCAATTTTTAACCCCAAATAAAAATGGAAACATGTTTAAACTTTTATTGCCTTTTTAACTACCTCTATGTGTCCCAAAAATAAAAGCACTCAAAAATTTGAAGGTAGCATGCAAAAAAAAAGTTAGGGCCCTTAAACCGGCGCTTACAAAAATTTGATAAAAATACTTGGTCACTAGAGCCTTTTCAGGCCACGTCACTAAAGGTTTTCAACCTTTTGTGTGTCCTGGTCACATGCTGTAGCTGAGTCACAATGGTGGAGCAGGGAGCCAATGGCTCCAAGCGCCACTGATGTCCTTTACATTGGTCAGGAGTGAGCAAACAGTGTTGGGGACAGCCCCAAAAGAGGTGGGAGGTGCGATGTTGTGCCTCACGTGTGGTCGCCATGATGTCAGTGAGTGTTGTCCATCCCTGGGGTTATACTGCGCCCCCAACACTGTGATCCTTCTGGTTCAGACACATAATGAATGGGAGAGCACCCGGCTGTGTGACATGTGCGGCCTTCATGTTACGATGTGGCACATTCTCCTTCTGACCCTGAACTGTTATATGCAATGAAGTAAAAAAAATTACTTTGTGCATAATGATTTGTCATCAAAAACTAGTCTAGATATATAAAATTACCCTGGATCATAACGCTTATGCTCTTCTACTGTGTCAATTAAGAAGAACAAGCCTCTACTTATTTCATAAAGGGGGTTTGTCCATGAAAGAACTTTCTCAAATTTCAGTCCCTTAGTGATGTTTACACAGTAAGGATAATTTTTACCCCCTTACTTTAGTGGGACTCTCGAGGCAGGCACTTCATGATTCCTCTGTGCTGTGAGATGCTGTGTGCTGACAATGTGCTTAGATTATCAGGGTACAAGGTTTATATACACTTTCATTTAGTTTCGGAGCATTAATTAGTATCTGACACATAAAAAGAGAGATGATGAGATCCATGAGATGCATAGCTCTAGTATCACAGCCATAACATACACAGCTCTGCTATATACCTCCTTCCCCCTCCCCTGGATAAAGATCTTATCTGCTTGTAGCTTTACTCTCTCACACAGGAGAAAAATATGTTTTGCCCGACCCTAAACTCAGAAGATCCGGGCTCGGGTCAAGCGGCAACCAAAATTGTGTACACCCCGAGTGATAGAGACAGGTTGGACTTATATTTGTCTTGTCTTGTAATAGTACGGCGCACGTTGGTTCTGGGTACATGGAGAGGGCTCACGGGCTGAGCCCTCTCCATAGCCTGTAAGTCTTTGCTGCACATTGCAGCAAAGACTTACTGGTAACACCCGCGATCGATCGCTTTGCTGGCGGCTTCCCAGATTTGCCGGCTTCAAAAAGATCGTCTCTCTACCATGACAGCCTCGGGTCTTCCAATGTTTTAATCCATTCATTACTATGTGCTAATTGCACTTTGTAATGAATGAGGAAGAAAGACTGTAGTATGGCAGTATATAATAGGATCGATCAGACAACCTAGGGTTAAAGTAAATAGTAAATAGTATCGCCGCGTCCGAAAATGCCCGATCTATCAAAATATAATAAAGGTTTTTCACTGCGTTTAACTCCGTAACGGAAAATAGCACTTAGATCAAATGGTCGTACAGTTCTAAAAATGGTAGCATTGAAAACACCATCAAATGTTGCAAAAATTGACACCACCCGCAGCTCCGTACAACAAAGTATGAAAAAGTTATTGGCGCCAGAAGATGGCAAAATAAAAAAAAATTATTTTGTACAGGAGGTTTTAATTTTTGTAAATGTATGAAAACATTATAAAACCTATACAAATTTGGTATCCCCTTAATCGTACCGACCCAAGGAATAAAGTAGACATGTCATTCGGGATGCACAGTGAAAGCTGTAAAACCCAAGCCCACAAGAAAACGGCGCAAATGTGTTTTTTCACCATTTTCACTGCATTCGGAATTTTTTTACCCGATTCTCAGTACACGGCATGGAATATTCAATACCGTCACTATGAAGTGCAATTTGTTATGCAGAAAACAAGCCCAAACACAGCTCTGCACTTAAAATAAAAAAGATTTTTGGAGGTGGGGAGTGAAAAATGGAAATGAAAAACAAAAAAGGCCAGGTCGTTAAGGGGTTAAGGGATATCCAATGAATGTCTGTAACTTACACAAATATGACTCTTCAGTTGTTACCGCCATATACTGAGTGGTTGCTGTTGCTCTACTAGAAAACATTACAAAGAACCAGCAACAGAATCATTTTAAAGGAATGACCACTAGATGGCGCCTCATGTTATAGGATAGCGCAGCCTCGCTCACCAGGCTGTGTTATCAGGCAGGAGCACTAGGGGGCAGTGTCTTCCAGTCATTGTGTTCTCTGTGTGACAGCACAGTGTGTACAGGTACATGGTGTACAATCAGGGCCGGATTATAGGCGGGGCTCCCGGGGCTCGAGCCCCGGGGCCCCCACCATTTTGCCCCCCCAGGGGGCCTCCACCGGATCGCGTTCCCCGGTCCCTGACTCCTCAGCCGCCGGCCCCCTTAGTCGCCTGCCCTCGGCACACGTCACCACCTCCACGGATATCCCCTTGCATGTCTTGCCCGCCCACCTGTCCGCCCCCCGGCACAAGTTACCGCCTCCCCGCCCTTCAGCTCCATGGCCGAGCCATCCGCCCCCTGCCCGCCCATCCCGCAGCCTTACCCTGCATCCCCCCGCCGCCACCCTCCTCCTGCCCGAACAGGCAGTCATCCTCCGCATCTCCCACTCCTCCCCGCCTGAACATCTGAACATTCAGCCGTCCTCCGCTCCCCGCGCCCCCCCCCCCCCGCCGGAACATTCAGCCGCCCTCCGCTCCCCGCGCCCCCCACCCCCGCCGACACATTCAGCCGTCCTCCGCTCCCCGCGTTCCCCCCTCCCCCGCCGGAACATTCAGCCGTCCTCCGCTCAACCCCCCACCCCCCCGCCGGAACATTCAGCCGTCCTCCGCTATCCACCCCCCGCCGGAACATTCTGCTGTCCTACGCTCACCGCGCCCCCCCCCCCGCCGGAACATTCTGCCGTCCTCCGCTCATCGCCAAATCCCCCCCCCCCCCCGGAACATTCTGCCGTCCTCCGCTCCCCGCGCCCCCCCCCCACCGCCGGAACATACAGCCGTCCTCCGCTCACCGCGCCCCCCCCCCCCGGGAACATTCAGCCGTCCTCCGCTCACCGCGCATCCCCCCCCCCCCGCACGGGAACATTCAGCAGTCCTCCAGTCCCCAGCGGCCCCCGATGCCAGCTGGAACAAGCAGCCATCGTCAACTCCCCCCGCCCGAACACCCTCCTGATGGGACAGCCGAACAACCTAAAAGGGTAAGTATACATTACATATTTATTTATCTGTGTGTATATATGATGTATATACTGTGTATCTGTGTATATATGTATATACTGTGTATATGTGTATATATGCATCTACTGTGTATCTAAAGTGTTTATATGTATATACTGTGTATCTGTGTATATATGTATATACTGTGTATATGTTTATATATGCATCTACTGTGTATATGTGTATATACTGTGTATCTGTGTATATATGTATATACTGTGTATCTGTGTATATATGTATATACTGTGTATATATGTATATACTGTGTATATGTGTATATATGCATCTACTGTGTATATAAAGTGTATATATGTATCTACTGTGTATATAAAGTGTATATATGTATATACTGTGTATATATGATTCTACTGTTTATATATAGTGTATATTTGTATATACTGTGTATATGTGTATATATTGTGTATATATGCATCTACTATCTATATGTGTATATACTGTGTATAGATGAATATACTGTATTTATACATGAATATATTTGTATAAGCATATATATGTGCACATTTAAATATACCGTATTTTCCGGACTATAAGGCGCACATAAAAGCCTTGGATTTCCTTGGAAATCCAAAGTGCGCCTTATAGTCCGGTGCGCCCTATAGGTCCTACTTACATAGGTCCCCTCTACCGGAGACAGCAGATCTCCAGCGGGAACTGCAGACCACGCGGCACGAACAACTTCTGCCGCGTCGGTCTGCAGTTCCCGCTGGAGATCTGCTGTCTCCGGTAGCGGGGATCTATGTAAGTATGCCATTCTCCACCTCCCGCTCACCTTCCCCGCTCACCTTCCCCGCGTTCCGCGTCTTGTCTCGGCGTCACGTCTTGTCCCGTCGGGTCTCCGCTCCGCCCCCGGACCTCCGCCACACCCCCGGACCCTGCGCCTTATAGTCCGATGCGCCTTTTATATGGAATTATTACATATATAAGGCGCATCGGTCTGATGCGCCTTATATTCCGGTGCGCCTAATGGCCCGGAAAATACGGTATGCATATATATATATATATATATATATATATATATGTATATATGATGTATGTTTATATGCTGTGTGTGTGGTATGTATGTATATGTTCTGTATACTGAATGTGTGTGTATTTCCCATATGTGTGTGAAAATGCTGTATCTACTGAATGTGTCTGTATTTGCTGTATGTATATGCAGCATGTGTGTATATGGTGTTTTTATACTGCATGTATATGTATATATGGTCAGTGTATACTGTATGTATGTATATATATATATATATATATATATATATGTGTGTGTATGCCGTATGTGTGATGTATATATACTGTATGTGTTTGTGTATACTCTGTATTAGTGTATAAATGTATATGGGTACATAAATGTGTGTGTATACTTGTATATATATGGGTGCAAGCATATGAGTGTAGAAATTTATGTGTGTATATAAAGGTGTGAATAAATCAGTGTATAAATGTGTGTAATTGTATAAACTGCGGGCTGCATGTCTGGTACGGGCTGAGGTGTATGTTAAATGGGACTGCATATCTGGTAGGGGTGAAGGTAGATACAACGATGTGTTACTGGGGGTGAGGCGGCTGTCTATAGATGTGTTACTGGGGGTGAGGCGGCTGTGTGTAGCTGTGTTACTGGAGGTGAGGCGGCTGTATGTAGCTGTTTTACTGGGGGTGAGGCGGCTGTATGTAGCTGTGTTACTGGAGGTGAGGTGGCTGTATGTAGCTGTGTTACTGGGGGTGAGGCGGCTGTGTGTAGCTGTGTTACTGGAGGTGAGGTGGCTGTATGTAGCTGTGTTACTGGGGGTGAGGCGGCTGTGTGTAGCTGTGTTACTGGGGATGAGGCGGCTGTGTGTAGCTGTGTTACTGGAGGTGAGGCGGCTGTATGTAGCTGTGTTACTGGGGGTGAGGCGGCTGTGTGTAGCTGTGTTACTGGGGGTGAGGAGGCTGTATGTAGCTGTGTTACTGGGGGTGAGGCGGCTGTGTGTAGCTGTGTTACTGGGGATGAGGCGGCTGTGTGTAGCTGTGTTACTGGAGGTGAGGCGGCTGTATGTAGCTGTGTTACTGGGGGTGAGGCGGCTGTGTGTAGCTGTGTTACTGGAGGTGAGGCGGCTGTATGTAGCTGTGTTACTGGGGGGTGAGGCGGCTGTATGTAGCTGTGTTACTGGGGATGAGGCGGCTGTATGGAGATGTGTTACTGGGGGCGAGGCGGCTGTATGTAGCAATGTTACTGGGGATGAGGCGGCTGTATGTAGCTGTGTTACTGGGGGCGAGGCGGCTGTATGTAGCTGTGTTACTGGGGTGAGGTGGCTGTATGTAGCTGTGTTACTGGGGGTGAGGCGGCTGTATGTAGCTGTGTTACTGGGGGTGAGGCGGCTGTATGTAGCTGTGTTACTGGGGTGAGGCGGCTGTATGTAGCTGTGTTACTGGGGATGAGGTGGCTGTATGTAGCTGTGTTACTGGGGATGAGGCGGCTGTATGTAGCTGTGTTACTGGGGACGAGGCGGCTGTATGTAGCTGTGTTACTGTGGGGATAGTGGATAGTGAGCAGGAGGACGTGTATGCACGCTGCACTCAGTGGGGGCCTCCACCAGATTTTGCGCCCAGGGGCCCCCACCACCCTTAATCCGGCCCTGTGTACAATGGGCGCATTACTTGGGGAATGGGTTATTGCAGCAGTGGAGGAGGGCGGCACCAACGACCTAGGCCATGGCCCGATCCATGGGGGTCACATGGAGTCACCTACAAGATCCCACTCATTGGTCAGGGTGTTACAGTTGGTGATTGTGTTAGGAATTTTTAAAAACATTTCTCCATTGTTAAAGTCTGAAGTAATAAAAAGCAGCAGGAAGAGAACTTACCTCTCCCTTCAGTGGAGTAGGCGGGTGTCTCTCCAGTGATCCCCTTCCACAATATCAAGTACCCAGTAAATAATTGGTAAATGGTTTTAATTACCTTTAAAACAAACTTTTAGTAACCCTTGCACTGGGTTCAGTATTTAGGTAAAACACTTAGCACCAAGGGGTTAAATTGTCTCCTTGTGTCTTCTAAAACAGAGCCATCTAGTGGTAGCAGCTGATATTACACATAAACTCAAATGGGGGGAGGGGGATGTTTTCCCTTCATGTCACAATCATTTACTGTTTTATTACTTTCCAATTTTTAAAAGCCACATTTTTTTTATTTTTTTCATTCCTGTAGCTGTGTGAGGGCTTGTTTTTTTTGCCACACACATTGGGTGTCATTTATCAGGGAATTGTGTAAACGTTGAATGTTGTGCAATTATTAGTGGTGTGCACCTAATTTCAGGTTGTTTAGTTCAACTTTTGGCGGCAGCGTCACTAACTTTGTCCCTTTGTGGTGTGTGGTTATCTCTCGAACCATACACTTACACCCTTCAGATGCCATAGGCAGGTGAGTCCATGACATCTGAGAGGTTACTTTTACTGTAAAATTACAGTAAGAATATCTCCAAACTTTTGGGCAAAAAGGAGGGACAACAATCTCCCCTTTTTTATCTAAACCACACCCATTGCCCCAATTGCAAGCATTGTGTAATAATGACCTTAAAGGCCCCCCACATAGTATAACTGTGGCCAAACCCTTCTTTAATTTTATCCTCCCTTTACATTTTGTTTTTCACTTTTATTTATATCCCCTTTTATTTATACATAACACTATAAGTACTCCTACCCCCACCCCTCCTGTCCTCCAGCCTCCTCCTGTAGTCTCCTGTCCTCCAGCCTCCTCCTGTAGTCTCCTGTCTTCCAGCCTCCTCCTGTGGTCTCCTATTCTCGAGTCTCCTATTGTGACCTCCTGTCCTCCTGCCTCCTCCTTTAGCTCCTGTCCTCCATCCTCCTCCTGTGGTCTCCTGTCCTCCATCCTCCTCCTGTAGTCTCCTGTCCTCCATCCTCCTCCTGTCCTCTATCTTCCCCTTCCTGTGGCTCCCATAGGAGTATTAAACAAAACCCTCTGTTACTTACCTTCCCTTGTTCACCTGCAGCAGTCTCACTTCCTCTCTCCCAGGCCCTGACTGTAAACTGAGGGAGGGGTGGGACCAGCTCAGGGGAGGAGTCACATGACTCCAGACATTATGTGAGGAGGTAGAAGGAGCAGTAGGACAATGCTGGGGAGAGAGGTGCGGCCTGGGAGGTTCTTCCAACTGCCCAGGATGGCAGGACAGCGGCTACAAACCCGGAATTGTCCTGCTGAATCTGGGACTGTTGGAAGGTATAGTCATGCGCCTGACTTGTGGTCACCCTAATGTGAGATCGGGTTATCTTACACCTGGGTTATACTGAGCCCCTTGTACTGTGATCCTTCTGGTTCAGACACATGATGAATGGGAGAGCACACGGCTGTGTGACATGTGCGGCCTTCATGTTACGACGCAGCACATTCTCCTTCTGATGCTGAAACAAGGATTGTTATTTGGTGGAAAACAGAATTGATATTGGTTTTGTTTATTTATTGTCTAACTCCTCTCTGCGTGATGGCTGACTTTAGACAGCAGCCGCAGGTCCAGCATCTACATATATCGTCTTTATATTGACATTTTATACATTGCTGCAGTTTTCTTCTGAGCAGGGCCTGGTCTCCGGGTGTCAGAGGCGTCCGCAGACCCTAGGGAGATGTGGTTCGTTACCTCTTCTCCGTTCCTCACTGCATCACGCTGAAGGAGCGGAGCCGGTGGTCATGTTACTGCCAGGGTCTAAAGGGGTTAAACAGAGCTGCTGAATCTAATCGAACCCAGTCCAGCTCTGATCAGAATTTCCCATGACAGGTGGTCATTTCACCTGTAACTTAGGCTCTTACTGATGCCTCAGTTACAGGGGAAAACTTGTAAAAGAAAAAAAATAAAAAGTGAAAATGTCCTCCAGGGGTCTTTTATGACCTCATGGGGGACATATAAAGTAAAACATAAATACACACAAAATATTAATAAATATTCATACAAATGACTATACATATTAATTATCAAAATGACTGAAACAAAATAGGGAATTCGTTAATAATGTTCATTTTGAGTTAATTTGAATTTTTTTTTTTTAAATTACTATAAATGACAAAAAAAGCCTTTTTTCCATTTTTAACCCCAAATAAAAATGGAAAAAAATGTTTAAACTTTTATTGCCTTTTTAACTACCTCTATATGTCCTGAAAAAAACACAGCAAAAAATGTTAAGGTAGCATGCAAATGAAAAAAAAAGCTATGGCTCTTAACCCTTTCACGACCCGTGACGTAATAGCACGTCACGGGTCGGCCGCGGGTGCATGGAGAGGGCTCACGCGCTGAGCCCTCTCCATAGCCGGTAAGTCTTTGCTGCATATTGCAGCAAAGGCTTACCGGTAACACCCGCGATCGGTGCTAGCACCGTTCGCGGGTGTTTTCACCTCGATCGCCACCGGCAATGCTGCCGGCGGCCTCAAAAGGATGGCGGCGCGTGGGCGCCGCCATCTTTTTGAGGATCGCCGCTACCCGTGATGTCATCGGGGAGCGTCGATCCGTCGCCATGGTAACCTCGGGTCTCGCGAAGACCCGAGGCTACTTCTGGTTAACCCATGCATTACAATATGCTATCAGCACATTGTAATGAATGAGGAGTAAAATCCCCATATACTGCCATACTGTAGTATTGCAGTATATGATAGGATCGTGCAGACCCCCTAGGGTTAAAGTACCCTAGGGAGTCTGAAAAGTACTAAAAATTAAAATAAAAAAAAGTTAAAAAAAAAAAATTATAATAAAAAACCCTAAAAACTCAAATCACCCCCCTTTCCCTAGAACTGATATAAATATAAATAAACAGTAAAAATCATAAACACATTAGGTATCACCGCGTCCGAAAATGCCCGATCTGTCAAAATATGATAACGGTTTTTCACTGCGTTTAATCCCGTAACGGAAAATCGCGCCCAAATTCGAAAATAGCACTTTTTTTGTCATTTAAAAAAATTTAAAAATTCTATAAAAAGTGATAACAAGGTCATACAGTCCTAAAATTGATAACATTGTAAACGTCATCAAAATCCACAAAAAACTACCTCACCCACAGCTCAGTACACCAACGTATAAAAAAGTTATTAGCGCCAGAAGATGGCAAAATCCCAAAAAAAATTTTTGTACAGGAGGTTTTAATTTTTTTAAATGTATGAAAACATTATAAAACCTATACAAATTTGGTATCCCCGTAATCGTACCGACCCAAAGAATAAAGTAGACATGTCATTTGGGGTGCACAGTGAAATCTGTAAGATCCAAGCCCACAAGAAGGCGGCGCAAATGCGTTTTTTTTACCAATTTCACTGCATTTGGAATTTTTTTCCCGCTTCCTAGTACATGGCATGGAATATTCAATACCATCTCTATGAAGTGCAATTTGTTACGCAGAAAATAAGCCGTCACACAGCTCTGTACATGGAAAAATAAAAAAGTTATGGATTTTTGATCATGGGGAGTAAAAAATGAAAATGAAAAAACAAAAAAGGGCCAGGTCCTGAAAGGGTTAAACTGGCACTTACAATGGTGGAGCAGGGAGCCAACGGCGCCAAGCTCCACCAATGTCCTTTACATTGGTCAGGAGTGAGCAAACAGAGTTGTGGACAGTCCAGGAGAGGTGGGAGGTGTGATGCTGCTCCTCATGTGTGGTCACCCTGATGTCAGTGAGTGTTGTCCATCCCTGGGTTATACTGCGCCCCCACACTGTGATCCTTCTGGTTCAGACACATGATGAATGGGAGAGCACACGGCTGTGTGACATGTGCGGCCTTCATGTTACAATGCGGCACATTCTCCTTCTGATGCTGAACTGTTATATGCAATGAAGTAAAAAAAAAATTGGCTTTTTATGTAATGAATTATCACCAAAAACTAATTTTGTTATATGAAGTTATCCATGACCATCCAGCCTACACTGTGTTAATGAAGAGGTACAAGCCTCTAGTTACTCTTTAAGGGGGTTTGCCCATGAAAGAAAATTCTCAAATTTCCCTCATTTAGGGATGTTTACACAGTAAGGATCATTTTTACCCCCTTACTTTACAGTTTTAGCTCTTTTTCCTTAGTGAGACTCTGAGCAGACACTTCATGATTTCTCTGGTGCTGTGTGCTGATAATGTGCTTAGATTATCAGGGTCCAGGGTTTATATACACTTTTATTTAGCTTCTTAACATTCACTAGTATCTGACACATAGAAAGAGAGATGAGAGATGATGAGATCTGCAACATCACCCAACGGGGCCTAGCCTTTTCTTGGGGCCTGGTGGCAGCTGGGGCCCAGAATACCGGAGTGGCTGGCGGTTGCGGCCTAGGGCACGCTGATGTCACGGTGCTTGGTATGGGGACCGGAGGGCTGTCCTACAGCCTGGCAGGTCTTCAGCAGGTGGTGTGAGCAAGAAAGATGGAGGGAGAGACTGATGTACTGAATCTCCCTGGGGCAAACCCTTTGGTGTCCGTAGTATGAGTCCCTGGGTAAAGGATGGGGTGCCCTTGGTGTTACAGCGGTATCCAGGGAACAGACGGAGGCAACGTTGTTCAAAATAACTCGCGGTTCTTTATTAGAACAACTGCAGGCAACGGCCAAACGATCCTTTTACAGACGCCAGATGTTTGGAGATTCCGGGTTACTGGAGTGGTCATGGAGAGTGATCCTCAGGAATAGATTCAGCAGCCTGGTAGTAGGTGCAGGCTGGGAGGTAGCTGTACCCAGATATGGAAGCTGCAGCTTTGTCCTGGGTGTTCTGTGTGTGGCACGGAAGGTGTGCGTCACACTATCTCTCTCTGGTCACTGAGAATCTGCATGGTGTGCTCTCGAGGAGAGCTGGATTTCAAGACGTCACCTCTCTGGTAATAGGTGGCTGAAAAGAGCTTGTACTCTAAGAGGTTTCTGGAACTCAAGAGACCTTGCCCCTTCCTGTCCAGGGGTTTTGTCATTCCCTGGTCAGGTGTGGCTCACTGTCCAATCACACTCCAGTTCACATGAAGGAATACAATTGGATGATAACTTTATCTCTTGCCTGCTCAAGCAAGACCTACCACCGTTAACCCCTGATGACTAGGTCTAGAACCTTCCTGGAGGGTTCACGACTCCCTCTGTCAGCTCCTTACCTGGAGAGGGCACTGTTCGCAGATCCATGAGACGCATAGCTCTGGTATTACAGCCATAACATACACAGCTCTGCTATATACCTCCCTCTCCCTCCCCTGGATAAAGATCTTATCTGCTTGTAGCTTTACTCTCTCTCACAGGAGAACAATATGTCCTGTTCGACCCTAAACTCAGAAGATTGAGAGTCAGGTCGAGGGGCAACCAAAATTTTCAACACCACGACTGAAAGAGACAGGTTGGTCTTATATCTTTGAAATGCTGAATTTATCTATAGACATTCATTGGGTATCAATTAAAGGGGTATTCACACAAAGACAAGTTTCTTATATGTACCCAGAATAAAAAAAATAACAGTGAATTAGAGAATGTGTTATTTTTTTATTCTGGGTACATATAAGAAACTTGTCTTTGTGTGAATACCCCTTTAATTGATACCCAATGAATGTCTATAGATAAAGAAAACATTAAAAAGAATCAGCAACAGAATCGTTTTAGAAGAATCACAAGAATATCAACTACAACTTCTTCTGGTGTCATGATTCCATGTGACCACTAGATGGCAGCTCATATTACAGGATAGCGCAGCCTCGCTCACCAGGCTGTGTTATCAGGCAGGAGCACTAGGGGGCAGTGTCTCCCAGTCATTGTGTTCTCTGTGTGACAGTGTGTACAGGTACATGGTGTACAATGGGCGCATTACCTGGAGTTATTGCAGCAGAGGATGAGGGTCGGCTCCAACGTCCCAGGCCGTGTCCTGATCAATGGGGGGTCACACGGAGCCACTGATGAGATCCCACTCTCATTGGTCAGGGTGCTACAGTTGGTTAATGTACTAGAATTCTTTTAAAAAACTTCTCCATTGTAAAAGTCAGAAGAAATAAAGAGCAACAGAAGATTACTTACCTCTCCCTTCAGTGGAGTAGGAAGGTCTCAGCATTCAGACCTAATATCCAGTGAATAAAGGCTAATTGTTTTTAATTACCCCCAAATAAAACCTTGTAGTAACCCTTTCAGGTTCAGTATTTATGTATAATACTTTACATCAAGGGGTTAAATTGTCTCCTAGTCTCTTCTATAACAGAGCCATCTAGTGGTAGCAGCTGATATTACACATAAACACAATAATAATAATAATAATAATAATAATAATAATAATAATATATCTACATCATATTTCATAGCGGGAAACAGTTTCATAGGGGAAACATAGAAATATAATAGGGGTGACACAAGAGCTTACAATCTATGAGGATGAGGGGTGACACAAGAGCTTACAGTCTATGAGAATGAGGGGGTGACACAAGAGCTTACAGCCTATGAGGATGAGGGGGTGACACAAGAGCTTACAGTCTATGAGGATGAGGGGGTGACACAAGAGCTTACAATCTATGAGGATGAGGGGTGACACAAGAGCTTACAGTCTATGAGAATGAGGGGGTGACACAAGAGCTTACAATCTATGAGGATGAGGGGGTGACACAAGAGCTTACAGTCTATGAGGATGAGGGGGTGACACAAGAGCTTACAATCTATGAGGATGAGGGGGTGACACAAGAGCTTACAATCTATGAGGATGAGGGGGTGACACGAGAGCTTACAGTCTATGAGGATGAGGGGAGACACAAGAGCTTATAGTCTATGACAGTGATGGCTAACCTATGGCACTGGTGCCAGAGGTGGCACTCGGAGCCCTTTCTGTGGGCACCCAGGCCATCATTAGAGATGACTCCAGGTATCTTCCTGCAGTCCCAGACAGCCCAGGACTTGCTGTGCAAAGAGGTATTTTAAAGTGACAGCTGTACCTGGGACTATTTTCTGCTATATTGGTGCCTCAGGGGCTGGTATCAATGAAATCTGTGACAGAGAAGGGAGTATAAATCACAAATTACATTTTTGTGTTGGCACTTTGCTATAAATAAGCGGGTCTTTGTTGAAGTTTGGGCACTCGGTCTCTAAAAGGTTTGCCATCACTGGTCTATGAGGATGAGGGGGTGACACAAGAGCTTACAGTCTATGAGGATGAGGGGGTGACACAAGATCTTACAGTCTATGAGGATGAGGGGGGGACACAAGAGCTTACAGTCTATGAGGATGAGGGGTGACACAAGAGCTTACAGTCTATGAGGATAAGGGATGACACAAGGGCTTACAGTCTATGAGGATGAGGGGGGGCACTAGAGCTTACAGTCTATGAGGATGAGGGGGTGACACAAGGGCTTACAGTCTATGAGGATGAGGGGGGACACAAGAGCTTACAGTCTATGAGAATGAGGGGGTGACACAAGAGCTTACAGTCTATGAGGATGAGGGGGTGACACAAGAACTTACAGTCTATGAGGATGAGGGGGTGACACAAGGGCTTATAGTCTATGAGGATGAGGAAGTGACACAAGGGCTTATAGTCTATGAGGGTGAGGGGGTGACACAAGAGCTTACAGTCCATGAGGATGAGGGGTGACACAAGAGATTACAGTCTATGAGGATGAGGAGGTGACACAAGAGCTTACAGTCTATGAGGTTGAGGGGGTGACACAAGAGTTTACAGTCTATGAGGATGAGGGTGTGACACAAGAGCTTACAGTCTATGAGGATGAGGGGGAGACATAAGAGCTTACAGTCTATGAGGATGAGGGGGTGACACAAGAGCTTAAAGTCTATAAGGATAAGGGATGACACAAGGGCTTACAGTCTATGAGGATGAGGGGGGGCACTAGAGCTTACAGTCTATGAGGATGAGGGGGTGACACAAGGGCTTACAGTCTATAAGGATGAGGGGGGACACAAGAGCTTACAGTCTATGAGGATGAGGGGGTGACGCAAGAGCTTACAGTCTATGAGGATGAGGGGGTGACACAAGGGCTTATAGTCTATGAGGATGAGGAGGTGACACAAGGGCTTATAGTCTATGAGGTTGAGGGGGTGACACAAGAGATTACAGTCTATAAGGATGAGGGGGTGACACAAGAGCTTACAGTCTATGAGGATGAGGGCGTGACACAAGAGCTTACAGTCTATGAGGAAGAGGGGGTGACACAAGAGATTACAGTCTATGAGGATGAGGGGGTGACACAAGAGCTTACAGTCTATGAGGTTGAGGGGGTGACACAGGAGCTTACAGTCTATGAGGTTGAGGGGGTGACACAAGAGTTTACAGTCTATGAGGATGAGGGGGTGACACAAGAGCTTACAGTCTATGAGAATGAGGGGGTGACACAAGAGCTTACAGTCTATGAGGATGAGGGGTGACACAAGAGCTTACAATCTATGAGGAGAAGGGGGGACACAAGAGCTTACAGTCTATGAGGATGAGGGGGTGACACAAGAGCTTATAGTCTATGAGGATGAGAGGGTGACACAAGAGCTTACAGTCTATGAGGATGAGGGGGTGACACAAGAGCTTATAGTCTATGAGGATGAGAGGGTGACACAGGAGATTACAGTCTATGAGGATGAGGGGGTGACACAAGAGCTTACAGTCTATGAGGATGAGGGGGGACACAAAGGCTTACAGTCTATGAGGATGAAGGGTTTGTTTGGCCATGGGCTCTTTAGGAGGCTTGGGCCCCGGGCTACTGCCCAAACCACTTATATTATAATTTACTACTGTTTAGTCCTATGCCAAATCCATGGTTACCTAGTGAGTCCTCCTCTTCAGCAGTAATCTGAAGGAGCACACCGGGTGTAAATGCTGGAGAGGATGACCACCATAAGTACTGTATCCATGGTGGATTGAAGTGGTGCAAGTTGGTCTAGCGTTAAGTTACAGTGGTCTAGATGGGAAGTCATCAGGGTCAGTGGTAAGGACCAAGCCGTTCCTTAATATTCTGATGGTCTCCCATGAAGCTTAGTGACATCACCAAAGCAGAGTTATAACTTCACTCATCCTCCTTTGGAGTCCTGGTCATCCCCCTTCGCTCTATGAGTCAGTCCCATAACAAGCACTTTAGGTGTCAGGGACTTGAGAAGTTTGTTTTTAGTACTTTTTAGCAGATTTCATGTTTGCATTTATTTTAGCTAATTGCTACGTGACTCACAGAACCTGGATATTGTAGCCGGACTGACCTGAAACCCTAGGTCACCAATGACATGTTGATGAAGACGGCCTTCATTAGCTATGAGGACCACCAGGTTTTTTAAGGTGATGTTCTGGTATTCGAGGAGGTATGGCACCACTTAGGCTTCCATCAGCAAATGACCTGGAATAATCTTTTGCCTTATGGAGATTCTTAGATGCTGACATCATGACTGTACGTCCGATAATGAGTGTTCCTCCCGCAGGAATGGTCCATATGCAGGACCTCAGCCCTGAGTCATGGCCAGGAGAAGGCCTGTCTTCTTTCATATAATAGAGACTGATGAGTGAGCACTTACATTGTGTCATTTCTATGGTCAGGTGAAGACTTGTATGAAAACCCTCGGATAAACTGAATGGAAACCTAATACTTCTTTTAGTGTAGGACATCTTTATTATGTATGAAATAGGTGGTCGTATCTGGGTAGCTTCAGAGCAGAAAGGAAGATCTATAGTAGAAAAATGCAGGATAAAAGGTTTCCTTCAATCTCTATTTTCCTAGAAGACCTTCCATGAGGACAAGAGTTCATGTAAGTTTCTGTAAGTCCCATATTTCGGGGGCCGGCCCGCTGTCCTGAGTGGTGGGAAATGTGTCCCAGTACCAACTCTATGAACATAGATGGAGTTGATTGTAATGGAGACAATTACCAGGGAGGGGGTAAGAGAAATGAAGACATTAACAGGTCTCATACAGAAAACCATGATCAGTCCCGGAAGTATGGTCCAAGGTTTTTCCCAGGGTAAATACTTCTCTCCGACTTGGCTGTGACTGCACTCTCTGCATCTGCTCAAGTGATGCCCCCTGGTCCCAACGTCCCTTTGTACTAGATGTGGTATGTCCTGCAGCTGATCAAACCAATGAAGAAAAATATACTAAGGCTACATTTAGACGAACATGTGCCCGCCGTATAGTAGCACAGCGGGCACATGGTGGCGCACAGGAGAAGAGGAGGTGGTGAGCTCTGCTTGCCACGCCCCTCTCCATAGAGATATATGACGCACGACGCCGTATTACGGGAATAGATAGGACATGTCTAATCTTTCTCCTGCCTACGGAACTGTACTCCGCGCCACTCCGCGCGCCCATTGCCGGCCTATGGGAACAGATGTATTAAGGAATATCAGTATGTGCTGGAGGGACAGAACAAACATCTGAGGGATGTGGGTATTACCAGGGTAGTACACAGACACAGTTTTGCTAGTACTGACTTATGGCCAGGTATATATTATGTATAATTATATATAATAATTACATACATTGTGTAGAAAAAGCTCCATTTGAGTGACTTTCTGCTATTTAGTAGCGCTCATATTGCACATCCCCGGTCATAAGCCCAACATACCGTATATACTCGAGTGTAAGCCGACCCCAGTATAAGCCGAGGCCCCTAATTTTCCCACAAAAACCTGGTAAAACCTATATTTTTTTTACTTGAGTATAAGCCGAGTTTGGGTTTTCAGCACATTTTTTTGTGCTGAAAAACTAGGCTTATACTCGAGTATATATGGTACATGCCGGCAATTAACCTTAGCGTATACATACAGAGTAAGGCTACATTCACATGGCCGTATGGGGGACGTTTATATGGCAGACGCATATAAATGCCGTATATATGTCCCCCAGAGATGGCAATGGGTGTATGGTGCCATATGGGAACGGTACGGTGCCGCGCGTACCGATCCGTAACTGGGAGAAATATATATGTCCTATCTTTCCCCGGAATATGGCGCCATGCACCATACATTGCTTTGGAGAGGTATGGGGGTGAGTGGCGCTCACCCCCTCCTCCCCTCCCCGGCAATGTCATGTGGCCGCCGTGCTACAGTACTGCGGGTACATGTTCGTCTGTAGCCTAATGCTAATATGCTAATTCTTAATAGGTTTGTTAGTTATTACCTGTAATAGGAATTTCCCACGTCCTCCCAGATGACTGACACCCCGATGCGCGTTTCGACATGCTGCCTTCGTCAAGGGGTCGATGGCAGCGTACCCAAACGGAATGGTTCTTTATCGGCAGCTTGCATTTCCAGCTATGTAATTGTTCTGTAGCTCAGAAGGCCATAAGCCTGATGTGATATTAAAGATCAGATTTTTTTTTTTGACACCAGCAGCATTTTTCTTGGTGCTATAAAAAATAAAGGTAGACATCTGAAGGGACACTCCCCCTGCAGTCTCTAAACTTGACTTATCTCAAGTTTGACTCATTGGGGCTTATTTGGCACATTTCGTGCAAATCTTCAGATGCAAATTCAATTTTTTGATGGAGCAATGAAAACACGTTCCAAGGTGTTCAAAGATGACACGTGTCCCCATGTGTGACAGTAATGGGCCCTCTTACATAACATGACTAGGCTTTATGGGACCAGTGTTTCTTAGTTTAAGGTGCTGTAGTAATGACAGGGGTGACATCTAGCGCAGCAGTCAGTGATCAGAGATCACAAGGTAGACGATATAAATAGCGGCAGCCATGATAGATACGAGTCAGGGGGAGAGCTGGAGGTCGGTGGGACGACTGATGGATGTGTTTATTCTGCGCTGTGTACATCCAGACGCCCGACCTCAAAGCTGGCTAATGGCAATTATGAGCGGGTACAGGAATGGTACACCCATCTCCCCTAACAATGGCTTTTCCTCTCACTTCCCACTTAGAGGAGTGACAGACGGGCGACCATACTGTGACATAACCGCGGGCATTGTGTAATGTACAGTACATGGTGTATTGTATATATTAACCCTTCCTGTACCCTGAGCTAATGCTCAAACTATTTCCAATGTTACATAAACAGCGGCTTTAAAAAGGCATCCCACTCCCTGGACTTTTCCTTAAAGGGGTATTTCCATTTCTGAAAAGTAATGTTATTGCTTGTATAATAAAAAGTTATACAATTATTCAATATATTTCTATTGCTTATATCAAATTTGTTAATTAAAAAACTGAAAAATGTAGCATGCATATGTATTCTGCATCCTGCACTACGATACCCGTATATACAACGTAGGGAGTCTAATTGCTGTTAGAAGTCACTGAATTAGTAAATATAGTACTATTTTCAGTATAACTACAGCTGAAAGGCCTCAGAGGTTTGTTATAGAACATAAGTGAACAAACAGCCTCATAAAAACCAAGAAACACACCAGACAGCTCAGGGGTTAGGTTGTGGCAATGTGTATTGCAGGGCTGGGTAGATCTGAACATCTCATGGAGCACTGTCATATCCATCGCTTGTTTATGGAAAGAGTATCCCACCTACCAAGACATGGCCGTCCACTCACATCCTAGAGAAGGAGAAGCGGCATAGAGGTCAAGGGTCACTCTGTAGGAGCCACAGGACAATTAATAGTCGTGTCTTAGAGACATCTGCTTCTTATGGAAGAGTGGGAAAAAAAAGATATGTCCAGTCCTATGTAGGGGATGCAGGAAGCACATGGAAGAACATGACCGGTCAGATGAGACCAAAACTGATGCCAAACCTGATGTTTCGATGTATATGCTGGGATATAAAGCCTTCTATTTTAGCTTTGGTTGTATGTTTGAGGCCATTGTGTTGCTAGGAGGTGAATATACCACCGATCTCAATCTTTTGATGGCTCTATCAAGTTTTGCTCCATGATCACCCTGTATTTATCTCCATCCATCAGCTCTGAGCAGCTTCCCAGTCCCGGCTGAACCCTGACCTCCACCCAGTATGATGCCCTTGTCATGATTCATAAAGGAGATGGTGTGGTAAAGGTGATGTGCAGTGTTCCTCCCCCTGCTCCCTCAGCACTTCCCTCCTCCCACTGTGTGAGATTACAGCAGGCAGAATGAGAGGGATGTGCTGAGAGGGGAAGGGTGAGACGTTCTCCTGTACTGTGTAACAGCCTGTAAAGATGCAGCACGGAGAGGCTCTGGTTATGACCACAGAGCCCTTTAGACTTATTAGTATAATTATAAAAGTTGATTTTAGAAGTAAGTAGAGTAGGGATAATAAATCTAAGCGGAAGGTCACGGTGCCCGAGCTAGGTAGCAAAGCGGCGGACCCACTATGGCCCTCCATTAGTGACACGACCACATCTCAGTATGTTCTGCTACAGGCATCTATCACATAAGGACACAAGCAAAAAGTACTTCATATTTCCAGGGGTTCTTTTTTAAAATCTTATTTTTAGGTCACCTTTCTATTTAGGATAACAGGGTTACCCTATAGTTTTAATTGTTGTTCTTTCATTATGATATATGATCCCCAGAACCTTCTTAATGACCCACATACTTTATTGTTTAAATTTGAACAGTGCCATATAATCAAGTGTGGCTATGCCCAGTACTGCAGCTCAGCACATCAATAGATATTGTTGAAGCCTCTTCCTTTTCCTGATATATGACCTGTCCCATTAATTGTCTTCCCTCTTTTTAACTACCAGGTTTTGCGAAACAGTATAAACTGTAGATTTTCTTTTGCAATTTTTCATCAGCTTCTCCATGACCTCCATGAGATAGGTCACCAATATCTCTTCCATCTTGAGAAGACCTTTGGGTCCAGATCCCGTAGCGTGACTGGCAGAAAGCGTAGGACCTGGCCGGGCTCCAGGAGGAGGAGTCTTATACAGCGCCAACCACTTCCTGCCCTCTGATTTGTTATCAGCAGAACTTCCCCCCTGACTAATTACTGCAAATAATACAAGAAGCCAAAGCAAAACAGAAAGACAATAAAGAAAGCAAAGCCCAGCACCCGGGGGGGTCACCTACCCTGAGTATGGAGGGATTCAAGTCATGAAAATAGTTAAATGAAAATGTGTACAGATCTATCCATCTGCAACACCCCTGCCAACGTATGGGCAAGGTGGTAGTTGCGAATAGCGCCTTCTCCATGTCAGGATCTATCTGGTGAGTCTGCACAATTCACCCAGAAGATAATGCTAGGAGAATATAGTGCAACTGCAGCTGTAGATTCTGCCTGGAAAGACAACATTTAAGTTGGTGTAAGTAATTATCCAATGATGTGGCTGTATTGTTAGTTGGAGTGTGATTGGAGTGGTGCCACCACTTGAGCAGGTGGAATATAAAACCCCCTGTGCAGTGGGAGCACATGGTCTTTCCACATGGTCAGAGTGAAGAGAGAGACAGTGGGGCAGATTTACTTACCCCAGTCCTGTTCCGATCCCCGAGATGCGTTCTCTGACGATGATGAAGTGCGACGCGATTCTTCAAGATCGTGCCTCCATTTTCCTGCATTTGTTGCTTCCCCGCTGAGGTCCGCCGGAGTTCACCTTCTTCTTCCTGGTGTATGTAAGTGCATGTCTTGCGACACAATTTGAATTGTAAATCACACGCTTAGTCCGAATCAGTCAAGTTGTCCGTCGGCCACGCCCCCCGATTTGTGTCGCACGCAAGTCGGTGCAATTGCGCCAAAATCCGATTGCGTGTGCCAAAACACCCATATAATGCGGCACAAATCGGAAATAGTCGGGAAACCCGGCTATTTCCGGACCCTTAGTAAATGAGCCCCAGTGTGTTCAGTACACCTTCAGTGCTGCAACAGATACCAAACCCAGGAACTGAGTCAGGAGACTCTAACCCAGAGCTGCAGCTTCCACAATTTGGACACAGCTCCACCTCAACTATCCCAGCCTGCAGCTACCATCAGGCTGGTGCACCATTCCTGCGGACCACTCTAGTAACCCAAATCCGATGTTAATCGTGTTTGGGCCGTTGCCTGCTGTTTGGAGTTCAATAAAGAACTGTAAGTTAATTTGCACAACGTTGCCTCCGTCTGATCCCTGGATACGGCTGTTACCACCACAGGCTTCCCCATCCATTACCCAGGGACTCCTTCTACAGACACTCAGGGGTTGCGCCAGGGAGAAACCATTGCATTAGCCTCTCTCCCTCCTTATTTATTGCACACACCACCTGCTGGAGACCTGCCAGACTATGGGACAGCCCTACGGTCCCCATACCAAAAACCGTGATAACAGCGTGCCCTAGGCCGCAACCGCCAGCCACTCCGGTATTCTGGGCCCCCGGCTGCCCCCAGGTCCACAAGAAAAGGCTAGGCCCCGGTGGGGGATGTTGATCGATCTATCTGTCTATTTATCTCATATCTTTCATCTATCTATTATACATCTATCCATTATCTATCTATTGAAATAAAAATGTCCAATGTAGCACTTCTATATGAAAATTCATTTTATAGAAGTTGGGTGTCCATGTTTTAATTCCAAAAAACTGGCAGCACTCCCAAAGCTTAAGAGGATGAAGCTTATTCATACAGGAACATTTCGGCCTACATTACCATAGTGTTTTTGCAGCTGGGGGATTGTCCCAAATATTGCCTCCAAGTCCTGCACTTGCTGGGGTTGTCCCGGCTCTGTGTCCCACCTAGTATACTTTCAAAGCCAGAACTTGTGGTATTGAATTGCTTCTACAGACATTGGGCAGGGAATCCTTTGGAG
This sequence comes from Engystomops pustulosus, assembly GCF_040894005.1. Taxonomy (NCBI): domain Eukaryota; kingdom Metazoa; phylum Chordata; class Amphibia; order Anura; family Leptodactylidae; genus Engystomops; species Engystomops pustulosus. The sequence goes on from NC_092414.1 coordinate 197,647,799, forward strand.
AGATGTGTCGGGTTAGCCCAGAAGAGGGACCATGTCATCAGGGAGATATCACCATCTGTCCATATATGGTGTTTACATCTCCCAGGGCTTCCCCAGTCTCTATTTAATTCAATGAAATACATTTTTGGCCAGCCTGGGATTTGAACCCACAACCTCCACAACCCATCTCCAACAGAGATATAAAGCCTCTATATTTTATGAGACTAAGAGCTTCACTGATGCACTGTGACACCGGCTTCATGCACTGGTATATAGAGAGATACATCTTCTCAGAGATTATTATTGTAATTATTGAGAAAACTATTATTATTATTGTGGTGAGGATTATTAGATTAATAATATTGATAATGATCATCTCCATGATAATAATAATATTGATCAAAAGCCCATAGCCTAGTGGATAGAGGCTCTGTCTCTCTATGGCAGGTGACGTGTGGAGGTTTGGGTTCAAATCCCAGGCTGGGAAAAAATGTATATATACTTTATATAGACGATTATTATTATTATGGAGATGATTATTAGTAATAAAAAATTGGGGCATGGCCAGGGCATGATTAGGGGTGTGGCTTAGGGGAATCGCCTATGCTTGCCACCATTTAGTCCCTCTTTCTCTTCTATCATATATCGATCTATCAATCTCTTTATATTCATCTCCTGTCTCTTATCTCTCTTTTTTGAACATCTGTCTCCTATCTAGATATCTGTCTCATATCTATCTCTTTGGGGCATATTTATCAGGGTTTGTGTGGCAGAAGTCTGGGGAACAAGTCCATACATATGTGCAATTCTCAGCCTACGGTCAAGAATTGGGCCTAATTCCCCCTTATGCCACCTCCATGCCAAATGGGCATCAATGGGGTTGCATCTATTTGAATGGCAGAGGACTGGGCTGGCCTGCACACTGCCTATAGCCTGTGCCCGTTCAACTGCAGGCTATATGGCACTAATTATATGGCAGACTAGACCAGGCGTAGAAGTTCCCCATGGGGGTAGCACTGCTGGCATCTCTTGTGTCTATTTATCGCTTTCTCCCTAGTTCTGGTACATCTCTTCTCCCAATCTGTGTATTGTACCATGACCTTGGCAGGTCTTCTATTACTTTATGTCTGACATACAGAGAAGTGCCAGGATAGTTGTGATTACTAAAGTTCTTTAATCTTTGCCAGGGGTTGGCAGGACGGCGCTATCCCCCCGGGGGCGTCAGAACAATGTAATCAGGAAGCATCCTATGGGAGGAATGTAAACAGCATGGCGGTGACTGACAGCCCCGCATCAGACTTATATAATACGACTGTTACAGCATAGCATCCATCTGTATTACAGCATAGCATCTATATGTATTATAGCATAGCATCTATCTATATGACACCATAGCATCTATCTATCTATATTACCTCATAGCATCTATCTATATTACCTCATAACATATATCTATATGACACCATAGCATATATCTATATGACACCATAGCATATATCTATATTACCTCATAACATCTATCTATATTACCTCATAACATCTATCTATATTACCTCATAACATCTATCTATATTCCCTCATAACATCTATCTAGATTACCTCATAACATCTATCTATATTACCTCATAACATCTATCTATATTACCTCATAACATCTATCTATATTACCTCATAACATCTATCTATATTACCTCATAGCATCTATCTATATTACCTCATAGCATCTATCTATATTACCTCATAGCATCTATCTATATTACCTCATAACATCTATCTATATTACCTCATAGCATCTATCTATATTACCTCATAACATCTATCTATATTACCTCATAACATCTATCTATATTACCTCATAGCATCTATCTATATTACCTCATAGCATCTATCTATATTACCTCATAGCATCTATCTATATTACCTCATAACATCTATCTATATTACCTCATAACATCTATCTATATTACCTCATAACATCTATCTATATTACCTCATAGCATATATCGATATGACACCATAGCATCTATCTATATTACCTCATAACATCTATCTATATTACCTCATAGCATATATCGATATGACACCATAGCATCTATCTATATTACCTCATAACATCTATCTATATTACAAAATATTCAAAGAGAAAAAGAGGTGTGCCAATAGACAAAATTGTGTAAAAAAGTGATAAATCTTTATTTCAACAATAGAAAAACTCCATCAAGGAATGAAGGACAAGTTAAAAACAATTAAAAAACATACATGAGTCAAAATGTTTGGCACAACCAGGTAAGGTTCACCAAACAAACACCTCCTCCATACAGTGGAACCTGGCCCCTAGTATGATACAATTACAATAGAAGGAAGAATAAGGCCCAAGCTGTCTAATGACCCTGAACAGATGAAGATAAATCTGCCATAACAATCATAGTGCGGCTGTAGAATAAATGGGTAAGTATACATTACGAGTCAGTGGTCAGCAGGCAGGCATCAGTACAATAAGTCAACAGGGCGGCTCAGCAGTAGTGGAGGACGTGGAGGACTCCCCACGCGTTCCGTCTCCCAAGTGGAGACTTCCTCAGGGGTGAGAGTGTCCTCAATTAAGCCATGCTCCCTTAAGTACCCCCCTGTTGTACCTTACAACAGCTGTATCTCCAATCAATGGTGCCGTGTGTTCAGCGTGAAAACCGGAAGTGACGCCAAAACCGGAAGTGACGTCAAAACCGGAAGTGACGTCAGGCTCTGCTGACAGAGATCGCGATACCAGGTTGCTAGGTGATGAAAAGGCGTCATGTATACAATAGTATTGATCGCAGTATTGAATGGTAAACAAAGGAGTTTGTAATTTAAACTACTGGGTGAGAAGAAAAGATTAAAAAAAGGTCAATTTGTTCAATAGGTGGCGCAGCCGATAGTAAACATTGATTTCAGTATGGAAACGCGAACAAGTATGCAATATCCCTCTCGGGAACACCATAGATTTTATACAAAAGAGTGAAATTGGTATCTATATGAACAAGAATCAAAAGATTATATATCGATGGATTGTTCTCATGAGCATTCATTCATATTGCTGAGAAAAAAAACAAAACACCAAGGCGTGATAGAACAACGAGGCCCCAGAGCAAACTTGGGGACATTATCATTGAATAATTCTCAGATATATATATGATTAAAAGAATTTTTTTGTTTTTAATTCATCTTAAGAATATATAATACAAGTAGCACGAAAGTGAATAAAGTGATGCGATACTAGAAGACAAAATTTCATAAAAGTGCCAAGTATAGCAGAGAAAGAAGCGGCGACATATCTATACATAGAGTACGACGCAACAAAAGTGCTATTGTGCCAATAAATGGTTTCTGAGAGGTAAGTATTCAGCATACAGAAGAGGGTGTGAGAAGCACACCTACGGTGATACATTAAACAAAGAAAAAATAAATAAATAAAATAAAGGCAGATATTGTAGCCAAATCCAGTAGTACGTAAGATCATATACTCTGCACTTATAGAGCCAAGGTGCGTATAAGTCACAAGGGTCTCAGTCATAGTATTCCAACACATTCATGAAGGTATAGGGTTAAAACTAAAATAGATATTAATGTAAGGCATGGATAAACTTTTAACATGTGACATATACAAGGTACCAAAGGAGTTTTGTTGGAGGACGAGGGACAACGGGGGGTACGACAAGGGAGCAGGCAAAAGATAAGTACAAAGGAAACAAAATTGTGGCAAATGACAATCCGCCATCCCAATAGGAGTAAGGTAATTGTAAAAAGCATGAGTGGCCGTTATATTTCATCAGAAACGTTGGTACAAGACAAATGTATAGCTTTCTCAAGTCCATTTGGTCCATGGGGGACAGGTCCATGCAAGAAACAAAGGATCTGTGCATATGCATTTTCAGATGAGGCAGGAAGCAACGAGACAAGTCATATTGACTATTGTTGTTGGTGGTACTAGGTATAGCATGCTGATCGAAAGGGTATCCAGGTATCATAGGAGTCTTGAAAGGATGCCGTATTCTTCATATCTCTATATATTTCATTAAACAGGAGCAGAAATTCACTGTGGTATTACTATGGGTGAGTAACATAATATAAAAGAAGAAAGTGTTATTATGGTGACAAACAAAAAAGAAGAAAAAAAAAAAAAAGGAAAAAGTGTTTAAATGTGAACCTAGTAAGGGAACTGTAAGAGTCCCGTACCTAAAGATGAAGGGACTATAGGAGTCCAAAGACTACAAGGGGTAAAACCCGTGTTACACCAGTGAAATATAAAAATTCTTTCTAATATATGTTGTATCAATAATCTAGATATACATGTATATATATTGATAGAGGAAAAAAAAATATATAAATAAAAAAAAAAAATAAAATAAAAAATAAATAAATAAATAAATATAAAAAAATAAAAAATTATATATTTGTACACCGTGTTCTTAGATCATAGTGTGTAGAAGTGTATAGAGACTCACCCATCATGCTCCGATAGCTGTTAACCACATTCCTAGGGGGCACAATCAGGTATGTTAGTTAATCTTCATCAATAGGAGTAAGTTCACCTGTTTTTATAGAAACCTGTAAATAAAAGGTCTTCATTAATACCATCTATCTATATTACCTCATAACATCTATCTATATTACCTCATAACATCTATCTAGATTACCTCATAGCATATATCGATATGACACCATAGCATCTATCTATATTACCTCATAACATCTATCTATATTACCTCATAACATCTATCTATATTACCTCATAGCATCTATCTGCAACATCCCCCACCGGGGCCTAGCCTTTTCACGGGGCCTGGAGTCAGCCGGGGCCCGCAGTGGCTGGCGGTTGCGGCCGAGGCACGCTATTGTCACGGTGCTTGGTATGGGGAACCGGAGGGCTGTCCTACAGCCTGGCAGGTCTCCAGCAGGTTGGTGTTGGCAAGAAATGATGAGGGAGAGGCTGCTATAGCGGATCTCCCTGGGGCAACCCTTTTGGTGTCTAGAGTATGAGTCTCTGTGTGGTGGACAGGGTGCCTGTGATGGTGGCAGCTGTAGTAGCAGGGACCAGACGGAGGCAGAGGTTGAACAAAAACAACTTACAGTTCTTTATGGGAACCGACAGGAACTTCAGCAACGTGCCTTAACAGAATGGTAGCTTGCTGAGATGCAGTTGGAGGGAACCACAGGATGGATCCTCAGCCTGGATGCAAAGGGCAGGCTGGGAGGTAGCTGTGTCCTGGAAGGATGCTTCAGCTTTATCCTAGATTGCTTCAGGTATCACCCTTGAAGGTAGGATGATACCCCTTTCCTCTCGCTAACTAGCTATTAGCTCCATTTCCAGGCAGGGAGTTGGCTCACCTGCTCTGGTCTGGTATGCTGGCTGCACAGACTCCTCAGAGTCTGGACTGGAGTAACTCCAGTCTGCTTCTGCAGACTTCTGGGTCTGACTGAACTCTAGAACATTCCTGGCCAGGGGTTTTGTTACTCCCACTGGTCAGGTGGTGGCTACTCCTCCAATTACATCTCAGCTCACAGAAACAGAGTGTAACACATGCGATTGGCTGACACATATGACATCACACAAAACACTTAACTCCTGCCTTACCAGACAGGTCCTACCACTGCAGTGTTCATCTGTGTGATCTAGTGTTATGTAGTGACATGTTGTGGGGCTAGTCAGACCCTACACAGGTTGCAAGCTACATGGTGGGACGTATTCGCAACCACTCCTCTGCCTTGCATCGGCGAGGGTGTTGCATACCCCCGGGGCAATTGAAAGAGCCGCCCTCGGCTCGACTACGGACTGATTGGGGCGCAGAGGTAGATAGGGGTACTTCTGGGAAGTGCAGGCTACATGATCTCTAGGTACAAACCGCCCATGGTCCTGGAGACAGGCACCTGGGTTGGTGTCGGACTAAGACAAGGACATGTAAATGTGAAGTATGACAGTTGGTTGCTAACGCCATTAAACCAAACTGTACAGTAGGAAAGGTGTGGTGTCATGTACTGTAATCCACTCCTTGCACCAGGGCCTGTATATTTGTTATATATAAACACTTCTTCCCTAGCGACAAATATATAGTGTGTACATGCATTACATTGGCATATGTGACACAATTAAACATTATACAAATGTATAAGTACCTGCCGACTGATATTCTTACCCTTGTATGAGTGGCATCCAGGTGCTATCTCTGTAACACCCCCAGTCCCCTAAGGACCCGCAGTTTACGGACTACCCCCACTTACACACTTCGGTTTGAGGCATAAGATAGCGGTCAGGGTTTACATATTGGACGGTCCGACACAGCCACACTACAATCTGAAAAGCCTATAAAAGGTTAGTGCAAACTACTGGCATAAATTGACAGTGTGAAAACATTTTGCTAACCTCTCATTGGCTTAGGAGCCCAATGGGTACACATCTTGAACGTTACAAACGTTACAGAGATATGCTACTCAGGGTAGCAGGATAAATGTCTCTTTACCTGAAAAGGAAAAGGCATAAAAGTGCATGCAGAATGTCCATACCTAAAAAGGAAGGCATTAAGTGCAATATAAAAATAAGTCAATGAAGTAGCAACTTTTCCTTGGAGTCGGCAAAAGTCTCATAGAAGGTCTTTAATAGCAAAGTCCATCTTCTGGGTACAGCCCTTGATGTGGGGAAAAGTGCAATAAAAGAAACAAAGGGTCTCCTCTTTGTGTAGAGGGACAGAGTCCTTTGTAGGAATCTCTGCTGTGGCAGAGGAAGGGGTGCTATCATAGCACATGACAGTGGGCAGTTCAAGGAGAGTCTCTTGACTGAGATAAATAAATAGGGGAGAGTCTCAGGAAAGTTTCTGGCTCTTTAGGGAATAGGGGCACTCAGCCCAAATGGGATAGCAGAAATAATATTTACAAGATACACAGTACCTGAAGAGGGCTACAGCCCATCAGGGGTTAATTAGATGCTGCTCAAGAGCAATGGCTGCAGGCATGGGAGCAGGAACTGCAGCATGGACATCATCAGCCGGGGTGAAGAAAGCAGTGTTGAGATCTGTCACCTGAAGACATCTGGTGGTAGAAACTGGAACTGCTGACATGAAGCACCCAGAAGCTGGAGCTGGAACAGCAGGGAGGTCATCTGCGGCGGCAGGCATCTCTGCAAAGGAAGGAGACAGGCACTTCTCTGGCTGACCTTCTGTAGCTGGGGGCGCTGTGGAGCGCATGATGATGACCCCAGGAGCTGTAACTTCTTCATTGCTGACAGCTGAAGGATTGTTGTTCCGGGACTGACCTGTAGCTCTTGGGGGCGCTGTTGCGCTGGCGGTGGTAACCTCTGTAGCTGGCAGGGCGTTCTCACCGGACAGCCTGGGCCTCTTAGCAGGTGGTCCTGGATACTCCGCAGGACGGCCAGCAGCATTAGATAAGGGGTCAGGCCCCTTTAAGGGAGTCCCTTTTGTAGCCGGGCCTCCTATGGGGAGATGTTGGCCCTCTGCAGGGAGGCCGGACTGTACCCCAGCCGGGGCTAAGGGAGATATAGTGACAGTCACTGTGATATAGGCCCTGGGGGCCACGGTACTCACATCCGCGGTGGTCCTCTGGAGGTCCGGAATCGGGGGAGGCAGCCGCTGTGGAGAATCCGCCATTGGAGACTGCGTACGGGAGACAGCAGTAAGCGGTGCAGCAGAGGAAGCTGCCCAAGGCTCGTGAGCAGGCCATGCGACACTTGGTTCCTCATCTCGGCAGCTGTACGGCATGTCGGCAGGACAGGAGACAGCACGTGGAGAAATCCAAGATGGCCGACCAACCTCTCTGATGCTGGATGGCGGCTGCGCTGACTCTGAGGTACCTCGTAGGCTTTCACTGGCGTTGCAGCGCGGGAGAGTTTCGCGCCAGAGGGCGGAGCTTGAGTCTTTCCCGCAAGGAGCTGTGGCAGACTGAATTTTCTGCTGCGCCACAGCGCGCTGAGGTAGGATTCGCGCCATACGCGCAGGGGGCGGAGCTTAGCGATGCCTCTGGGTTTTCCCGCCAGTGAAGGTTTTGGCGGGCTGGAATTACTTGCTGCGCCACAGTTTCGTGAGGTAAAATGCTTCAGGCGCGGCAGCGCCGGATGTAGCAGAGCTGACAAAGTACTTTGCAGGCTTTAACCTCTTGAGTGCTGGAGCGGAGCTCGACAGCACGTGGCAGCAGTAATACAGTTCAATGTAGAAATTCACACAATCTGCCGGATGGCAGCAGGGTTAGGCAGCACAGTCTTTGTAATAAAGTACAGTCTATAGTGCCAGAATAAGGCACAGAAGTATAGATCCTGTTCGTGACGCCACTTGCAACATCCCCCACCGGGGCCTAGCCTTTTCACGGGGCCTGGAGTCAGCCGTGGCCCGCAGTGCCTGAGTGGCTGGCGGTTTGCGGCCTAGGCACGCTATTGTCACGCTTCAGCTTTATCCTGGATTGCTTCGGGTGTTGCATATCTATATTACCTCATAACATCTATCTAGATTACCTCATAGCATATATCGATATGACAACATAGCATCTATCTATATTACCTCATAACATCTATCTATATTAGCTCATAACATATATCTATATGACACCATAGCATCTATATATATTACCTCATAACATCTATCTATATGACACATAGCATCTATCTATATTACCTCATAACATCTATCTATATTACCTCATAGCATCTATCTATATTACCTCATAGCATATATCTATATGACACCATAACATCTATCTATATTACCTCATAACATCTATCTATATTACCTCATAACATCTATCTAGATTACCTCATAGCATATATCTATATTACCTCATAACATCTATCTATATGACACATAGCATCTATCTATATTACCTCATAACATCTATCTATATTACCTCATAACATCTATCTATATTACCTCATAGCATATATCTATATGACACCATAGCATCTATCTATATTACCTCATAACATCTATCTATATGACACCATAGCATCTATCTATATTACCTATTAACATCTATCTATATTACCTCATAACATCTATCTAGATTACCTCATAGCATATATGTATATGACACCATAGCATCTATCTATATTATCTCATAACATCTATCTATATTCCCTCATAGCATCTATCTATATTACCTCATAACATCTATCTATATTACCTCATAGCATATATCTATATTACCTCATAGCATCTTTCTATATTACCTCATAGCGTCTATCTATATAACAGCACAGGATCTATCTGCAACACCTCTGCCAATACCAATACCGAACTGGCTGGCGGTTGTGGCCTAGGGCACGCTGATGTCACAGTGCTTGGTATGGGGACCGGAGGGCTGTCCTACAGCCTGGCAGGTCTCCAGCAGGTGGTGTGTGCAAGAAAGATGGAGGGAGAGGCTGATTTACTGGTTCTCCCTAGGGCAACCCCTTAGTGTCTGTAGTATGAGTCCCTGAGTAATGGATGGGGAGCTGGCGGTAGTGATGCAGCTGTATCCAGGGATCAGACGGAGGCAACGCTGTGCAAAGATAACTTAACGTTCTTTATTAGAACAGAAATAAAGGACCCGACAGAAATTGGGGGGCGTGGCCGTCGAACAACCCGACGTATTTGGAAAAATCGAGGAATTTAAAAAAACGAAAAGTGTCGCAAGATCAAGCACTCACATGCACTAGGAAGAAGAAGGTGAATTCCGGTGGACCTTGGCACAGCAGCGACACCTGAAATATACAACATATCCTGCAAAAAACAATCCCTAGTACGGCTACATTAAGCAAATTGTCAGAAATGTTTTGCTTTTGCAATGAAACGCCAAAAAAAGGAAATAAAAAACAGTTTTGGATAATTTTTTGGAGAATGACATCTATTCCTTGGTTGATGTGAGAGCCTCCGGCCTCGAAACATTTCTGACAACCTCTTGGGCTAAACCTGGAACATGCTTCTGGTGTACGTTTTAGCAAATCCATACCCAAACCTCCTCAAACACTGCTACAATTTTGTTTAAAACAGCCATGCGCCCTTAAGGGGTTAAGTGATGATGTATAGGGCGTCCCTTGTGTCAATTCAATATGTTGTGGGCTCCTTACAATAACATGGATTATGGAAGCTCCTGACATCCGGCCTGTAATATCATTACGCTCCATCCATCCGTGAGCGCCGGCGGGATATTTTTTATTACACTTTCTATATATATATATCGTATTATTATTGTCCCTGCTGGAGAGAATCCGTTTTTTATTACTTCAGCAAATCTGATACTGAAACAGCGATTTCTGGATTATCATGTCAGAATAGTGACGTGTAAGCCGCCCCCATCCACTGGAGTCTCTGATCATTGAAAGTTTTCCTGCTGGTTTTTGTCTTTTAATATTTTTATGTTATTATATATTATATATGAGGAATAGAAGTTTTTCCTCCTATAAACTTGGGTAAATAACTGTGTAAAAGTGTTTTTACATTTTTTCGAAAATATTGTTCTTGTTGAATTTTGTATTTTATGGATTCTTCTTCATGTATATATATATATATATATATATATATATATATATATATATATGCTGTACATAGTAATTAATAGTAACAATTACAAGGATATATTATAGTAATGATTTTTTCTAAATGATAATTTTTGGGGACTTTTTTTTTCTCTTGGTCCCATACATAACTTTATATGATTTATTTTTTACATATTTGGGCTAGTGTAATACATGTGCACACCAAAATCATACAATACCACGTTTTAAAGAATACAATGCAACCTTGTGTGTTGTCAGACAGAGACCTCATATAGAAGGGGGTCCCACAGGACTTATCTTATTAATGGTTGTCCCACTAAACTCAAGAATGGGGGTCACCTATTCCCTCTTTAAACAGAGTGGTGGTCACTAGGGATAAGTGGACCCAGTTGGGTTCTGCATTTTTGGCCAAATCTTGTACAAAAGTTTGGGTCGGATACCTGAACCAAAACATGCAACAGCCTAAATCGGTGCTAGATTGTGGGTATAAACCCTTCAAATGCTGCCAGCAAGGTGATGTCACCATGGAGAAGAAATGCTAGGGAATATGGTGGAGCACTGATCGCAGGTGCTAGTGTTGGGTTTGAAAAGCTGGTTGATGGTCTCTCAAACCCAAACTTCTGCCTAAAGTCCGGGTTCAGGGACCCGCAATGTTCAGGACCACTTATCACTAGTAGTCAGACAGGTAACCTTTTAGCCAATTGCTGCATTTGGCTATCTCACATTGAAAATGGCCATTCAATTCAAACCAAGTACCCCATTCTAGTAAGTGGAGGGGTCTTACTAGTAGAACCCCTTGATAATTAGTCTACTTTCTTCAATGGACTCTGGGAAAGTCTGTTTACTATTGATGATTTAGCGATTATTTAGTATACTGATCGATGGAGGTCAGACTAAACCAATCGAAGGCTGATTACCCAATCCTGGTAAAGAACCACAAGATTTCTCACCAGTATATGATTAATGACTCCTCCTCTGATCTTCTGTTGATGGCATCATGATCATTGAGCAGGGCTTGGCCAATCACTGGCATTGAACTTTACGTGATGTCACTAGTCCAACGACACCAGATGTCCCAGGGGCCGGATCTTTAAAGCTCGAATCAGGAGAAATTTTTTCTCACATAGCTCTGAGCTTCATAAATACAAAACCCCTTTAAACTTCTTTGTCCGGGCATGATCTTAAAGGAACCATCAAAAAAATATAGATTTGAGTGGTGGAGCAGTAAAATGTAACGGTAACCATAGTGTAGATGTAGGAGTATATGGTGTTTTTTTTTTTTTAAAGACAAAATCATAACATTCCCACATGGGGGGTGGGGGGGGGGGTGGGCCGCAGGACGCCTCAAACAGTGAATAACTGAGAGTATGACACCCAGTGTTGGGATTCTTTAGGCCCTTATTCGCTAAAGTTTAGGGCATTCAAGGACACATCATTCAATATGAATAATGGTTACGCAACATATAAAATATGGATCCGAATGTTTTTTTTTTGTTTTGTTTTTCTGGCTCGACTTTGAATTTTTTGTTCTTGTAGGTCACATGTCAAAGATTACTATTAATCCCCAGATACCCCCCTCTATCAGAAAGCACAACTTATATAGCGCGGAGCTTGTTTTGATGTCCAGAAATAGAAAATCATTTGTGTTATGTACTTTTTCCAGATTTTTTTTTCTCTTAGACTCATGAAAAGAAAAGAACATTTTTGTCAAAAATAGTTTTTCCTTGTATGGTGCCGGGGAGAGAGTGAGATAGAGGAGGAAGTGCAGTAATTGGCTTTTCATTTGGAGACATAATGTGGCTTTGAAGAAAACAATTAGAGGTATACTTCTCTCTTCCTCGGGCTGGAGGCCAGAACTTCACATATGGAGATCATTTCCTCAGCGAGGAATGTTATGTAAATTGTTTTGGAACTATATATTGACTACTTCTCTCTCAGGATTACAATATTGATGGTCGATGGTCAGATAGTCCTTAAAGGGGTTGGTCCATAAAAGAAAGTTTTCAAATTATTATCCCCTAGTGAGGTATACACAATAAAGATAATTTTTAACTCCTTATTTTCAATTTTACAGTTTTTTTGCTGCTTTTGCTCCTATCACTCAGTGATGGTTAGTGTAAGATTCCAGGGTTTGGGCTGGGATTCTCTAAGCAGACATTTCATGATCCCTCTGTGCTTTGAGATGCTGTGTGCTTAGATTATCAAGGTCCAGGGTTTAGCTACACTTTCATTTAAATTCTGAACATTAGTATTAGTATTTGACACATAGAAAAAAATAGATGGGACAAATCAGAGGCATAAGATGGATATAATAACACAACTCAGCTCTGCTACCTCACCTAATCAAAACATACAGTCAGTACTGTTATGCCTCCCCTCCCCGTATATCAAGACCATATCTTGTCTGTAGAGTTTGTAGTTGCTGCTGCTGGACAGGAAGTGCAGGTGTCTGTAGTGCTGCCTCCTGTCCCTTCCCTGCAGTACGAGAGAATCTATTCATGAGAGGACCATAGTCAGGAGTTTATGGTCATATCCAGGCACAATTAAACTATAAACACCAGGACTGATAGAGACAAGTTGGACTTATATCTGTGAAAGGCTGTAGTTTTGTTAATATAATTGAATTAGTGAATGTGTTATTATGATATCCTGAGTATATTTGATAATCATGGTAATACCCTTTTAGTACAGATTGATGGGAGCTCTCAATATCCTTGCTGTCCTTCTGACTTAAGGGGCCATGGAGTCTCGGTAGTGGTTGTACTTTTGGTGTCAAAAAATGTGCTGGACTTGAAGTTCCAGGTGAATACTGCACCCTCTTCATCCAATAAGTGGGCTCCTCAGACAAAGGGAAAACACAAGTTCCCTGGAAAAGGAATTGACTTCCCGTGTCCACGGCTACTCACTGGATGTAGCAGATCAAGTAACCCCCCATCCCTCCGAGACTTCACCGTTGGGTGGCTTAAAATTGCAAATACTGTAGCAGATGCCTCATCACTTGATCTTTTTGCTTACTGTTGGTCTTAAAAGTTTCAGACTTGCACACCAGTCCTCTCGACTCTAGTATTGAGTATTGGTCATCAGAAGACAACAGAGTTTGAAGGCTAATGGGACTTATTTCCTAGAGGCTGGCCCCAGAAGCCATTGTATTAACATAAAAATAACAATACCCAACATGGTTGAAACATTTTGTTCTCGCCCCAAACTAGATCCCTCACAGCATTTAGGTATTCGAGAAATTCCAAGACAAAGGGAAATCCTGGGAGCCACAAGATCTGACCTAACCACCTATAGAAACTTCCTTTACATCTACCAATTTTACCAGGTTTGAAGGCACCATTTTTGTTCAGGGCAACCGGGACTTATCGGCATTTTCACCAGACCCAGACTTTTTTTTTTCTTAAGCCTCCTCTCCTTGCTCCCACCTCATGTATTCTCATTTATCCCCTATATGAGGTTGTCCTCCCGTAAGGTTATTAACCTTGGTCTCAGTTTAACCCTTCTTACATGTGCCAATGTACATCATGAAATTATTTTTTCTACAATTGGGCCCCTATGTATGTCAAGGGGACAGAAATGGATAACATAAGATGGTGGAGGCCATGGAGAATGTATCTCTTGTGTTTTGCACTGATCTATACGAGGCCTCAGGTGTGATTTTCCTAATTGACTTTGTATATTTTTTTTAGTTTTTTTGCCCTTTTATCAGATCTTGTGGATTTACTGGGTGTAATTTACTACTAGTTTGTGATCTTTGTTATACAGACTCATTAAATCGCACTTATATCTTCGGAGCGTTCATTCCCCGCACACCTCCATTACACACGAGTCGTTTCAACTTCCTTACCGCACAGTTTACATAAGATGTAACAACATCATTTTATCTGCAATCGCCCGTCGTAACCTGATTTGAAAATCATAAATAAATAACCTTCGTCTAGTAAATTGAGAGACCACGTCATGAGCATAATTGATTTAGAAACGATTCCCCGTCTGGAGCATTTTGCCTTAAAAGCTTTTATTTTTTCCCTGAGGCATTGATAAATACTGGTGATAAGAAAAGCCACAGACGGCAAAGCGAAAATGCTGGAAAATTGTCTTCTAATCACCTACTTCCAAGTCGTCTGTCAAACCTGTAGGGGAATGAGTGATGCGGACTCCCATATTACATTACATTCCGCTACCAGTAGCCGGCCCGCCACTGGTGACTTGTGTATACATTGCCCTGCTGAGGAGACACATCCAGAAACATCCATGCATTGTGTGTAAGCTCATTGATGGACGTGACTCGGAATATCCTATATCGTATTACCTGTCGACAAATAAAACAAATGGTGCTGAGTCTAAGGGCAACCATGAAGAAAAATTTTGTCAAATAGAGAAACCACCCAAATTGTATTTATTCAAAAATGCATTTTGAATGCATATGTACTGTCCACTACTGTCAATATTGAGAATGCCAGTGAATCGTGACTGGAACGGCACCAAGGGATCGTTGGAAATGTAAGTGGGGTTCACTCAATAGCTTGTTTGGTTAACGTAAGTTTAGTAGCATGACACGTTTTGGAGGTGAACTACATCCATTATTAGATCCTTTTGGAATTTGCTGATGTCTAGGTGGACGGTCCGACTTAACATCAGCACTTCAGTCCAAAATGATCTGAGGATGGAGGTAGTTCACTGAAACGTGTCATCTTAATAAATTAATGTTAACCAAACGAGCTATTGTGTGGACCCAACTTACATTTCCTATGACCCATCGGCGCCGTTCCGATCACAATTCACTGGCACTCTCACCATTGAACCCAACCAAACATTTTATGACTGAGTGCGCACACTGTTTGACCGTTGGGCAGCCATATCAAGGGATAATTTTTACGGTGATCTAACAAGAATTACAAGGGTAAACCACCACCTGAGTTGCGGTGATGGTATAATATTATACGTTTGTCTACCTTAGAGGGCACTGTCTCGCTTTGTATTCCCTATTTAGCACTACAGTTAATAGGCAGGTACAATTCCAACAAAAAAACATAAAATTAATTAAGAAAGCCAAAAATCCTTTACTTTATGTTGACAAAAAAACATCATAATAACACACAGAACCAGCCCAGAATAGGACTAAAAAAATAGGATATAGCATAAATCTTTAGGGCCAACACTCTCCCCATTTTCTAGTTCAAGATGGCCCCATCATTCTCGGTCTCAGCATAGTTCCTCTTTAAATTTTTGTTCATTAGCAAACCCTCTTTTAAGTTTCTTTCTATCCATCTCCTAGGTTAAGATGGCCCTACCATTCTTGGTCTCGAGCATGGGGATTCTCTCTCATCCCCCTCTCTCTCTCTATCCATCTCCTAGTTCTAGATGACACCTTGGCCTCCCTAAATCCTGGCTTATTGGCAAACCCTCTCTTACCTCTCTCTCTATCCCTCTCCTAATTCAAGATGGCCCCATGATTCTTGGTCTTGGGCATAGTGCCTCTCTATCTTGGTTCATTGGCACACCATCCCTTACCTCTCTTTCTTTCTTCTGCTAGTTAAAGCTGGCCTCATCATTCGTGGTCTCGACCATGGTTCTTCTTTAAATCTTGGTTAATTGGTGAACCATTTTATACTCCTCTCTCTATCCATCTCTTAGTTCAAGATGTTTCATTTTTGGCCCCCAGTGTTTGAAGCTGTTAACATTAATGTTTCCCTTTCACAGTACAGCATGTCCACAGGATCTTCTCTATCATGTTCATGCTAAGGCATTATCACTTCAAGGAGTTATATAGGGATAATAAGTAACAGATGCGACTACTCCCAGGACTCAGATAGAAAAATTTGTTGGAAAAAGGCAAAATTCCAAAAAGTTTAAGCAATTTAAACTCATAAATACCTGGAAAATCTAACCGTAAATCAGCACAACTGACTGCGGTCCGGCAACACTATACCATAAATGGCTTCTGTGACTGTTGACATAGTGAACAAATTAGGACATTTCCCATGCAGAAATATCCTAAATCCCTTGTCGGCTTTCCCACAATTATTGACAAGAGAGAGGATATTTGTCCTGTGAATTCAGCGTATTATGGTTATAGTTACATAATGTTTGCTCTTTGGTTAGGAAGGGACATATGAGATGTATTTAGGCTACCCACTGTATGTTCCCTTCTAGGTGAATGGTAACAGGACATCATCTAAAAGAAAACACCTACGTATTTCCCATTCTCACACTTCCCACTTGCCACAATGTTACACGGTGTGTTTTTGGACAGACACACCACTCACAATTCTTAATCCTGGTGGTAGATTTTCTTTAAGAGGATATATGTACCACGTAGTATCTCTTTTACTAAAGGCGTTTTCCAGTTCACAATACATACTTACATAAATCTTTATATGAATTACATAAAAAATGTGTCTCTGGAGGACTGGAATGTGTAATGCTTTGTTTTTCCTTTGGGGGCAGTGTAGCAGAATTGAACTCTTGCTGCCAGTTTACCTTGCAGATAGTGGTTTAGGATTTTAGCAGTAGGGTGCTTTGGGATAAGCTTATTGTGGTGAGATCAAAGGAGGGAACCACTTAAGAGCTTTAGAAGCTACAGGAGAACTTGCAGGACCTCTACCTTCTTTGTACCAATTATAACATTGCTGACTTCTCCTGTGGCCTCTGAGAGGTCTCTGGACTCTTCAGACACCTAGTCCTGGATTATACATACACCCATTACTCTAGAGGCACCATAGAAGCTGCGTTGCTTACTTTAAATTTTTCACCTTAACTTTTCTTGATGATGTGAACCAAAAATATTTCTCTAAACCCCTAAATATTTAATATTGTATTTTTTTTTTGCCACTAGGGAGAGGACAGGGTGAGTTTTCCTGAATCTTCAGTCCGGTAGCTCCCGTAACAATTCACTCTGTACTTGGATGAATTCTCCGGAGTCTCGTGGATTGTGATGTTTTTGTAGTAATGAATGTTCCTACAATTCCTAATGACTTCCTTTGATAAAAACAAGTTCACACTCTGACAAAGCAGGTAGTTGTTTCCAAATAATTCACTACAGGGATTCCTTCCTGAAGAAGGAAACCATTGATATCCTCCTGTTTTGTGCGGAATGTCCACATTCTCTGACGTTATTGACGTGATTTAGTAGAAGATTCATCCCCCCCCATCCTTCATCTCTTAGGTCCCTGAACACCTATCACTTAGGGATTAGATACATTTACCAACCATAACTGATCAAAACAGAATACTGATCAAAACAGGATAACGCAGAGAAACTCCATGGGTAATCATTTCATCACTGCAGCTGGAATTGCTCAATAGTTCAGCACTGAACAGGATCTGTCTCATCCCACAGTTTCAGGACGTTTAAGAGCATTTTGACTGAAAGTCCCCTCTGCAGTGACCAAACCTCGTTAGAAGAGGAACATGTAGTAAGGACAGAGAAGAAGTGGTCCACAGTTCATTTTGGTAACGAAATTGAATTTCATTTATTGGATCTGATGGGAAAAATTATGTTCGTCGACAAACTGGGGAAAGACTGAACCCAAAGTGTGCAAAGAATTCAGTGAAAGGTGATAGAGGAAGTGTCATGGTTTGGGTAATGTTTTGTGCAGATGTAGTTGGACCTCTCATACAGCTACATCATGAGTAAACGCAAGTGTATATCAGAACCTTCCTCAACAACAAGTGGTCCCTTCCTTGCATTCTTCACTTAATCAGCCAGGTATACTCATTCAAGACGATACCTTCTGTCACACAGCAAAAAGGGTAAAGCAATTCCTTCAAACATTGAAAACAATGAAACGGCCACAGCCCAGAGTCTTGACTTAAACCCAATAGAAGACCTCTTAGAAAATTCTTATTGACAAAGTTATGGCCAAGAAACCTACAACAGTCACAGAACTGTGGGAGAGACTGGAAGAAGAGTGGCCCGGTATCCCAGCAGAGACTAGTAATGCCCGGTGGCCGGTGCTGAGGTCATTCACAGCAAAGGCCTGTGCAAAAGCCATACATTATTCTCTATGTTTGATCTCCAGTGTAGATCATGTTCAGGATCAGAATTAGGAGTTAAGCTAAGTCTGGTTAAGGATAGCCCCCTTGTAAACAGTGTGGGTAAATTAAAGGGGTGACTTCACAGCAACCTATGGGTTCTTTCCCAAAGAATCTTGTGAATTGAGTAACATACATACTCAAAATGCAAAATTGTGACCCATCACAATTGACCCATCCAACAGCTTGCTGTTGACCCCCATTGCAGTGCCCAAGCAACAGTGCCACACTATGTGTAACGCCGTACAAATTGGAAGTTAAGACTGTAATATCTTACCTTGTGCACAGCAGATAGTGACAAGTATAGTGTTACACACTTTACATTCCTGGAATAAGCTGGAACAGTTGGTAAGCGAAAATAGACAAGTGTTGGCATAAATGATCAACACTTCCTCACCGGAGAGAGAACTCATTGGTACGACGCCATGACCACATCCTTATTAACAAAGCTGGAACCCCGTGATACCAGGCCGGGCTCAGGCCCACAGAAGCCGGGTCAAGTGATGTTACACTAACAAGTATAGGAGAGCCGGCTTCATAAATGATCTGTGTCCATATAGTGACGGGTTAATGGAGGAAGTGATAGATTTATTGGGCTTACACTGCTGTCCATTACTCCTTAGATATATTCTGCTGCTCCAGCGGTTTTATCATAGTGTCCGCAGCAGCACTTTGTGTAGATTTACAGCTTTTACTCTGCCTTTTATCCCTTCCTGCACCTTGATTTATAGATGTGGCACAGGTTAACTGGTCATTTAACTTGTTACATTCTAATTCCAATGATAGTAGGTACACAGGGTGTAACAAAAAAGTGGGGGTGGTGGAATATCTCATGAAATGCATAACGGATTCGAAAAACTAAAAATATGCAAAAAAGCTGAAAATATTTTACAAAATTCAAGCTCTTCAATATTTGAAGACTTTGTAGACAACAAGAAAAATCCCAATCTTTAGAGAGGAGGAGACTTGAACAGTAGTGGATTATAATGTAGGCAGATTGAGCAGTATCCCGGGGCCCAAGCCTTCTAGGACCATGGCCACCCAAACCACCCACCTAATTTTATACTGAGAAGGACCTTCACCCATGAAATCCTTGTATATCTGTACCTTCTCTCAATACACATTTACACAAGAGCCATTTCAGAACCTTTGAAGGTCCTCCAAAGGTTCTGAAACTGCTGATTGAATGCAGGCAGAAGGGACACATCCTCCATTCCCCAAGAAGCTGTTTCTAGAACAATATGTAGGAACTCACTCCAGACTTGTTGGGGCGATAATATTCATACAGCCCAGGCTGTCTTAATCCACCCCTGGGCTTAATTTAATCGAGCTCCAATGTGTGAGAGGGCGGAGACTCACATCGCTGATTGTGGTTTCTACATAAAACACCTCCCCCCTGGGAAGGGGAGGGGTGGAAATACAAGGTCAACTTAAAGGGGTATTCCCATCTGTCAGTGGCATAACTAGGAGAGGCAGGGCCCCATAGCAGACTTCTCAATGGGGCCCCCTTTCCCCCTTAAAAAATATACATGCTCACAAATGTGAGTTACAGTTACACAGTATACACAGTACACATATAGAGCATAATGCAGTATATATACACATCATACATTCTGTACACATATAGCATATATACATCACAGATACGACACAATTTTGAATGTTAAATCTCGCACTTAGTACGAATCTGTCTGGTTGTCCGACGACCCGGCCCCCCGATTTGTGTTGCATGAAAGTTGGCGAGATTGCGTAAAAATCCGATTGTGTGCGCCAAAAACCCCTGTTAAAGTGGTGCAAAACGGAAAGAGTCGTGAAACCCGACAAAAATGCGGTCCGCGGACCCTTAGTAAATGTGCCCCATTTTCATTTTCTTCACACAGGTCATTTTTTTAAATCACATCTACTTGAAAAAATGTATATATATGGCAGATTAATGAAACTGAACCGATCAATGCTTCGGTGAGAATATCCCTTTAAGTATAATTGGATGGATTTTTAAGAAATATTTGTATATTATTTTTTGTTTTTCGATCCGATGTATTTCTCGAGTTATCTTCATTTTTGAACAATTTTTTACCCATTTTGATTTTTGGAGATTACAGCGCCATCTATAAATAAAAATGAGTTAAATTGTAGATTGAATCAATTTCCCTGGGGAATCCAAATCTGCAATACAATTTTTGCCCATTTAAGATTTTTAAGTTGCCTCCTGTGGGTGGAGGTAGGGGGTGTTGTTTGGTATCTTTGTAGTTCTTCGATCTGTAAATGAGAGGAAACCCGAGGAATTCACTAAAGAGAGGAAACCGCCTTGTGTTTATTTGTTTATAGGAGTTTATAGGACAGGATTTCCATTACATATGAGATACCGTATATACTCGAGTTAAAGCCGACCCAAGTATAAGCCGAGGCCCCGAATTTTACCACAAAAACCTGGGAAAACCTATTGACTCGAGTATAAGCCGAGGGTGGAAAATGTATTGGTCACAGCCTCCCCATTATATAGCCTGCCGGACCCTGCCCCATATTATTTAGCCAGCACCTGCCCTCCAGTATATAGCCCACCAGCCAATATCCCCCAGTATATAGCCAACCCCCTGCCCCAGTATATAGCTAGCCCCCTGCCCCAGTATACTGTATAGCCAGCAGCAGGGGAAGCCGGAAAGGTGAGTTTTGATATATATATTTTTTTACTCAAGTATAAGCCGAGTTTGGGTTTTCAGTCCATTTTTTGTGCTGAAAAACTAGGCTTATACTCGAGTATATATGGTAATTATTTTTATATTTCAATAGATCTGATGCCTGAAATGTCTATGTTTTTACATTGGGGGTAATTTATCTTAAGTCAGGACATTTGTGTGTGTCTTTTCTTGTTTTTTCCCCAGGTTTTGGATTTGTTTGATTTATCTTAGAGATTTATATATCAGACAGTGAGTGCTTGCAACTTTCTATTAAAAAGTTTTTCCTATGCCTGGTCGGCACTGGAGTTTATTTGTGAGTTTTTAAATCAAGATTTGTGCCAAAATTGAGACTTTTTCATAGGTTCACATCTGGATTTTAAATATATATCAGACGCAACAATGAAAAATTGTTGCGCTGCAAAGAAGAGGTAGAAAAAAAGTATTGCACAAAAAAATTATATAGAACATAGGTTACATGGACAAGTAGAAGGTCTTCCTGTGGATTTTTTGCAGATTATGTCATTGATTTCTCTAGGCGTCCATACAAAGAATGAACACACTAAAATCCCGATCAATGGAAAAAAAAATCAAAGAATTTTTCTTTTTCTGCTACGTTTTAGAAATAAATTTCCAGACTTTCTGCAGAAGAAAACACCTAGAATTTTTTTTTTTTGAATGTGTAACGTGTCCCTGCACCCTAAGAATCTGAAGTTACAGCAGCTTAGTTCTCATTTTACTTGAATAGGAGCCGAGCTGCAGTTTCCTGACTCGACCACTATGCAGGGAATGGAGCTGTACTTCAGTGTCCATTCTGGTGTCGGTGGAGGTGTTAAGTGTCGAACCTCCAGAGATTTCACATTGATGACATGTGATTGCTGAATCACTGGTAAAGCCCAGACTACAGGCTGGCACCACTGCTCTCCCAGGACCCCATTGTTTAGCAGTAGGGTACGTAAACCCTTCACTGGGTCCATATAGACGGCATTCCTCAGCTCAGACGGTGCCGAGTGACACAAGGGATTCAATCATACAATTGCGTCGTCAGTTTCTTCCACCCCCATATACGATGCCAGCTATTCCACCACCCTGTGACGGACACCCTCCATGTACCCGCCGTGCCAGGGCCACCACCTCTGCTTTGTCATCTCTACGTCTCTATTGCTATGTTTTGATGTTACGGTGCCAGTTCTTTTCCCCATTAGCAGTGGCCCCTGAGACCGCTCGCGGCTTTGTCCTCGGCAATGGACACACAACATAAAAGGTCATTACGTAAGGAAAACAAATAAACACGAGGCGGTTTCCTCTCTTTAGTGAATTCCTCGGGTTTCCTCTCATTTACAGTTGCGTTTGGCTTCATCCTGGGCATAAAGCGAGTGACAATAATGGTCATTGTTATTTATCTGCCGTCCTCGTCACATTCCGTAGATGTAGAATATATTGTGATGTTGGCATTGTGGATATGAAGTCATGAGGACAATGGACGGACTGTTCCAAATCTTTATTAATGACTCAAATAACCAGCTCGGAGCGGTGCCACTTTTGGGCGCGGGCTCTTCCTACTTCTGCTCATAAGCTGGCATCGTCGTTTGTTTAGTATGCCCACATGGGTCATTGTTGCGGCTGGAGACCCGCTGTTACTCTCTGCTGCCATCTGTTGGTCAGGGGATATAAATTTCCTTAAAATTCACGGGATTGTTCCAAAAAGATACACTTGTATGTATTTTTAGTAGGTGCAGCAGCACCGTGAAATAATAAATTATATTATTGTAAGTGCAATGTGGGAGGGTCCTCACACTGTAGTGCTCTTAACTCTTTGTATTGAACAAGGCTCCTCCCCTTTGCTCTTAGGGAAAGCAGATTTCTGCTAGAATCTTGCCACAGTCATTCTCACATAGGGGAAGAGTTTTAGAGCAATGCAGAGAGCACAGAACACAGCTGTGTGAGAGCATTTTGAAAACCTATGATCCAAGAATAGGAATCCAATTTCAGTAACAATCCCAAAACACTCAGCTTGTCACAACCTAGGAATGGAAAACACCCCTGAATGGGCTTTTCTGACAAGTTTAGAGTATTCTAGTAGTGGGAATTAAATAACAGATTAAAATAATTTACTATGAGCTTTCGGGCATCTTCTTGGATGCTTCTGTAGATGTCCTCTTGTGTCTTGACCTCTTGTTCTGATGACACGTTGGGTTCTCTTTCCCTTCCATGTGATGGTAACATTCCTATCCAATCCACCTGCTACAAATTCGAGACTGCTTTATGGGTTTCCGACTTTCTGTGGTATATCCAACATAGATGTCACTGCAGGCTGTAGAAGACAACTTTTTGAATTATGGTTTAGGATGAATCCCTGCAGATTCTCATTGGCTCCTTTGTCTAGATCCACTCCAAACCCATCAATTGACTTTTCTAGATACTGGGATTTACAAAGTTCATATCTCGGTCCTGGGATTAAAGGAAACCTGTCAGCAGAAATTGACCTAATAAACCACTACCAGTATGTTGCCAAGAAGCTGAACACCTTCCAGATGATGTTTCTTTCACGGTCTGGTATGGTGGCATCATCCAGAAAATCTACTTTAAAGTGAGATGTAAACTGGTTGTATAAAGTCAATGAGGTGGAGATTTAACACAGAAGTCAAGCTCTCTCTTCCTCAGAAAGCCCTCTCCACTGTAATTGAAGGTCTTGCATCCAGAGACATCAATAAACAGATCTCTTGAAGTCTGATGCGATATGTTAATCACAGTGGAGAAGGCACTCAGAGTTGACTTCAGTGTTAAACTCTCCGCCCCCTTGACTTTATACAACTGATTTACATCTCACTTCAAAGTTGATTTTCTGGATGATGCCACCACCCTGGGCCATGAAAGAAACTAAAACTAGAAGGGGTTATACTGCTTGACAACATACTAGTAATGGTTTATTAGGCAAATTGCTGATAACAGGTTCCCTTTAAGGGTGAAGATGCCTCAAACTACACCATCTACTGACCAGAAGGATCTTCTATTTTTGGGAGGAACTCAAAAGAGTGAGGTTTCTCTCCACCATCATTCGTAGCGTGACACAGGATTTGTCATAGGGTTAATTAGATAACAGTAGTATTAGTAGTAGTAGTAGAAGTGTGGTCCCCTCAGGATCATGAAGTTCAACCTCAAATCATTTTGGAAATTAGTTCTATTTTTACAAGTCCATGAAGACATGTGATCAAAGGCCTTAATCCCTACCATGTGTGGAGGACTTGGACCTGATGGTGGGAGGGTTCTCTTTTGTAACTTATTCTATGCCTTGCTCTACTTTATTCTTAGCGATTCCCATCATTTGGACTCCGTCCGATCTGAATTTTCGATGGGAAATTTTTTAGACCTCGTGAACTGGCAGTGCCAAGGGAAGGCCTAGAAATACTTTACAACATGGTTTTGGGTTTGTCATCTCAATATGTTACTCACTAAAGAAGCTAAATACAAATAGATTGATTTCTTTCATAATCAGAATTTGTTCTTCTCATGCTTGAGCTCCCCCTACTGGCAGGGCTCATCCCTTCTAAAGTAGTTGCTTTGTAGACACATACAAGCTGGTTTGTTGAAAGAAAAATTAGCTATAATTCAACTTTTGTATTTTAGTTGAGGTTTTTCTAGCAACCACTGGGTGACCAAAAAATGTGTACATGTGGTTACATGTCTTAAGGGGTTGTAGAAAGTTCTGTCTACTGTATAAGGGTTTCATTCTTCTTGTCACAGTGACATGGAAGACAGGGGGAAGCACTGGAACAACAAAATTACCGCCACAAGTTAAGAAACATGTTATACGAGAGACATAGACTAAGAACAAAATTTTAAGAAGTCTTTATTAACTTTTCCAGACTTGGTCTAGTCAGTGTCATAAGGGACAAGAAAGTTTTTTTATCCAAAATCCAAAAAGCATGAGTATTTTTTTTTTACTTTTATGTAAACATGTTCATATGAGGGCTTGTTTTTTGCTTGTCCTAGGCAATGTTTATTACTGATGGCACTACATGGAGTAATCATATAAAGAGACACAATCCAGCTCTCCCATGAGGGATGCCCAGTCCATGACTAATGAAGAAGACCTGGAATAGGTGACGGCACTCGGGATCAATGAGTGTTGGAACACCGGGGGACAAGCACAACCCTAGTGTGATATTGACACGTAAGAAGGTGTATGTGATCAGAATTCACAATGGGACTCTCACCTGAATCTAGATGAGAATGAGCCTTGTATCAAAATGATGGCAGCCAGTCCAAACAGTAGCCTCACTCGAGCAGACCTAGGAATCCACGTCGTAGAGGGTAATCATGTGTAGACCTGTACGAGAAAGGGATGGCGGAGGACCGGCACTCAGATATTTCAATAAGATGACAGGAGCCTCTTCCGGCAACGGAGACTTTTATTCTAATGATACTAAGGATGCGACGCATTTCAGCTCCGGACCGGAGCTTTCATCAGGCAACAGTCCATGACGTAGTTACATCCAAAATGCGTTACGATTGAACAATGCACAATTTTAGAATGTTGTTATAAACAGTGGGGGTCATTTACTAAGGGCCCGATTCGCATTTTCCCAACGTGTTACCCGAATATTTCCGATTTGCGCCGATTTTTCCTGTATTGCCCCGGGATTTTGGCGCACACGATCGGATTTTGGCGCATCGGCGCCGGCATGCACGCGACGGAAATCGGTGGGCGTGGCCGAACGAAAACCTGACGGATTCGGAAAAACCACCGCATTTAAAAACAAAAAATGTGTAGCGGAGCTTGCACTTACCTTCACTCAGCCCGGCTCGGTGTATTCCAGTGCGTTCCAGGGAACTTCAGCGCAGCAGCGCCACCTGGAGGACGTCAGAGGAACTACCTTAATAAATCCCGGATGGACCCGAATCCAGCGCAGAGAGAGCGCCGCTGGATCGTGAATGGACCGGGTAAGTAAATTCTGTCCCAATGAGTTTCACAGAATTGGCGTCCTGATGGATTAGTTGGATTGTGTGAACGATTCACTATATGGAGTAAATATATAATGTATCGAATAAAAGTTATGTTTCTGCAACCTTAACAATTTTATTTTGCTGTCAATGTTTCTCTTTGAAGGCTTGTTTTTTGTAGGACAAGAGTAGTTTTCATGGGATCATTTTAGTGTAAGATGAACAAATTCTGCACTTGTGTCATTTCTTTACTTTTACGGCTTTTTCAGTTTAGACTTAATCAAATTTAATGTCATGATAAAAGTCAAAATTGTAACAGTGAATGAATCAGCAGAACCTAGGCTTCCATACTATGTAGATATTGGGATAGTTTTAGGATAGGGGATGAAGGGGATTTCTTTACATATTTTCATTGCTGTTATCCTTGTTAATTTTACTATGTGAGGAGTAGTTTCAATGTTGAAGTCAGCAGGCGGCGACACAGCCGCATCGGCCGGCAACCCGAAGAGGAACTTGTGCAGAGAAGAGGACAACAGGGTGAGTAATAACTATATTTTTTCTCTATATACCCGAGTATAAGTCGAGTGGGGCTTTTTCGGCACAAGAATTGAGGGAAAAAAATCTTGGCTTATACTCAAGTTTATATGGGGATTCAGTTACTGTAAGGACCCCCCACTGTGATTGTCATGGGGGGCTTACATAATATGGATATCTCAAAGCCGTGAAATACTAAAGACCCAAGAGCAGGCATATACTGAAGACCATACACACAGCATATATACGGTAGACCCCAGACCAGGCATGTACTGAAGATCTACGGCAGATAGATACTGTAGACCCCAGAACAGATATATACCAGAGACCTCAGATCAGGCATATACTGGACACCCCAGACCAGGTATATAGTGGAGATCCCAGATCAGGCATATACTGGACACCCCAGACTAGGTATATAGTGGAGATCCCAGATCAGGCATATACTGGACACCCCAGACTAGGTATATAGTGGAGATCCCAGATCAGGCATATACTGGACACCCCAGACTAGGTATATAGTGGAGATCCCAGATCAGGCATATACTGGACACCCCAGACCAGGTATATAGTGGAGATCCCAGATCAGGCATATACTGGACACCCCAGACAAGATGTATACTGGAGATCCCAGACCAGGCAAAATAAATAAAACAATACTCACCTTCTGGTGCCTCTTCTCCCATTGGATCTTCTTTTACACTAGGTTGCCGCTCTACTCCGGATCCTGAGGCTTACTAACCTGAGGTGACTATGGACTCAAAAGAGCCGTTTGCTCAAGATGGCCGCCCCAAACAGCATATTTTAGAATTCTTTAGGCTAAGTAGGATCTGAGACAATCAGCTGATCACCAAACCAGCTTTAATATTAAAGTAGTCGTCTTCTTAATAGACCGCATCTTCCACTCCCCAGCATTTACAGATCTAAGGAGGCTTCCTATCTGGTCACTTAATCAAATGGAACTTGACTCAAACTTGGATATTCTAAGTATTTCAAGGGTCACGAAGAACGGGGCTTCAAACTTTTGCTTTTCTTAATGTAAAATCATTAAAGCGGCTACTTGTTTTTGACATTAGTTGTGAATTGTTTGTGAGATACGGCTTTTATCTCTGTAATTAGCCCATGCACATAGTTCTGGTATCTGCATCGGGGATCTCGCTGCCTTTGATGTGCTGGAGATGGATATTCAGTATGTTTCCCTTTTAGGATTTAAACAATCTGTAGGCTTTGATTAACTCCTTGCTTGCTGCACAGGATGTGCTGTGTGAGCGGACAGATGGTGGGACCATGGCATCATACATACATTGACTTCCTACCACGCCTTGTCGTGCCCGGAGAATGTCTGCTCTAATGGTGCTTGGAATCCAATGTTTTTGCTAAAGCTCCGGAAATTGGCAACTGAAGCAGGGTGGTTCCTTATGTATATGTTATCCAGGATCGGCACAATGCCCTTGTGGGCTTCATATGGCTCTTAGTTATGCCACTCTAATTAAAGGGGTAACTTGTTCACGATTAGTTGAACACCATTTAAGTTATTGAGTCTCACAAGTCAAAGGTATTGCTGCATTCCTCTAAAGGAACCGTGATTACAACAGGAAACCAAGGATATAGCAACATTATTTAATGGTGTCCATTTGCTTTGCAAGTAATTGTTGTTCTAGTATAATAAAAGGAGAAACTGGAATTAAAATATTCTATGTACTCATCTTCCAGAGCTAAGCGTTTCCATCGTAACAGACTACAAACCAGGGGCGTCGCTAGGTTAAAAGATCTTTCGCCCTGTGACCCGGATCAATAGGACATTTGTCGCGCTGTCCGGGCATTTTCCCCACTCTCATCACTATCTGCATCCTTAGGACATAGATAGTGATGAGTTCTGTAGTGGGGAATGGATCCGTCATCTCCGTTCTCCACTACAGAAAGCAGGAGATGCTGACGCCATCACCCAATGTCTCCTATGTGTGGGGGACGTTACTGTGTGCTGTGTGAGGGCATTACTGGGGGCTGTGTGAGGGCATTACTGGGGGCTGTGTGAGGGCATTACTGGGGGCTGTGTAAGGGCACTACTGGGGGCTGTGTGAGGGCACTACTGGGGGCTGTGTGAGGGCATTACTGGGGGTTGTTTGAGGGCATTATTGGGGGCTGTGTAAGGGCACTACTGGGGGCTGTGTGAGGGCATTACTGAGGGCTGTGTGATGGACGTTACTGGGGGCTGTGTGAGGGCACTACTGGGGGATGTGTGAGGGCATTACTGGGGGCTGTGTGAGGGCATTACTGAGGGCTGTGTGATGGACGTTACTGGGGGCTGTGTGAGGGCACTACTGGGGGATGTGTGAGGGCATTACTGGGGGCTGTGTGGGGGACGTTACTGGGGGCTTTGTGAGGGCATTACTGGGGGCTGTATGAGGGGATTACTGGGGCTGTGTGAGGGTATTACTGGGGGTTGCTTGAGGGCATTATTGGGGGCTGTGTAAGGGCACTACTGGGGGCTGTGTGAGGGCATTACTGGGGGCTGTGTGAGGGCATTACTGGGGGCTGTGTGAGGGCATTACTGGGGGATGTGTGAGGGGATTACTGGGGGCTGTGTAAGGGCACTACTGGGGGCTGTGTGAGGACATTACTGGGGACTATGTGGTGGGCAATACTGGGGGGCTGTATAAGGGCACTAGTGGGGGCTGTGTGAGGACATTACTGGGGACTATGTGGTGGGCAATACTGGGGGGCTGTATAAGGGCACTAGTGGGGGCTGTGTGAGGACATTACTGGGGACTATGTGGAGGACAATACTGGGGGGCTGTGTGAGGACATTACTGGGGGCTCTGTGGGGGACATTATGCCACGTGTGAATGCAGCCTTACAGTATTTGGATGAGAGTGCAAGGAGTAGCAACAGGATAACACTGATAGGGAATCATGATGTAGGAACATTGAAGAACCCATAGGCACTGGTTGTAACAAGTAGGGATTTCTGTGTTGTCTGTAGCCTAGACAATGCTCTGAGAGCTTAATATAATTATATCCAGTGTAGACAATGCTCTGTGTGATAAATAAAATGGTATCCGATCCAGACAATGTTTTTGGAGCTAAATGTAACTGAATCAATCTAGGCAGATCATTGTCTAGACTGGATACAATCTTAGCTGTGGGTAGATAAATATGTGAAGGATTACTGTCAGGGTGCAGAACAATGACATAAAATATATTTCATTTATACAACAATAATTGCATCAAAACCAGAAAAAAAGTTAATCTAACCCTGATATGTATATTGTAAGACCCTTATATGACTGGTTAGATCTCATTATGAACAGATGTCCTACATGGAGGTCTCCTATAGACCTGTAATGTTATATTATTTGCCGTATAGGTGATCCATGACTCTGGTCCTGACGATGGAGAAGTGGAACATACCATGGCCTATAAGGTCACCATTGGGGTCAATGTTGTGCCTCAGGGAAGACACAGAAGGAGCGGAGAGACAGGAATGCCGGGCCAGGATGACTGACACATCCCTTTAATCACACCTCAGCTATTGAATTTCAGTCATCCGTCATATAGCTGAGGGTTTAGGCTCCTCCAGACATCTATAGACAAAGCAATGGTGGTTTATCCATAGATGGGGAGTGCGCAGCCAGCGAGGATCCAGGGCTGAGAGCGTGATGTAACCGGTGACATGATGGCTCTCGCTGATAATGTATATTCGGGATGGAGGTGACACATGGGGGCTGATCTTCTCTAGATTGCAGACTGTTTTGCCTGCATGGAGGAATATATAGAAACCCTGATATTGTCCCGTAGAATATTGTGCCAAGATTTTGCACTAGACATAGGTAAAACCTAAAAGGTGTAACCCTCAGCTTCCACTGAGGCAGAACTATTTCCCAATGGGTTACACAGTCCCCCATCCATATTTAAAGCCTTTTCGGAAAGCAATGGACATTTTTCACAATATTATGCACATAAGAGGGATTCAAGAAGGGATGTTTTATACCCTTCTAGAAGGGGGGAGTAGTTTTGTAGAAGCTGGTGATAGATTCCCTTTAATAGAGTCACTTTTAGGGATAAGCGTCCCGTTCAGGTTTGGTTTCAGGTCCGTTCATCCCTATAAGTGATCCTTTGAAAGGGAATCTGTCACCAGTATTTACACAACTACTTGTCTGGAGGTCGGTTTGGATTTTCTCGCTCACCCCCACTGCTGGTAACACTTGCGATTAGTGCTGGAACCGATTGAGGGCCCTAACCCTTTAAATGCAGCAGAAATGTCATGGGAAGCAGCAATCCTAGTGTTACAGTTGGGGGTGAGGGTATCAAACCCAAACCGACTTTAAGACTATTATTTGTCGAATAGCTGATGACAGGTTCCCTTTAAAAGGGTTACTTTTAGGGATGAGCTGACCCGTTCAGTTTCAGTTTTGTTGAATTCGGCCTATCCCAAACCTGAATGGGTCCCCTCGTACACAACTACTAGCCTGAAAGTTTGGTTCAGGTCTGAACGCCCACCGGTAACACTTGGGAATGGAGGTGGCACCCATCCTATTACCCTTTAAATGCCAGATGTGTGGGCACGCTGCTATTTTCCCTAGGATCGCTTTTTCCCATGACATCACTCTGGCTTTGCTGTAGCATTAAAAGGGTTAACACGCATGATTGGTGCCAGCATTAATTACGAATGTTACTGGTGGGGGTGGACGTTCAAACCCAAACCCTCTAAAAGAGTCACTTTAAAGGATGAACGGACCTGTTCAGGTTCAGGTTCATTGATTTCACCCTCACCCGCAATTGGTGCCAGCACATATCGAAACCTGAATGCCAAACCTCTGTCTGAAGTTTGGGGACATGCAGTATTTACCCGAATATTTTGTGTTCAGGTCCGCTCATCCCTAGTCACTTACTTTTACCAAATTTTGTAAAAGTCAAAAATACAAGTGACTACAAGAAACTTTGTCATACATCTTATGAGAGAAAAGGGCTTCTTTCCCCACTTAGATGACTCTTCACATGCTCCCTTCCTTCCTGATATTCCTATAAATTCTGCTGAATTCCGTCTTGCTTTCAAGTTGGGCAGAAGCTCACTGAGACATCAGATTACATAGCGGTCTATGGAGAGGGGATGGGGAGTAGTGAGTCACAGCAGGTAGGTCTCTACCCCCAGAGGACTGCAGCGAGGAAATCTCCTGGACAATGAAGATAAAGCACATAAGGCCTAGAAGACGTCTTACCCTCATGTGCATGCACTGCGCTATTTGTTTAGTCAAGGGTCGTTGAACGTTGCTGTCATCTCCCCTCACCAGTCTCTGCTATAGTATAGCACAATCTATAAAATAATAACTCTGCATTGTGCTGAAACGGGTTGTGTTGGCAGGGGCATGTCTCCACACTGCATTGGGAAATACCCCTATACTACGAGTTCTGAACCTAAAACTGACACGGTGTTAAAAGTGGGAGATTCCCTCCATATAAAATCCATTGTATTATGACAGGACCCCCAGTGATTCGGCTGCTGATAATCTTCCTGTGATCTTCCCTTTTGCATACAGAACTCTTACACGTCAATGCCAAGTATAACTATGGACTAGGAAGTCTTATCCTGGCTATATGTGTACTATAGGTGTAGCTCTCATCTCTCCCTTATCTATAATAGTGTATAGCTTCTAGTATTCATATATAATAGTCACTAACGTAGAAAAGGATATACTGTACAGTAAATCCTGGAATCGAGTATTTGTAGCACAGAAAAAGTTTGACTCGGCCAGCCCAAAACATTTGCTATTTATCCATCTGGACCCAATCTAGGAGGTAGCTGGGGCATTTATCACTGGGTCATGTAGACGACATTCAAGACAATCACGACTTTTTGAAAGTCCTCAGTAGGCTTCATCACTCTTCTTACACATCTCTAAACTTTCCCGTATAATTGCATATATGAGGGAACATATAGACTACTCCTAGTTTCCTAGGATTTTCATCTTCTATAAACAAATACACTCACTTTCTATTTTACCTTTTACTTAAAGGGATGTTGAACCATCTACAAGAACACAGACAATACAGAAAGCCCAATACTGAGCCCCCCAAAAGCGCTACCTGCTTGCCTCATATACCCTTGGTGGTAAGGGACAACAGGTCAAAAATCTCTCCCTACGACCAAAGTGCAAAACACCTAGACAAGGGCAAAATAATACAAAACGAAAAAATGGTTGCCAAGTCGTGTCACAACAGAGACAGCAAACAAAGCACAAGATCACAAATACCAAACGGTTGTATAAACAGGAGCTGAGATCAGGAAAATAGTGGAAAAGGTCACAAACAAGTTATGGAAAAAGCCAAGAATAACTATAACTAGCACCCTTAGAAGGCTTGGCAAGACTATCATGTCACCTCAGAGCCCAGTCACAATAGTGCTTGATAGATAGTGGTGGGAAAGCACTTGATGGGACCTTTCAGGATCTACTTACATTTATGGGTACTACAGGTGATGACCTAAGGTGCCAGGATCCAAACAATTATTTGTAGAGAAGAGAAGCAGCAGCACGCCATTGGTTTCATAGAAAAAGCATTGTTCTATATTCATCAAACGTATGCAACATCTCATCAAAGCTTGAGAAAGACTGATCGTCGGGGAATTGCACATGCTTGACGACTAAAGAGCGCTGTCATTTCAGTGAAATCCACGGAGCGCTGCTGCATTTATTTTCAACAAATGAGCGAAGTTTTTAAAAATTATATTAAAAAAACACACAAAAGAATTTAAAGTTCAAGTTTCAGTTAAAATTGAAGAAGAAAATTATTAACAAAAAAGCTTGCCATACAAAAACCCTATTAATAGAATTACAATTTCTACGCAAGTTCTATAGATGTAACTATAACAAAGATTTGGATGAAAATTTGGTGCAACACAAAGTAAAATCCTAGGAAAATTTTACATCACTTGTAGGATAATGTTGACATAAAGCATCTGATTGGTGTATGATGCCTCAGTGGTTTGCTCTACAGCCTTGGGGTCCTGGGTTCAAGTCCCATCCAGGTCATCATCTGCAAAGAGTTTGTGTGGGGGTCCTCCAGTTTCCTCCCACACTCCAAAAACATACTGATAGGTTGATTAGATTGTGAGCCCCAATGGGGACAGGGACTGTGTGGCGCTGCCAAATCTGTGTGTGCTTTATAAATAAAGGAATTATTATTGCTGTAAAAAATAAATCCATAAGACTATGGTTTAATAGTGTTTATCCCACATCCCCTCCTTAATTCTCTTTTTTTTTAGTTTTTACTATTGAGTAAAATTACCATTTGAAAATATCAGTTTTCCTGCAAAAGACAAGCCCTCATATGGCTTATTTGATGAAAAAGGTTAAAAGCGATTAAGGGAAAATGAAAGGGAGGGATATATGATATATTTGCAAATGGTGGTATAATTTTAATATCTGAAAGGTGTTACTACCCTACAGGAGGGATCCGCACGTACTGTATATGTAATAGAGAGTCAGGATTCAATTGTTTTGGCCAAACATCCATCATTAACAATGGCCTCATCTATGATCTATGGGCTTTGGTATTCGCTTTCGGTCTCAGGTGTGTTCCAGGGTCATAGTCGTGCATCATACCTGATACAAGCTTAAAATAGCAATACAGTAAGAAGATGTCCTCCGATAAGAACACAACGACGACTATGGCCTATTTCTCCTGAGGGTGAGCTGCTAGAGACACGTGTCATGGCGCTTACTGACAGGTATTGATTCATTACAACAAAGCCCTCACTGCTTATATGGGCAGGCGGGAATCACTCAGCCATGTAAGAGATGAGGAGCTGGGAACATTTTCAGCCTTATGATTTATGGATTTCAGGAGACACCTGCACTTCATCTGCCGACTACTGTTGGAAGACTCTTCACCAGTAGTCAGCTGTAGGTCATCTGAGGACAACCTGTATTATATACAGGGGATACTGTCACACCATGCGCTACTATCAAGACTATGTTCACATTAATAGTGTCACATAGACTCCATGGGGCACATTTACATACCTGGTCCCTGCACGATCCCCAAGGTGCATTGTCCGCCGGAATCCACATCTGCTGCGATTCATGAAGATCGTGCGCCCGAGGTCCTGGATGTGTCGCTTCCCCGCTCAGGTCCGCCGGAGTTCACCTTCTTCCTTCCGGTGCATGTAAGTGCATGTCTTGCGACACAAATTGCTTTGTTAAATCCCACGCGTAGTCCGAATCCGTCGGGTCATCCGACAGCCCGCCCCCCGATTTGTGTCACGTGAAAACCGGCGCCGAAAATCTCATTGAATGCACCAAAAACCCTTTCTAAATGCAGCGCACATCGGAAATCTTCGGGTATTTCGACGATAGTGCGGACCGCGGACCCTTAGTAAATGAGCGCCCATGTGTTGAGGTGGTGTATTGTATAGAAAAGCACAGATATGTATTCCACCCCCCCAAAAAAAATTGATCTTATGATAAGAAGAACACACTCTTTTGGCAGCTGGAGGTCTAAAGGGCTCTGGAGGTACAAACATACACAAGAATGAGCTTCAACCCCCTCCAACCAGCAGAAGATCAATCATTTTGGACCCAATAAATTGTCACAAGGGCCTATTGATCACAATAGCCATAAGTTATTGATGACATCTCAGCATTTTAGGGTCATAAGAGGTCTGGATTCTGGGATATGATCAAACTGCCTCCCCCCCCCCCCCCGCCAATTAAACCCCATTCACCAACGAAAGCAGTACGAATCATAACTTTTACATACAGTGACTGGTTCTCACCTTCTACTGACCCAGGACACGTGGCAGCTTCTACCAAACACCAGTTGTCTCTGTAGAGTTTTCTACACCAACAAATTAGGTTTCTCTTTTTTCCATCACCACCATCATCCTACTGCTTCTTCTACTGTGTGCCATTAAAGAGACCGGGCCCAGATTTATTACGGCTTCTCTGACAGTTTTCTGGTAGAGAAATCATATAAATCTACCCGTCCCTGCCATTTTTCAGGTTTCTACGACCTGCATGCCACTATAAGCATTCTCTGCTCTCTATACATTGATTGCAGCTTTGTCAACTTGTTGAAACCTGCTATGAGAGGGACTTACCCTCCTTAACAGTCGCTGTGGGCACTGCCCCAGTAGAACAAGGTGTGATATCTCCTTTCCTGCCCATCAGGCCCAAAACCAAGGAGCATGTCTAGGTGACCACGCACTGGTCACAAGTGCCTTTGGGCCAATGCCTTAAAGGAACCCTTATATTGGCCCTGTGAACATCTCAGGACAAACATTTAAGGTCAAGCACCCATCATCCCCCATCAAATTTCCAAACATCAAAATCCTAACAACAAGTGGTCACAAAGCTAGTTCCCCATGCAGTACTAACATCTCTCCCCCAAATATTATTCACACACATCAATTGGAATGGCCATTATCATTCTCAACAAAATCCCAATGATGTGTTTCCTTTTAATCATCTATAAGTATATATACATTACCTCTGTATCAAGGTAGGACCAGGCCAAAATTTTTAGATCCCATAACACCTGTCATTCCTTCTAACCATAAAGTTCCTTCCATGCTATTACTTGTTTGTATAAATCCATAGCTCCGTAGAGAGATTTGTTGACTTGGTCCTTAAGGTCAATTTTCTAAGACGCCTACACCAAGGGTCATCTTCATGGTGGAATAACATAGGACCTCCACACAGATGTTCCTCAGATGTAGACCCTCAGGCCCTTGGTGCTAAACACTAATCCACAGGAGATGTTTCCCCATATCTGGGACTTATAACCTCACAATTAATAGGGAAATTTATTTGTTCCTGATTATCATAACATTCTATTCGGAGAAGTGGAACATTCCAGATTGCTCATGTGACTGTGTCCTACTGTCGTCAGGTCAGCCATCCTATCTTTTTCCCCCAAAAAATTACAAAAGAAAATATAAATCCCTAGTGAGACAGAAAAACTCAGCCGCAAATAGTGAGGATGTTGGAGTCTCCGAACCCCCCCCCCCTCGATTTCCCAATTTAATTAACACCAGAGCCTCCTTTTCTGTGTCTGATCTAAACTTTGACCTCACTCCTGGGGTTGAGCCGTGCTCGGTAACTCAGTGAATCATGTTGCATGTTTGCAAAGTGTTAGTGATCTAATCCTAAATTATGGTCACCTAGAGGCAGATACTTGACAGCTAAATCAATAATAAGCCACATGTCTAAATTGCCTTATTTCCTGATCATGTCAGCCGAGCCGATGACTAATATACTAATAACAGGCCAGCACGGCACCGCAGATATTCAGCAGCTAATAGCAATCAAGTATCTGCTTTCACTCTTCATCTACAGTAGCATTCCCATATATCTGCCCAGATTTACAGAGCAGGGTCATACCTATAGTGGGTGCTGAGTTAGTGGTCGCACCTAAGACCTTAAAGGGTCTGAAGGCCCATCTGTTATGTAAGGAGTTACCCCGATATTACATGAAGCCTGTGTTACATAAAAAAGTAGCTAGTAGAGTTGGTTTTGCCTGATTGGATGATACTATGCTGAGACACCATGGGATTGATAGTAAAGCAGAGAGAAGGAGAATCTAATAAACAGTTAGGTGGAAGCTCCAGGAATGGAAAGTTGTGTTTCCACTAGATGTGTTTTTGGGGGGGGACCAGTAAGGAAGGACACATCTCTTTGCATTCTAGTTACATCCACTTTCATGCCCTCTTCAATGCCTCACCATGTGGCCATCCAACTACTAATCTAAACTAGGATCCAGTGGTTTTTGCATCCCTTCTCTAAGTTTCCCCTCCCTATTTAAAACCTTACATCTTGCCGCCACCACCCTTACTGGTACCCCGATGGACCACCTAATGTGGCCGACAACCCCTTGTCCCACCTTTACAAGAAGGCAAAGTAAATCGAGGTTGAGGTCCAATAATATGTAAAGAGCCAATATTACATTGACCATACACTACACAGTGTCGGTGGAAACTTTGGTGCCGGGTTACTGAATTATTGGACTTCTATGGTAACAGAAAAGAACCAGTAGATGTTTTTGACCATAGTTGTTGGTAAGACATTTATTCTTATATGAAGAGTCTTATGATTATGTAGTGTGGGCATCAGATCCACCTCTATACATAAGTTATACATTCTTTAATGTTGCTGTTGTGTCCTCACACTGCTTTGCTCTTAGCTCTCTGCATTGTGCTGCTCCCTAATCCCTCCCCTTTTGATTTTAATAGAAGCTGTGGCAGGGTTGCTGTTATATATTACCACAATCTCTCATAGCAGAGGGGAGGGGCTGTGGAGCAATTCAATACAGAGAGCTAAGAGCATAGCAGTGTGAGGACACGCCCTGAGTGCACTTGGAAAAACTGCAATCCTGGAATATAGGAATATCAGAGTCTCTGTGTGAGTAAACTTTTGTGAATTTTCTTCTGCAATTTTGCTCTTAAACCATTCCAATGCGGGGGCAGATCTCACAGACGACATACCCCTGACTTGGAAATCTTACAATCACATTCAGTAGCCAATCAGATTGGTAGAATAGTGATATATTTAGTCTGTCCACTGGGTTATTCTAAATACTTAAGGCTAATTAAAGCCGCAGGACAGTTTGATGCTCATACCACGTTCCGGTCAATGAGAAGGATAAACACAGCATCGGAACAAGCGGCTTTGATCTGGAGGAGGGTAGAGAGGCCACGTCGTGCGCAGTTAAACTTCCCTGACCCCATACTGACAATTGGACAGCTCCTCCGATCAACATCTCGTATTGTGTTTTTAAAGTCACTCACCCTGGATGTGTTTCCAAATCTCTTACGAAAATAGGACAAGTATGTAATAGTATAAATTCTACAAAAAGTGTCTGTGCCTGTACATACAGATACTTAATAACTTTTTTGAACATCCGTTTGTCTCCCTGTTAACGTTTTCTCATGATAAAATTTGCTCTAAATTTTCAACAAACTTATGTCAGGTCCTCCCTTTTGTAAATTGAACTCTCGGCTAAGTCCGTCTTGCTCGGCTCCTCAAGACGGACTGTCAGCTCGCACAGGGATCAGATTACATGTGTCTATTAGGGGGAAGGACGTGGTGGAGGCTTCTTCAACGAATATGTCTTCTATCTTGCCCAAAAGCTATATTCGCATCCGTACTGTTTAGTAGTACCCTATAATGTCTCATATGCTTGTGAGTGTGCGAGAGTTAGGGAGAAGAGGGGCACAATAAGAGGGGAAGCAAAAGGAGGAACACAATAAGGGAGAAGAGTGGGATAATGAGAGGGGAGGGGGAATAGAGAGGGCCCAAAATAAGAGGGGGAGCAGAGAATGGGGTCACAATGAAAGAGGGAGCAGAGAAGGGGGCAAAATAAGTGGGGAGCAGAGAAGAGGGGCACAACAAGAGGGGAAGAGGAGCAGAGAGGGGTTCATAATAAGAGGGGGAGGAGAGAATGGGGGCCCAATGAGAGTAGGAGCAAAGACAGGGGGCACCATTAGAGGGGAGCAGCAAAGAGGGGCACACTAAGAGGGGATGGGTATCAGAGAGGGGGCATATTAAGAGGGGGAGCAGTGAAGGGGGCACAAAGAGAGGGAGAGCAATGAAGGGGGGCACAATAAGAAGGGAGGGGGAGAATAGAAGGGGCTCAATAAGAGGGGATCAGGGAAGAGGGGCACAACAAGAGGGGAAGAGTAGCAGAGAAGGGGCCATAATAAGAGGGGGAGAAGAGAACGGAGGCACAATGAGAGTAGGAGAAGAGAACGGGGCACCATTAGAGGGGAGCAGTGAAGCACACTAAGAGGGGATGGGGAGCAGAAAGGGGGCCATAATAGGAGGGGGAGCAGAGAAGAGAGCACAAGGAGAGGGGAGGGGAGCTGAGAGGGGGCCATAATAAGAGGGGAGTAGAGGGGCACAATGAGAGTGGTGGTGGAGCAGAGAGCAAGCCATAATGAAAACGGGAGCAGAGAAGGGGGAGGCCCAATGAGAGGGGGGAGCTGAGATGGGGTCATAATAAAGAGAGGGAGCAGAGAAGGGGTGCCAGAATGAATGAGGAAGATGGAGCTAAGAAGGGGGCAACAATGAGACAGAGAGAAGGAATGGGAATGGAGCATTGTATATTGTAAGGGTGAGTAATCTAGGTATTATACTGTGTGGGAATACAAAAGGGTGCAATAAGGCGCGGGGCAAGGCCCATCTATTACTGTGCAAAAAATGTCTATTTTTGATCTTTTTGCTCTCTTTCTTTGACCCATTGGGGAGGTATATTGTTACCCCCTAACCTTTTCAGTAAGGAAATATGAAGACCTGTAAATGATGGAGAACATAAGAGCCCCATGTGAAGGTTTCTCCTGATTTAATTCATAGCCAGGACCCCAGTGCTGCAAGACAACAGCGCTAACCTCTGACCCCTGTGTCTAATGTGTATGACTGCCTTAAATTTCGCATCAGAAGATATATTCTAGAAATAACCACTCAATAACACTGGATGAGGATGATTTACTTTCTTATGGCTTTTTTTATTTTACCTTGGGGGTTTATGCTGTTGCTATGTTTCCTGCTAACTTGTTATGTAAAACACTGACACGACGAATGTGCTTCACCGTAGAAACCAAAGTCCCGGTAAATGCCTCCTCCCACACAACAACAAAACACCAAACATCAATCCCTATTTACGTGTGAGAACCCCTAAAATAGAGGACTAGATATGAAGTCCTTCTCATACTTCTCTTATTGATACCAGCCTCGCAAGGCTAAAAATACTACAGCCCAAACTTGAAAGTTAAGATTTTTCACTGAAGTACGAATCCAAAATAAGCATTTAATGAATGACAAGAACAGTTTACTGTCCCTGGGGACTAATAGAGTCATCGCATTATACTGCTACCAACATTAAAAATTAGGTTTTTCTCTAAAGACTCATGGATAGTCGATGGGAACTTGGTGGACGGCGAAGGGTAAGATGGTAGTGAAATATAAGGAAGGGTTAAAGATAATGGTAGAGTAGGTGGACGCCTCATGTTGGGAACAGAAGACTTGCCATGTGGTTTGAAATAGGTTTTGTTGTAGTTTAGGCTCTACCTTGACTTTAGAGGGAACCTGTCAGCAGCAATGGACTCAATAAGCCACTACTAATATGTTAACAAGCAAATTAACACATTCCATGTTTCTTTCATGAGTCTTCGTGGTGGTATCCCAACTATGAAGTGATATGTAAATTAGTTGGAGGCAGAGAATGTAGCGCTGAAGTCAAGCTCTCCCTGCCACAGATAATCCTCTTAGCTGTGATTGACATGATTCACTAGTCTTCTTCAGAGCTCCTTAGAGATGTTTGTGCCTATACCACCAGAAATTACAGAGAAGGGGGCATTTTGAGGTGGGGAGAGCTTGACTTCAATACTGAACTCTCCACCTCCATGACTTCATACAACCAATGTACCTCTCACTTCAAAGTTGATTTTCTGGATGATGCTATCACACTGGACAATAAAAGAAGCATGATCTAGAATGTGTTATGCATCATAGAACATAGCGGTAGTGGTTTATTAGATCAATTTCCACTGACATTGTCATGTGATGTTAGCTGGGTATTGAACGTATAGTTAAAAGGGTATGAAAATATATATCTAAGCAAACTAGAAGTAGGCTTGTGGTAGAAGACACATGAGCCCAGAGTGGTCAAAGGTAGAACATTGCCTGACATGGACCTGGACGTCTGGCTACCAATGTCTATGAATTGTTACATGACTAACTCCAGAAATACATGACCATTTTCTTTGCATACATATTTATATGGACTAATTGAAGTACCAGAAAAATGTTCATAAAGCTCGGTTTATGCTAGCAACCTGGTTGGTTGGTCATGCTTGGTTCAGTGCCCTTACAAGGTCATGGAATTTGAGTGAGTAGACTCCCGTGTAGGTGTCAGAACTTTACCAATTAGATTTTTCTCTCCAAAAGGGGTATTCTAGGTGATCATTTTTTAAATCACCTATCCAGGGTATACACTCATTGGACTAGCACTGAATACCCCGTTCCCTCCCCCACTATTTGTATGCACCATTGGTGAAGCCTGCTACATACAACTTCATAGAAGCTATAGAAATAGCCAAAGTAAGACCAGACTGTAAATATTCCTCCATGTAGCATGCTTGGCCACTGATCCATAAATCTACATGGAATTTATGGAAAAAGACCTAATGAATACCAGGAAATAACCCTATTCTGAGGAGCATACTTGGTCACTAATCCATACACCTTTATGGAAGTTATGTACTAACATGAATAGGAGACCAGCAGATATACCTCTACCAATGAGCCATTGGCTGCTGGTCTACATAGATGTTCTGTAAGCAAGTGAGACAAGCAGATAGACCTCCTGAGGAGCATGCTTGGTTATTCATTCATACCGATACATAGAATGTATGTAAAAACACCCAAGCCAAGCAGATATACCTCCACTTACTTGGCCACCAATCCATATAGCTACAGGGAAGCTAGGTAAGAAGACCCAAATGAAACCAGTAGATAGACCTACACCGAGGAGCACGCTTGGCTACAAATGCTGGTATCCTGGTATCCATGGTCTCACTCGGATCTCTTTATACAACTTTCATCTAGATATATAAACAGAAATGATAAAGATAGACTTAAGTGAGACATGCAGATGTACCTCAACGGAGGAACATGCTTGGTTATTGATTCATCTACATAGAAGTTTTATGAAAAGTCCCAAGTGAGACCTCCAGTGAGGAGCATGCTTAGTTACTGATCTATTAACTGAAAGTAATGTAAAAAGACTCAAGTGGGACCAGCAGATAGACCTCCTGAGGAGCACGCTTGGTTATTGATTTATACATCTACATAGAATTTATGTAAAAACACCCAAGCCCAGCAGATATACCTCCACTTACTTGGCCACCAGTCCATAGAGCTACAGGGAAGCTAGGTGAGAAGACCCAAATGAAACCAGTAGATAGACCTACACTGAGGAGCACGCTTGGCTACAAATCCTGGTATCCTGGTATCCTGGTATCCATGGTCTCACTTGGAGACAAGCAGGTGTACCTCAACTGAGGAACATGCTTGGTTATTGAAGTCCATCTACATAGAAGTTATATGAAAAGTCCCAAGTGAGACCTCCAGCGAGGAGCATGCTTGGTTACTGATCTATTAACTGAAAGTAATGTAAAAAGACTCGGGACCAGCAGATAGACCTCCACCAAAGAACATGCTTAGCCACAAGATTCAAGTGGGACCAGCAGTAATTTCTTGAACAATGTTCATGCTTGACTACCAATCTATACATCTAAATGGAAGGTGTACACAAAGCCTGAAGTAAGGGCAGCAGACTGTCCTCCACCGATCTAACATTTAAAGTTGACTTTTAAGATAACTTGCATTCTTTTTGTAGTAGCTCAGTTAGGAAGCTCTGGCATGGACAATATGTCCATTTGCTAATTAACTCTTGGTGTTATCTGATGAGTTTTTAATGCACAACAGTCGTCTCGTGTACGACGATCACAAGTGGATTTCTCCACACAGCAAAAACAAGCTCTGTGAGAACCATCCCAGCATCTCCCCTCTGTAATGTTATGTGTGGAAACTGAACAACATCCAAGACTGCAGATTTTACGTCTATAATTTTCCTTTAATCTTTACTTGGAAGTTATTTGCCACAAGTGTTATTTCCCATGGAAGCCGCTCTTCTGTCCAGGCACTTCTCATTACATCTGCTTATGAAATGCAGTTATGAAGACATTAAATGAAATGAATATGTGCATGATCTGGCTGTGCGAGTCTCTAGATGTCTTCATGGGTCAGGAGAAACCTTAAGACATCCAAATATACATAACAAACATGAGAGGCTGCAAATCTGTGGACTAGGATGGCCCTTTAAGAGACTTTATCAACCTCATTCTGTTTCCAGATGTTTTGCACCTTTGGACAATATAAGACAACTTCTCCAACAGGAACCTGTCTGAGCAATCATGTTGTTCCTGTAAAGGTGATTCTCACTAATCTTCCTGTTTACCTGACCTCAGTCTTGCCCTAACCTCTTCTTTTATGCATAATAACTCTCCATCTTTGACACTTGCCCTGATCTGTGTTTGTAAAACAACCACCTTTCCGGTTTCTACAATCGGCACACCACTGTAGGTGCGTCAGGGCATAAAGCGGGCAGGGATGGTCGGTGGGCGGGTACCACATTTACTATATTCTCTGCTGTTGTTCCAGCAGACACTAAAGTAAAAAACTTTAGTTTACAAGTCAGAACTGGCAGGGTATGCGCCCATATTCACTAAGGGGCCTCAAAGAGAATATGGGCGCAGGACTGGCAGCGGTGGGAATTTTAAGACTGGCGTCCCCCCCATTGACTCTGAATCTGTGCCGCCT
The DNA here is from genome assembly GCF_040894005.1 of Engystomops pustulosus. NCBI lineage: Eukaryota > Metazoa > Chordata > Amphibia > Anura > Leptodactylidae > Engystomops > Engystomops pustulosus. The sequence continues at coordinate 197,691,849 of NC_092414.1, forward strand.
GCCCTCTTATACCCACTGGCAGCCCTGTTTTCCAGGGGAGACTATAGTAAATGTGATGGGCCGAATGTACACGCTGCGGCCCATCCTTCACGCAACCTGCTCCCTGTCTGGTCTCCAACCTACACGCCCATCCATAGTGGCGTGCAGGTTGGAGAAATTCCGAAACTGGCGGGGATTGATAATAATAATCTGAATCTGAGCTGCCTGTCTTAACCTGTGCTAGTATACGTCTTGATTCCCAAGCTGTGCCATTTGCGAAGTAGTTATATACATGCAGGGTACCCCCGACGGCATAAGGAGGGAACCTACAGACTGATGGCGGCCAGTTAGGATGTAAGGGGTTAAGCACTATAAGGGGGGCATGGTGCACTTTAACTGGTAAGGGAGTGGGTTATTTCCCAGGGTACATATTATATGTACCTCCCCTTCCCTCCTATACCTGTTATAATCCTGCGCTTCCTGCTTTCTCTCCCCTTTTGGATCTTTACTTCACTTCACTTTATTCCTGTTTCTCATTCCATTCATGGAGTTGAAATCAGAGGAGGCAGAAATGTCAACTTCAAACCGGTTCACCGGAGGCCGATTTGCCGCCCAGGAGTCCAGACGGGCATAGCGCTCCTAGCGATTGCTTAATATGAAACATCATCATGTGACTTACCTTTGTTTATTTATGCATATGGTTATTTAAGGTTATTTATGGTATAAAGGTTTATACATATTTAAAGTGCTTGAGCTAACTCCAAATCTGTGCCGCCTGTCCTGACCTGTACTTGTATACATAGCAACTCCGAATCTATGCCCTGACCCATTGCTTCCATACGAGACTGAACATTTACTGCCTGACCTGGCCTTAGATTGTACTTTAACCTCATCTCTGTCTGTCTCTTGGTGCCTTTGTGTCCCTTGACTTGTCTGGGTCAGGGCCATCTACACCAGGTCTTCTCAGAGAGAAACTGAACTTATTGAAACAAAGACAAGATTTCAGTATACAGGGCTGGCATTAGAGGGAGGCAAACTGGGCATTTGCCCAGGGCCCCCTGCATGTGGAGTTTTGTGGGCAGAGGATGTGTTGCTCGTTTAATAGCCCTTGGTTGAATGCCCGGGTGAAGATGCTTATTATCTATCTCCTGTCTATATATCTATCTGTCTAGTTATCTACATTCTATTATTTGTCCATTTCCCATCTATATACCTGTCTATCTATCATTTATCCATCTAGCATGCAGATCTATATATCTTCTATCTCTTATCCATCTATCAATAGATCTATTTATCTCCTATCATCTTACCTATCTCCTAGCCTCTTACTGACTCTGACTTCATAAAATACTTATATTTTGGGGCCCCACTTTTTAGTTTTCCCCAGGGCCACACTTTTTGGTTACTTGGAATATCCAAGAGCCGACCCTATTGGGTGGTAAAGTGGTTCCTCTAACCAGTCGATGCTCATTATACTGTGATACTCAACATTATTCCTTTGTCCTCAGGTTCTCTTAGGACTGAAGTACTGACCCGAGAAGTTAGGTGCCTCTTACTAGTTTGGTGGTGAATTGTGTGGTGCCAATGAAAGAAGAATGATTGGAGATGCGGGTACTGATCCGGGTATCTGTTTCCATCATGACATAATTGCTTGTAGTTGGGAATATCCCTAATATCCTCTCAGTTCAGAGATCAGCCTAAGCCTATAGTAGTAGCCCCGGCCATGTAGAGTATATCACAGCAGATCCATCCAACCCTCGGCACATGTAATGCAGATTTCCCCCCATTGCACTGCTACACGTCTACACGAGAAGTAACTAATGAAGCCACTTACCCAGATGTAATGATTTCTGCCAGGATAAACACAGAAAAGACAAAATCGAAGCCAAAGCAAATATACTAAACCTCCTCCATCTGAAGTGCTCCGCTCTCTACAACACGCTGCCCATTGGCTGCCTGCCCCTACACCGAGATCGTGTAGATACTTCCCTCACTATGATAAATCAATGTCCTATTTTATCATTACATGTAGGAAGAACAATTCATCGAGTTCAGAGCCAAACTAAGCACCAAGGTGGGATCATCTGGAGGGTCTTAGTACTTGGGAACCAATGATGTCACGTTCTGAAATGCTCCATCATGCTGTAGGAACAGACATAGAACGGCGCAGTTGGGTTGACTGAAGGACTCAAGCAGTGTAACCCAAACCTATGATCTGGGGTTGTCATTATGGTTGACAGGTCAATCAAAGTCACACAGAGGTGATACGTTGGGAGGCATTTTGGATGAATGAGTATCGGGTGTCTGGACCTCTTCAGTTCTCCATTGGTAGATGAATTTTCTTGGAAATTTCCTCAATGTTTTCTACAATGTGTTGTCCATCCTTGGCTAGGACAACACAGGAAGGGAAGTACCTGGAATATAGAAGTGATGTCCTGTGTCAGAGAAGGTCACTCATCAGATGAAGCAAGTTTCATGATCCTACAGGAACTTCTGGTCATGCGTAGACACAAAACTGGAAGTACTGGAGTGACCCAGGAGCCAGAGTAGGTTATCTATGTGTTCCAGGTTATCTCCTGCCCTTTCATATTCAGAGAATATCCCCAAGAGTCTCTTTCCACGGGGTCCAGACGTGAGGCTGCTGTTCTGTATAGTAAATATATCGAATTCTACCAATCAATTGGATGGAATCAGATCCATAATAATAGATTCCAGGTCTTGGTGGTCCTGGTCCTGTATGGCAGATTCCAGCATGGGGGGAAGGGGTTGTGATCCTTTTATAAACACTTGTGGTCTTCTCCTGGTGACCTTCCCCTCCATATCACATAGAGCAACAACTCAGAGAAATGCTCTAACTCCCATCATCTCCATCTTCCATGATGAGTGACCATCACATGATGTCCTAACAGGAAAGCTGATGAAATGTGCTCCTGAATGCAGGTTTTACATGTGTTGGGTAATGAGAAATTTACAATTCTTTAAGATCTGTGCTTCAAGGAAATCTACAATTAAAATCAAGTCTTAAAAATCAGGGCATTGTTCTCATTGATCCAGACACCGTGACTGTAAAAATCTTCTTTTTTTTATTGGTTATCCATGGCCTCCTTTCATCTAAAACTACCTTTTAAAATTATGATAATTAGTCTGAATGTCACCAGAGCCCATCTGTGCTGTAGCTTCACAGACTGTTACATTGTCTCACCCTACTCCTGCACCATCAGCACTTCCCTCTCCCTCTGCTTGATGTAATCTCACAGCAACAGCACACAATAGGAGTGGGGAAGCAAGGAGCAGGGGGAGACAGTGTAACAGCATGTGAAGGTACAGCATGGAGGAGCTCTGGTAATGCCCCCAGTGCCCATGTGACTCATTAGCAAGATTTTAGAAGGAAGGATAAGAAATATAAGAAGCTTACCACAGTCACTACATCTATGAGTGTCTCTGGTTCATCATGATGGATCAATTAAGAACTATACACAATCTGCCCTGCTCCTCCTGCTCCATAACATGATTCACACATATAGAATACTTTGCATAATCTAGTCAGCTCCTCCTGCTCGATATCATGCAGCCTGCAGATAGGACGCTATATAGAATCCGCTCAGCTCTTCTTGCTCTATAACACTCTGCCTGCAGATAGGACACTATGTACCATCAGCTCAGCTCCTCCTGCTCTATAACATGCTGCCTGCAGATAGGACACTATGTATAATCTGCTCAGCTTCTCCTGCTATATAACATGCTGCCTGCAGATCGGACACTATGCATAATCTTCTCAGCTCCTCCTGCTCTATAACACGCTGCCTGCAGATAGGACACTATGTACAATCAGCTCAGCTCCTCCTGCTCTATAACATGTTGCATGCAGATAGGACGCTATGTACAATCTGCTCAGCTCCTCCTGCTCTATAACATACTGCCTGCAGATAGGACACTATGTACTATCTGCTCAGCTCCTCCTGCTCTATAACATGCTGCCTGCAGATAGGACACTATGAACAATCTACTCAGATCCTCCTGCTCTATAACATGCTGCCTGCAGACAGGACACTATGTACACTCTGCTCAGCTCCTTCTGATCTATATCATGCTGCCTGCTGATAGAACAACATGTGCAATCTGCTTGCCTCCTCCCATTCTCTAACATGCTGCTTACAGATAGGACGCTATGTACAATCTGCTCAGCTCCTCCTGCTCTATAACATGCTGCTTACAGATAGGACGCTATATACAATCTGCTCAGCTCCTCCTGCTCTATAACATGCTGCTTACAGATAGGACGCTATGTACAATCTGCTTGCCTCCTCCCATTCTCTAACATGCTGCTTACAGATAGGACGCTATGTACAATCTGCTCAGCTCCTCCTGCTCTATAACATGCTGCTTACAGATAGGACGCTATGTACAATCTGCTCAGCTCCTCCTGCTCTATAACATGCTGCTTACAGATAGGACGCTATGTACAATCTGCTCAGCTCCTCCTGCTCTATAACATGCTGCTTACAGATAGGACACTATGTACAATCTGCTTGCCTCCTCCCATTCTCTAACATGCTGCTTACAGATAGGACGCTATGTACAATCTGCTCAGCTCCTCCTGCTCTATAACATGCTGCTTACAGATAGGACGCTATGTACAATCTGCTCAGCTCCTCCTGCTCTATAACATGCTGCTTACAGATAGGACGCTATGTACAATCTGCTCAGCTTCTTCTGCTTTATAACAGTCTACCTGCAGATAGGACACTATATACAATCTGATTCACTCCTCTTGCTCTATAGGGTTCTTACAGAAAATTGTAGTACATGTTGAATGTGGCAGGTTCTCTTTAAGTGTCCTCTGAAATTCACTGCTTCTGTCCAGTGGGGTAACTAGAAGCTGATGGGCCCCAGTACAAAGTCTGTGCCAGGCCCCCGACTATAATGTATGCTTTATAGTATTAGTCTTCTCATATGGGAAAGTGACACCATAAGGGCCCCCTAAAACCTCTTGGGCCCAGGTGCGACCGCACCCTCTGCACCCCCTCAGGTTACGCCCCTGCTTCTGTCCTATGATTCATATACAAGCAGACATTGTGCAGGAAGACTTTGATTTTTACCATTTTCTTTCCGGTTTATGTACGTAGTTCTGGCAGGACATTCCTAAACTTGTGGTTTTGTCTCGAAATGTAAAAAAAAAAGAAAAATACACGTTGTTCCAATGTCAGAAAACAATCTTTAATCCCTGCGGATCAGTGATCCTTTGTGCGGAGGACTTCTTGTCGTTCACCCTTCTTTTCATCCGCCGGCTGGATTTCCTATTGGACATGTGAGAGTTTCCTCACTCTCCTGCCTGACACAGGGAATGAGCTCATCCACAGGAACCGACCCGCAAATACGGAGAACACTGGAGGAATTATTAAAGGGGCGGTCATGGGGTTAATTATGAGCTCCGTCTCCCTTAGGAAAATATTGATTTTCCAATGATGGACAGACTTAATTGCAAATCTTTTAAAGTGGTTTTCTCACAAAACACATTGATGGTCCTTCGCTAGGACTTGTCATGAAGAAGACCTCTCAGATCTCCCGAAATGTCTATTTCCGAAAATTCTAGGAATCCTCATGTCATAACAATTCTGGGGCTCCAGTGTCCTATTCCTCTTATAATCCTACTTAAACTAAGAAATTGACAAGTGGGTGTTACCTTCGGGGGTATGTCCAATCAATGTGTGGGAACACCTACTTGACAAGGGGAATGGTAACACCCTCAGCCTTCATGGCTTAATCCTAAATTCTCAGGAAGACCCTTTGAAGGAAACCTATCACCATGGATCTACCTATTAAGCTAGATCTGGTGGTAGGTGCATCTAACGAATGATAGATTGATTTAGGGCTAATCCTTTAGTCCCCACAATCTTTTGGAAAGTTTAATGGCCTTGATATGGGGACCTACCACGCCAGGTAGCCTCAGCTCCGGCTACTCCACGCCCCAGTAGCCTCTTTAGAAAATTTACATATCAAGGCCATTAAACTTTCTAAAAGATTGTGGGGACTAAAGGATTAAAGGGCTATCCTTACATTTGTTAGATGCACCTACCACCAGATCTACCTTAATAGTGAGCTCATCTCCTGTCTACGATGGTCCTGACATCACCCAACACAACAACAGGGGTTCTCCATCTCTCTAAAATATCAATGACCTTCATAACTTCAATGGGAACCACTTCTAAAGTGCATTCGAATGGCCTACACCCTATGGATATTGAACCTCCAAGATCAGGTATCATCCTATGTTTAGGCTATTAGTATTGAGGGGGGTCCGAAGACCCCTAGAATCCATTTGTTTTTACATTTACCTAATATGGTAGTATGTTATTGTATGTTTATACCATCTGTACTATATATAGTCAGCGCTGCTTCTATGTGGGAAGTGTCTATATCTGTACATTACGTCCCCTGTGGGATATCGGCACTTCTAAGGGAAGTCTCACATTAACCTCACCTCCTGTGAAGATCAGGAAACTACAGCTTTTATGACCCTCGTTTCGATAACACGTGTTTGTGATTATTTCCACTAGTAAAACTTTGCATTTATAGGTAGCGGATGGACTGTAATTGAATATTTCTGTGTATGGTGGAAGCTTCATGTGATGAATACAAGGTCTTCAGATGATGATACCTGTTTTTTGAAGGAAATTAGGTAATTCAACCAAAATAATAATTCAGCATATATATGATAAGACATGTACCAACTAGTTGACAGGTACTGTGATGGCTGTAGGGGGTAAAGAACTTGTTGTTGAACCCAGGCCCCATTGACAAGGTAGGCCCAAACCCTTCTTTGTGAGGATAAGAAAAGCAGTAAACTCACTTGATGAGTAGGGGGAATTAACAACTTTTTAAAGGGGCCCAAATTTGGTGGTTTCCAACCAGTAGTGGATTATAATATAGGCGGTGTGGTTGGTAGCTCGGGGTGCAAACCTTCTACAGGGCCCATTTTATACCATTTTACACTGAGAAGGACCTTCATACTTCATCCTCATACATCTGTTTTCTGGTCTCAATACACATGTATACGAGAGCCATTTCACTACCTTTGAAGGTCTTCCAATGGTCCGGAAACCACAGATTGACAGCAGACAGAATGGGCCCATCTGTCTATCTCCGAGTAGCTGATTCGGGCACCATATGCAGGCTCCAGACTTGTAGAGGCTCCAGTGACTCCAGACTTGTAGAAGCTATAACATTCATACAGCCCAGGGCCCAAGGCAATCTTAATCCGATCCTGGGTCCAACACCTGGGGCCTACATTGACCAATGCTTCTGACTGCCTCCAGGTGGTCCATCTTCTAGACCAGGACCGTTCTGATGATGTTCAGCTCTATTGCTATTCACAGGATCTGAGTTGTAGTACCCCGGCATGACATCTTTACATAGAAATGTATGACTTCCAGCTCCATCCCGTGTACAACTACTGGCGATATCTAAAACAACTGATCGGTTGAAGCTCCAACTGTTGGATTACACAAAATTGCCCACAATGAACTCGGAAAACCCCTTTTATAGCGTAGTCTTTACATATTTTACTTTATTTTCCAACTTCATTGCATTATGGTTTTTCATTTTGTCTTCTCACACTGCAGGGCTCTCAGCTCTGTGCTTTGAACTCCCCTCATTGACCTCCCATGCTGTTATGAGAAAAAGCTGTAGTATTCAACCAGAAGCCCATCACAGCTTTTGCTCAAAGCAAATGGGAGGGGCTATGAAACAACAAAGCGCACATCAGTGTGAGAACACGCCTCCTCAGCACATGGAGAAGTTACACTTGGAAGATAGTTCTATATATCACAGTCCTGCTGCTACTAACAATATACAAAGATCTAAATGTAAATTTCTCCCGGGCCAAACTTAACACTGGCTGCATTTTTATATGGTCAAAATATCTCATTTTTAGTTACTGCATTTTCAGAGATGGATCTTCACTAGGAGGAGTTTATTTGTTCCCACCATTAAAGCCCCCCCCCCCCATCCGATCCCCATGATCCATCCTCTATTTTATAGACATTTTCTACTCATCACTATGAGACATAATTCATCTCTCTATAAATAACCGCAAATCAGTCATATTTTACCACTACCGCGCGGCTCGTATGGCCTGGAAGTGGCTAATGACATGGGGATTGTGCAGGATACCGCAGTGAAATATCCCACATGCTTCTCATTCACTCCGAAAAACTGGAAACTGAAGAACATGGCAATCGTCAATCTCATTGAAACTGAATCCACCTAATAGGTCCCGGGTGACCACTCGCCTATGTTTGGTTCCCGCAGCATAAATAAGCATAGCGTGTTGTTTATTTGCCATAAAAACAAAGTCATTACTTGTAACTTGTCAGTAATTTATAAATCTTTATATAGTTTTCTAGAGGTTCACAAGGGAAAAGCTATATATTAGTCTTGTTTTATACAAAAGTAGGGCAGTAGCTGTCTACTCCATTTTCACTCCTATCCAATGCTACAATGGAAATTCACATATATTCTGGCAAACCCCTTAGGGAGGGGGCAATCAATAAACAATAAATGGTACTTACCTTTGTTGACACTCTCAACTGGGCCAGAAATATTTGGTGAACACTCCCACCGGTCGTCAGGGCTGTGGAGCCAAAGTGGTAATAGAATGGACTCACTGCAACTCCACAAATCTATTATATAGATCACCAAATTTTGCACAGTCGCTCTTTGTGACTCAGGGAACGTCTTAGACTTGAAATTGAAATTTGGAATTGAAATTTTCACCCGGCGCTTTCCAAAATCCACTTATTAACCCCTTATACAGGAGCCATTGTCTGCTGCTGCTGTGGCAGTTAGAAGCTGAGCTGTGATTGGCTGCTCTCCTGCCACAGATCATTAATATGAGCTCTGAACTTTGGTTGGTTAATATAGGCAATGAGTATAAGAGACTTAAAATGTGAGGTAATATGAATAGGTATAGAAACAGAGACAGGCAAGGGGAGTGTGATACAGAGAGACAGGCAGAGAGAGTGAAAGTATGAGACAGGCAGGGAGAGTGAGACACATGTAGAGAGAGTGAGAGACAGTGAGGGAGAGTCAGTGACAGAGAGACAGTCAGGGAGAGTGAGTGAGAGACAGGCAGGGAAAGTGAGTGAGAGACAATTAGGGAGAGTGAATGACAGAGAGACAGTTAGGGAGAGCAAGTGGGAGACAGGCAGGGACAGTGAGTGACGGAGAGTCAGGCAGGGAGAGTGAGTGAGAGAGGCATGTCGAGTGAGTGAGCAACAGAGAGACAGACAGGAAGAGTGAGTGACAGAGAGAGAAGCAGCGAGAGTGAGAGAGACAGGAAGGGAGGGGAGAGTGAGTGACAGAGAGACAGGCAGGGAGAGGAGCGTGAGTGACAGAGACAGACAGAAAGAGGAGAGCGAGTGACAGAGAGACAAGCAGGGAAAGTGAGTGACAGAGAGACAGGCAGGGAGAGGAGAGTGAATGACAGAGAGACAAGCAGGGAGAGTGAGTGCCAGAGAGACAGACAGGCCGGGAGAGCGAGTGACAGAGAGACAAGCAGGGAAAGTGAGTGACAGAGACAGACAGAAAGGGGAGAGTGAGTGACAGAGAGACAAGCAGGGAAAGTGAGTGACAGAGAGACAGGCAGGGAGAGGAGAGTGAGTGACAGAGAGACAGACAAGAAGAGGAGAGTGAGTGACAGAGAGATATGCAGGAAGAGTGACAGAGAGACAGGCAGGGAGAATGAGTGACAGAGGGACAGGCAGGGAGAGTGAGTGCCAGAGAGACAGTCAGGCAGGGAGAGCGAGAAACAAAGAGACAGGCAGGGAGAGTGAGAACCAGACAGGGAGAGATAGGTACATAGACAGTTATAAAATATTTTTTGTTATGGTTAAGAACAGTTATTTACTATCCCAGGATCAACAGCTAGTATATAATATATTTTTAATGTCTGCTCTGTACCTGATGTAAGGATTTAGACCAGGAGTGAACTACATACCAAGGGCCACATTGTGATATTGCTCAACTTTAATGGGCCGCATCAGTAACAAGCACCCTAGATGCATCAACAACCACAGTACAGCAATAAATACCAACCCAGGAACCAAATACTGCATTTGGAGCAGACAATGATAGTGGAGACCTCAGAGCAGATAATACCCCATCCCACTGCAGCTTCTTCTCTCTCCCATGTGCCGCTCTGTTCTGTTTTGACAGCATCAAGACCTGCCAGAAGCCGGAGAGGATCCGGGTGCAATACAGTACAGTTGACAAGTACTTACCCCTCCTGGATCCTCTCCTGCTCCTGGGACTACTTTGTTCTGGATCCTGACGCTGGTATATTCAACCAGCATCACTAGTCAAGACACAGAGCTGAGTGGCAGGAAAAACCCTGAAGGTGGCGAGGACTTCAGAGCGGCACTTACTGCTACATGACCACCTGCACCAATGAACGCTTCCATCACGCTTCATTTATTGGACTCTCAGAAGGTTGGGTGATGGAACTCAAGGCTTGACGGGCCACATGTGGATCAACCACGGGTTGCGCACCCCAGGCTTTTAGTTGAGATGAATGTGTGCTGCACTTTATGTACATGCTCAGTACTGAAGCTACTTTGGTACAGGTCCGTCGCAAGGTAACCCCCTCCTTTATATATATTTGCTATTCTCCTGTTAACTAGAGATGAGCGAGCACTAAAATGCTCGGGTGCTCGTTACTCGAGCCGAACATTTCCAGATGTTCGAGTGCTCGTTTCGAGTAACGAGCCCCATTGAAATCAATGGGAGACCCGAGCATTTTTCAGTAAAATTATAAACTTAACGAGCACAGTGAAAATACACCGTGCAGAACAGATTGCAGATGTTCGGGAACATCTGCGATCTGCTCCGGAGACACGCGTGCAGAACGGTGTTCTCCGCAATAGTATTTGAAGAACAATATGTGTAGAGAACAACTTGCAGATGTTGCCAAACATCTGTAATGTGTTCTTCACACATATTGTTCTTCAAATACTATTGCGGAGAACACCGTTCTGCACGCGTGTCTCCGGAACAGATTGCAGATGTTCCCGAACATCTGCAATCTGTTCTGCACTGTGTTCTTTCACTGTTTTCTTCAATTAAACAATTAAATTAAATGTTTAAATTGTATCTTTTTACTGTTCTTCACTTTTTTTTTTTTAAATTAAATGCTCGTTATCGAGCAGGGCAAATACTCGTCCGAGCAACGAGCCGGTCCGAGTATGCTAATACTCGACCGAGCATCAAGCTCGGACGAGTATACTCGCTCATCACTACTGTTAACAAACCCTACAAAGTAATATTATTGGATTGGTAGACATTATTGACACTTTAAATGCACTGATAGTTTACTACAACGTATCAGCTTTAGTTGTTTCATAGAGTATGGTTAAAGCTGGATACATATGTAGCAAACTGAGAGATTTGCATACAGTGTCAGATTGACCCTCAAGAGTATCGGGGGGATCTACCATTGGGCCAAGGCTCTAGTCCGATACTGGACCCAGAGATAAATAATACCTAATTTGGAGTCTTAGAGGTTCTGTTTACTAGGGGATAATTAGGGGTAAGGGGCAAAACCATCCGAGTCTGACACTGTTTGCATATATGACTTCAAGCAAAAGTATGTGAGGAACCAAAATTCGAAGTATGTCAGAACTTCCTCCTTCTACACCGGTGGAGACCGAGTATAGACATAACTGTGTTTGTCAAATGTTGACCTCCAATTATTTGTATTTGTGTTGGTGATTTGTGTCTCCATAATTATATATTGTAGAGGGAAACTTCTAGCTCCTCGCCGTAGGCACCCCCCACCCTCCGCCCCCAGGCTCCTGGCAGAACCATTGTCTACTGAACCTCACAGTTGTTCATGAGTGAAGAAGACTTGACAGGTGACATCCCCCGATGATAGTAATAACAGTCTTCTGAATAGCAGACAATGCCGAGTGCAGAAAATACCTGGCGTTACCATAGCCTTTCAGCGTAGGCAAAGAGTTATATAACTTCCAATGTAACCTAATTAGCTATCTCACTTCTATCTGCCTGGTCTGTCCTTAAGATATTTCACGACACGTGTAGGAATGTGTTACTGCATCAATAATGTGAGACTAAAGATGTTCTCTGCTTTGGACAATGCCTAGGCCTAAGGTCTACTCGTAAATTCGGTTGCCTTCTGCAGGGACCCTCGTGAATCCACCCTCATATGTGAAGGAACTTGTCAGAAAGTAGTAACTTCCCTACAGCAAACCCACAGGAGAAATGAGGAATTACAGCAGTCTATGAATATCAATAGGTTATTCTTGTAATCAACAGAATAGCCCAAGTCCTCCAAAGAAGAGACACTCTTTGTACCCACTGGGGGTCATTTACTAAGGGCCCAAATCGCATTTTTCCGTCGGGTAACCCGAATTTGACTGTTTTGCGCCGATTTTCCCTGAATTGCCCTGGGATTTTGGCGCACGCGATCGGATTGTAGCGCATCAGCGCCGGCATGCACGCGATGGAAATCGGGGGGCGTGGCCGTAAGAAAACGTGACGGATTTGAAAAAAACGCCGTATTTTAAAAAAAAAGGGTTGCTTGACACGCACTTACCTGCACCCAGGATAGCTCCACAGAGAACATACCGCTGGATCACGAATGGTCCGGGTAAGTAAATCTGCCCCATTATATTAAAAAACACCAACCCTGAAAGAGGTGGAACCTACATGTATAATATATTCATGACTTATCATTTGTAAATTTTTAATAATTATTAAACATGGGATGCCTCATTTACCCCTTACAAATGTGTTATGGATTAGTACGGCATCGCCTCGTTAAGGGTATACGGCGTATACGACATACATGGCGGGTGTCTGCTGCATTATGCATCAAAAACCCTCTTTACACCCATAATTGGTGCTGGTGAATGCAATCATAGCACTAAATTGATGGTTGGATTCATGTTGGATAGCACTGCCATCTTGGATCCTATCATCAATCCGCCATGAGGTCATTGGGGAGTGCTGATTGGTTGCCGGGATTCTTCAAGTGAGATCTTTAATAAACCCTCCCAGAGGCAAGGATTCATAGAGATGCAATAAATTGGCAGTATATTGGAATGGCAGTAGTATTGCAGTATATTGTATCAGCAATCAGACCCCCTAAGGTTTAAGTAACTTAGGGGGCCGTAAAAAAATAAAGCTAAAAAAAAGAAAGAATATTAAAAAAAAATATATATATATATATATATAACATTCCAGATCACTCCCTTTCCGTAGAACATAAATAACGATAAACATAATCATTGATCATATTCAATCCCAAAATGTCTATCAAATCTATCAAATTTTTGCAATTTCCCAACACAAAAGCTTGGACAGTTTCCAAAAAGGTAGCAATAAAAACAGCAGCTTCGTACACCAAAGTTATTGGCCTTACAATACAGAAAAAAAAAATATTTTACATTTCTTAAGGTATAAAAACATAACAAAAACCATATAAATGTGAAGTTTTTGTGATCATACAGACCCAGAAAATAAAGAGAATAAGGTATTTGTGCCGTAGATTAAATAATGAACTGCATATGAACCAGAGTGAACTACATTTTTTTGTCATTTGTACTGAATTTGGATTTTTTTTTCCTGCTTCCTAGTACATTACATGGAATATTAAATACTAACACTGGGAAGTACAATCTGTTCCACAGATAACAGGCCCTCAGGTCGTTCTTTAAACATGAAAATGATAAAATCATGGATTTTGGAAATTGGGGAGTGAGAAATTGAAACATGAAAACTAAACTATAACTATGTTAAAATCCACCGAGAGGTGAGATACAGCCAGTCCCCGGGTTACGTGCAGGAAAGGTTCTAAAGTGGAATTTGTATGTCGGAAAAGGTAGATTTTATAACTTTTCATAATTTCATAATTTTGGGCTGTCAAGGGAACAAGGATTAACAATAAAGCTTAATTGCAGACATCTATAATAATAATAATCTTTATTTCTTTAGCGCCATCATATTCAGAGGCTTTACAAATCATAGGAGGCATATACAACTATAATATTACATTACAGAGGACAAATAGTCATATGGAACAATAGGAGAGAGGGCCCTGATCACAAGAGCTTACAGTCTATGAGGATGAGGGGGTGACACAAGAGCTTACAGTCTATGAGGATGAGGGGGTGACACAAGAGCTTACAGTCTATGAGGATGAGAGGGTGACACAAGAGCTTGCAGTCTATGAGGAAGAGGGGTGACACAAGAGCTTACAGTCTATTAGGAAAAGGGGGTGACACAAGAGCTTACAGTCTATGAGGATGTGGGGGTGACACAAGAGCTTACAGTCTATGAGGATGAGGAGGTGACACAAGAGCTTACAGTCTATGAGGATGTGGGGGTGACACAAGAGCTTACAGTCTATGAGGATGAGGGGTGACACAAGAGCTTACAGTCTATGAGGGTGAGGTGGGATACAAGAGCTTACAGTCTATGAGGATGAGGGGGTGACACAAGAGCTTACAGTCTATGAGGATGAGGGGTGACACAAGAGCTTACAGTCTATGAGGGTGAGGTGGGATACAAGAGCTTACAGTCTATGAGGATGAGGGGGTGACACATGAGCTTACAGTCTATGAGGATGAGGGGGTGACACAAGAGCTTACAGACTATGAGGATGTGGGGGTGACACAAGAGCTTACAGTCTATGAGGATGAGGGGGTGACACAAGAGCTTACAGTCTATGAGGATGAGGGGGTGACACAGGAGCTTACAGTCTATGAGGATGAGGGGGTGACACAAGAGTTTACAGTCTATGAGGATAAGGGGGTGACACAAGAGCTTACAGTCCATGAGGATGAGGAGGTGACACAAGAGCTTATAGTCTATGAGGATGAGGGGGTGACACAAGAGCTTACAGTCTATAAGGATGAGGGGGAGACACAAGAGCTTACAGTCTATGAGGATGAGGGGTGACACAAGAGCTTACAGTCTATGAGGGTGAGGTGGGATACAAGAGCTTACAGTCTATGAGGATGAGGGGGTGACACAAGAGCTTACAGTCTATGAGGATGAGGAGGTGACACAAGAGTTTACAGTCTATGAGGATGAGGAGGTGACACAAGAGCTTGCAGTCTATGAGGATGAGGAGGTGACACAAGAGCTTACAGTCTATGAGGATGAGTGAGTGACACAAGAGCTTACAGTCTATGAGGATGAAGGGGTGACACAAGATCTTACAGTCTATGAGGATGAGGGGGTGACAAGAGCTTACAGTCTACGAGTATGAGGAGGTGACACAAGAGCTTACAGTCTATGAGGATGAGGGGGTGACACAAGAGCTTACAGTCTATGAGGATGAGGGGTGACACAAGAGCTTACAGTCTATGAGGGTGAGGTGGGATACAAGAGCTTACAGTCTATGAGGATGAGGGGGTGACACAAGAGCTTGCAGACTATGAGGATGAGGGGGTGACACAAGAGCTTACAGTCTATGAGGATGAGGGGGTGACACAAGAGCTTACAGACTATGAGGATGTGGGGGTGACACAAGAGCTTACAGTCTATGAGGATGAGGGGGTGACACAAGAGCTTACAGTCTATGAGGATGAGGGGGTGACACAGGAGCTTACAGTCTATGAGGATGAGGGGGTGACACAAGAGTTTACAGTCTATGAGGATAAGGGGGTGACACAAGAGCTTACAGTCCATGAGGATGAGGAGGTGACACAAGAGCTTATAGTCTATGAGGATGAGGGGGTGACACAAGAGCTTACAGTCTATAAGGATGAGGGGGTGACACAAGAGCTTACAGTCTATGAGGATGAGGGGTGACACAAGAGCTTACAGTCTATGAGGAAGAGGGGTGACACAAGAGCTTACAGTCTATGAGGATAAGGGGGTGACACAAGAGCTTACAGTCTATGAGGATGTGGGGGTGACACAAGAGCTTACAGTCTATGAGGATGAGGGGGTGACACAAGAGCTTACAGTCTATGAGGATGAGAGGGTGACACAAGAGCTTACAGTCTATGAGGATGAGGGGGTGACACAAGAGCTTACATTCTATTAGGATAAGGGGGTGACACAAGAGCTTACAGTCTATGAGGATGTGGGGGTGACACAAGAGCTTACAGTCTATGAGGATGAGGAGGTGACACAAGAGCTTACAGTCTATGAGGATGTGGGGGTGACACAAGAGCTTACAGTCTATGAGGATGAGGGGTGACACAAGAGCTTACAGTCTATGAGGGTGAGGTGGGATACAAGAGCTTACAGTCTATGAGGAAGAGGGGGTGACACAAGAGCTTACAGTCTATGAGGATGAGGGGTGACACAAGAGCTTACAGTCTATGAGGGTGAGGTGGGATACAAGAGCTTACAGTCTATGAGGATGAGGGGGTGACACATGAGCTTACAGTCTATGAGGATGAGGGGGTGACACAAGAGCTTACAGACTATGAGGATGTGGGGGTGACACAAGAGCTTACAGTCTATGAGGATGAGGGGGTGACACAAGAGCTTACAGTCTATGAGGATGAGGGGGTGACACAGGAGCTTACAGTCTATGAGGATGAGGGGGTGACACAAGAGTTTACAGTCTATGAGGATAAGGGGGTGACACAAGAGCTTACAGTCCATGAGGATGAGGAGGTGACACAAGAGCTTATAGTCTATGAGGATGAGGGGGTGACACAAGAGCTTACAGTCTATAAGGATGAGGGGGAGACACAAGAGCTTACAGTCTATGAGGATGAGGGGTGACACAAGAGCTTACAGTCTATGAGGGTGAGGTGGGATACAAGAGCTTACAGTCTATGAGGATGAGGGGGTGACACAAGAGCTTACAGTCTATGAGGATGAGGAGGTGACACAAGAGCTTACAGTCTATGAGGATGAGGAGGTGACACAAGAGTTTACAGTCTATGAGGATGAGGAGGTGACACAAGAGCTTACAGTCTATGAGGATGAGTGAGTGACACAAGAGCTTACAGTCTATGAGGATGAAGGGGTGACACAAGATCTTACAGTCTATGAGGATGAGGGGGTGACAAGAGCTTACAGTCTATGAGTATGAGGAGGTGACACAAGAGCTTACAGTCTATGAGGATGAGGGGGTGACACAAGAGCTTACAGTCTATGAGGATGAGGGGTGACACAAGAGCTTACAGTCTATGAGGGTGAAGTGGGATACAAGAGCTTACAGTCTATGAGGATGAGGGGGTGACACAAGAGCTTACAGACTATGAGGATGAGGGGGTGACACATGAGCTTACAGTCTATGAGGATGAGGGGGTGACACAAGAGCTTACAGACTATGAGGATGTGGGGGTGACACAAAAGCTTACAGTCTATGAGGATGAGGGGGTGACACAAGAGCTTACAGTCTATGAGGATGAGGGGGTGACACAAGAGCTTACAGTCTATGAGGATGAGGGGGTGACACAAGAGTTTACAGTCTATGAGGATAAGGGGGTGACACAAGAGCTTACAGTCCATGAGGATGAGGAGGTGACACAAGAGCTTATAGTCTATGAGGATGAGGGGGTGACACAAGAGCTTACAGTCTATAAGGATGAGGGGGTGACACAAGAGCTTACAGTCTATGAGGATGAGGGGTGACACAAGAGCTTACAGTCTATGAGGGTGAGGTGGGATACAAGAGCTTACAGTCTATGAGGATGAGGGGGTGACACAAGAGCTTACAGTCTATGAGGATGAGGAGGTGACACAAGAGTTTACAGTCTATGAGGATGAGGAGGTGACACAAGAGCTTGCAGTCTATGAGGATGAGGAGGTGACACAAGAGCTTACAGTCTATGAGGATGAGTGAGTGACACAAGAGCTTACAGTCTATGAGGATGAAGGGGTGACACAAGATCTTACAGTCTATGAGGATGAGGGGGTGACAAGAGCTTACAGTCTACGAGTATGAGGAGGTGACACAAGAGCTTACAGTCTATGAGGATGAGGGGGTGACACAAGAGCTTACAGTCTATGAGGATGAGGGGTGACACAAGAGCTTACAGTCTATGAGGGTGAGGTGGGATACAAGAGCTTACAGTCTATGAGGATGAGGGGGTGACACAAGAGCTTGCAGACTATGAGGATGAGGGGGTGACACAAGAGCTTACAGTCTATGAGGATGAGGGGGTGACACAAGAGCTTACAGACTATGAGGATGTGGGGGTGACACAAGAGCTTACAGTCTATGAGGATGAGGGGGTGACACAAGAGCTTACAGTCTATGAGGATGAGGGGGTGACACAGGAGCTTACAGTCTATGAGGATGAGGGGGTGACACAAGAGTTTACAGTCTATGAGGATAAGGGGGTGACACAAGAGCTTACAGTTCATGAGGATGAGGAGGTGACACAAGAGCTTATAGTCTATGAGGATGAGGGGGTGACACAAGAGCTTACAGTCTATAAGGATGAGGGGGTGACACAAGAGCTTACAGTCTATGAGGATGAGGGGTGACACAAGAGCTTACAGTCTATGAGGAAGAGGGGTGACACAAGAGCTTACAGTCTATGAGGATAAGGGGGTGACACAAGAGCTTACAGTCTATGAGGATGTGGGGGTGACACAAGAGCTTACAGTCTATGAGGATGAGGGGGTGACACAAGAGCTTACAGTCTATGAGGATGAGAGGGTGACACAAGAGCTTACAGTCTATGAGGATGAGGGGGTGACACAAGAGCTTACATTCTATTAGGATAAGGGGGTGACACAAGAGCTTACAGTCTATGAGGATGTGGGGGTGACACAAGAGCTTACAGTCTATGAGGATGAGGAGGTGACACAAGAGCTTACAGTCTATGAGGATGTGGGGGTGACACAAGAGCTTACAGTCTATGAGGATGAGGGGTGACACAAGAGCTTACAGTCTATGAGGGTGAGGTGGGATACAAGAGCTTACAGTCTATGAGGAAGAGGGGGTGACACAAGAGCTTACAGTCTATGAGGATGAGGGGTGACACAAGAGCTTACAGTCTATGAGGGTGAGGTGGGATACAAGAGCTTACAGTCTATGAGGATGAGGGGGTGACACATGAGCTTACAGTCTATGAGGATGAGGGGGTGACACAAGAGCTTACAGACTATGAGGATGTGGGGGTGACACAAGAGCTTACAGTCTATGAGGATGAGGGGGTGACACAAGAGCTTACAGTCTATGAGGATGAGGGGGTGACACAGGAGCTTACAGTCTATGAGGATGAGGGGGTGACACAAGAGTTTACAGTCTATGAGGATAAGGGGGTGACACAAGAGCTTACAGTCCATGAGGATGAGGAGGTGACACAAGAGCTTATAGTCTATGAGGATGAGGGGGTGACACAAGAGCTTACAGTCTATAAGGATGAGGGGGAGACACAAGAGCTTACAGTCTATGAGGATGAGGGGTGACACAAGAGCTTACAGTCTATGAGGGTGAGGTGGGATACAAGAGCTTACAGTCTATGAGGATGAGGGGGTGACACAAGAGCTTACAGTCTATGAGGATGAGGAGGTGACACAAGAGCTTACAGTCTATGAGGATGAGGAGGTGACACAAGAGTTTACAGTCTATGAGGATGAGGAGGTGACACAAGAGCTTACAGTCTATGAGGATGAGTGAGTGACACAAGAGCTTACAGTCTATGAGGATGAAGGGGTGACACAAGATCTTACAGTCTATGAGGATGAGGGGGTGACAAGAGCTTACAGTCTATGAGTATGAGGAGGTGACACAAGAGCTTACAGTCTATGAGGATGAGGGGGTGACACAAGAGCTTACAGTCTATGAGGATGAGGGGTGACACAAGAGCTTACAGTCTATGAGGGTGAAGTGGGATACAAGAGCTTACAGTCTATGAGGATGAGGGGGTGACACAAGAGCTTACAGACTATGAGGATGAGGGGGTGACACATGAGCTTACAGTCTATGAGGATGAGGGGGTGACACAAGAGCTTACAGACTATGAGGATGTGGGGGTGACACAAGAGCTTACAGTCTATGAGGATGAGGGGGTGACACAAGAGCTTACAGTCTATGAGGATGAGGGGGTGACACAAGAGCTTACAGTCTATGAGGATGAGGGGGTGACACAAGAGTTTACAGTCTATGAGGATAAGGGGGTGACACAAGAGCTTACAGTCCATGAGGATGAGGAGGTGACACAAGAGCTTATAGTCTATGAGGATGAGGGGGTGACACAAGAGCTTACAGTCTATAAGGATGAGGGGGTGACACAAGAGCTTACAGTCTATGAGGATGAGGGGTGACACAAGAGCTTACAGTCTATGAGGGTGAGGTGGGATACAAGAGCTTACAGTCTATGAGGATGAGGGGGTGACACAAGAGCTTACAGTCTATGAGGATGAGGAGGTGACACAAGAGCTTACAGTCTATGAGGATGAGGAGGTGACACAAGAGTTTACAGTCTATGAGGATGAGGAGGTGACACAAGAGCTTACAGTCTATGAGGATGAGTGAGTGACACAAGAGCTTACAGTCTATGAGGATGAAGGGGTGACACAAGATCTTACAGTCTATGAGGATGAGGGGGTGACAAGAGCTTACAGTCTATGAGTATGAGGAGGTGACACAAGAGCTTACAGTCTATGAGGATGAGGGGGTGACACAAGAGCTTACAGTCCATGAGGATGAGGGGGTGACACAAGAGCTTACAGTATATGAGGATGAGGGGGTGACACAAGAGCTTACAGTCTATGAGGATGAGGGGGTGACACAGGAGCTTACAGTCTATGAGGATGAGGGGGTGACACAAGAGCTTACAGTCTTTGAGGATGAGGGGAAGACACAAGAGCTTACAGTCTATGAGGATGAGGGGGTGACAAAAGAGCTTACAGTCTATGAGGATGAGGGGGTGACACAAGAGCTTACAGTCTATGAGGATGAGGGGGTGACACAAGAGCTTACAGTCTATAAGGATGAGGGGGTGACAGAAGAGCTTACAGTCTATGAGGGTGAGGTGGGATACAAGAGCTTACAGTCTATGAGGATGAGGGGGTGACACAAGAGCTTACAGTCTATGAGGACACAAGAGCTTACAGTCTATGAGGGTGAGGTGGGATACAAGAGCTTACAGTCTATGAGGATGAGGGGGGTGACACAAGAGCTTACATTCTATGAGTATGAGGGGGTGACACAAGAGCTTACAGTCTATGAGGATGAAGGGGTGACACAAGATCTTACAGTCTATGAGGATGAGGAGGTGACACAAGAGCTTACAGTCTATGAGGATGAGGGGGTGACACAGGAGCTTACAGTCTATGAGGATGAGGGGGTGACACAAGAGCTTACAGTCTTTGAGGATGAGGGGAAGACACAAGAGCTTACAGTCTATGAGGATGAGGGGGTGACAAAAGAGCTTACAGTCTATGAGGATGAGGGGGTGACACAAGAGCTTACAGTCTATGAGGATGAGGGGGTGACACAAGAGCTTACAGTCTGTGAGGATGAGGGGGTGACACAAGAGCTTACAGTCTATGAGGATGAGGGGGTGACACAAGAGCTTACAGTCTATAAGGATGAGGGGGTGACAGAAGAGCTTACAGTCTATGAGGGTGAGGTGGGATACAAGAGCTTACAGTCTATGAGGATGAGGGGGTGACACAAGAGCTTACAGTCTATGAGGACACAAGAGCTTACAGTCTATGAGGGTGAGGTGGGATACAAGAGCTTACAGTCTATGAGGATGAGGGGGGTGACACAAGAGCTTACATTCTATGAGGATGAGGGGGTGACACAAGAGCTTACAGTCTATGAGGATGAAGGGGTGACACAAGATCTTACAGTCTATGAGGATGAGGGGGTGACACAAGAGCTTACAGACTATGAGGATGTGGGGGTGACACAAGAGCTTACAGTCTATGAGGATGAGGGGGTGACACAAGAGCTTACAGTCTATGAGGATGAGGGGGTGACACAAGAGCTTACAGTCTATGAGGATGAGGGGGTGACACAAGAGTTTACAGTCTATGAGGATAAGGGGGTGACACAAGAGCTTACAGTCCATGAGGATGAGGAGGTGACACAAGAGCTTATAGTCTATGAGGATGAGGGGGTGACACAAGAGCTTACAGTCTATAAGGATGAGGGGGTGACACAAGAGCTTACAGTCTATGAGGATGAGGGGTGACACAAGAGCTTACAGTCTATGAGGGTGAGGTGGGATACAAGAGCTTACAGTCTATGAGGATGAGGGGGTGACACAAGAGCTTACAGTCTATGAGGATGAGGAGGTGACACAAGAGCTTACAGTCTATGAGGATGAGGAGGTGACACAAGAGTTTACAGTCTATGAGGATGAGGAGGTGACACAAGAGCTTACAGTCTATGAGGATGAGTGAGTGACACAAGAGCTTACAGTCTATGAGGATGAAGGGGTGACACAAGATCTTACAGTCTATGAGGATGAGGGGGTGACAAGAGCTTACAGTCTATGAGTATGAGGAGGTGACACAAGAGCTTACAGTCTATGAGGATGAGGGGGTGACACAAGAGCTTACAGTCCATGAGGATGAGGGGGTGACACAAGAGCTTACAGTATATGAGGATGAGGGGGTGACACAAGAGCTTACAGTCTATGAGGATGAGGGGGTGACACAGGAGCTTACAGTCTATGAGGATGAGGGGGTGACACAAGAGCTTACAGTCTTTGAGGATGAGGGGAAGACACAAGAGCTTACAGTCTATGAGGATGAGGGGGTGACAAAAGAGCTTACAGTCTATGAGGATGAGGGGGTGACACAAGAGCTTACAGTCTATGAGGATGAGGGGGTGACACAAGAGCTTACAGTCTATAAGGATGAGGGGGTGACAGAAGAGCTTACAGTCTATGAGGGTGAGGTGGGATACAAGAGCTTACAGTCTATGAGGATGAGGGGGTGACACAAGAGCTTACAGTCTATGAGGACACAAGAGCTTACAGTCTATGAGGGTGAGGTGGGATACAAGAGCTTACAGTCTATGAGGATGAGGGGGGTGACACAAGAGCTTACATTCTATGAGTATGAGGGGGTGACACAAGAGCTTACAGTCTATGAGGATGAAGGGGTGACACAAGATCTTACAGTCTATGAGGATGAGGAGGTGACACAAGAGCTTACAGTCTATGAGGATGAGGGGGTGACACAGGAGCTTACAGTCTATGAGGATGAGGGGGTGACACAAGAGCTTACAGTCTTTGAGGATGAGGGGAAGACACAAGAGCTTACAGTCTATGAGGATGAGGGGGTGACAAAAGAGCTTACAGTCTATGAGGATGAGGGGGTGACACAAGAGCTTACAGTCTATGAGGATGAGGGGGTGACACAAGAGCTTACAGTCTGTGAGGATGAGGGGGTGACACAAGAGCTTACAGTCTATGAGGATGAGGGGGTGACACAAGAGCTTACAGTCTATAAGGATGAGGGGGTGACAGAAGAGCTTACAGTCTATGAGGGTGAGGTGGGATACAAGAGCTTACAGTCTATGAGGATGAGGGGGTGACACAAGAGCTTACAGTCTATGAGGACACAAGAGCTTACAGTCTATGAGGGTGAGGTGGGATACAAGAGCTTACAGTCTATGAGGATGAGGGGGGTGACACAAGAGCTTACATTCTATGAGGATGAGGGGGTGACACAAGAGCTTACAGTCTATGAGGATGAAGGGGTGACACAAGATCTTACAGTCTATGAGGATGAGGAGGTGACACAAGAGCTTACAGTCTATGAGGATGAGGGGGGACACAAGAGCTTACAGTCTATGAGGGTGAGGTGGGATATAAGAGCTTACAGTCTATGAGGATGAGGAGGTGACACAAGAGCTTACAGTCTATGAGGGTGAGGAGGTGACACAAGAGCTTACAGTCTATGAGGATGAGTGGGTGACACAAGAGCTTACAGTCTATGAGGATGAGGAGGTGACACAAGAGCTTACAGTCTATGAGGATGAGGGAGTGACACAAGAGCTTACAGTCTATGAGGGTGAGGAGGTGACACAAGAGCTTACAGTCTATGAGGATGAGTGGGTGACACAAGAGCTTACAGTCTATGAGGATGAGGGGCTGACACAAGAGCTTACAGTCTATGAGGATGAGGGGGTGACACAAGAGCTTACAGTCTATGAGGATGAAGGGGTGACACAAGAGCTTACAGTCTATGAGTATGAGGGGGTGACACAAGAGCTTACAGTCTATAAGGATGAGGGGGTGACACAAGAGCTTACAGTCTATGCAGATGAGAGGGTGACACCAATGCTTACAGTCTATGAGGATGAAGGGGTGACACAAGAGCTTACAGTCTATGAGGATGAGGGGGGTGACACAAGAGCTTACAGTCTATGAGGATGAGGGGGGTGACACAAGAGCTTACAGTCTATGAGGATGAGGGGGGACACAAGAGCTTACAGTCTATGAGGATGAGGGGGTGACACAAGAGCTTACAGTCTATGAGGATGAGGGGGTGACACAAGAGCTTACAGTCTATGAGGATGAGGAGGTGACACAAGATCTTACAGTCTATGAGGATGAGGGGGTGACACAAGAGCTTACAGTCTATGAGGATGAGGGGTGACACAAGAGCTTACAGTCTGTGAGGATGAGGGGTGACACACGAGCTTACAGTCTATGAGGATGAGGGGGTGATACAAGAGCTTACAGTCTATTTGGATGAGGGGGTGACACAAGAGCTTACAGTCTATAAGGATGAGGATGTGACACAAGAGCTTACACTCTATGAGGATGAGGGGGTGACACAAGAGCTTACAGTCTATGAGGATGAGGGGGTGACACAAGAGCTTACAGTCTATAAGGATGAGGGGGTGACACAAGAGCTTACAGTCTATGCAGATGAGAGGGTGACACAAGAGCTTACAGTCTATGAGGATGAAGGGGTGACACAAGAGCTTACAGTCTATGCAGATGAGGGGTGACACAAGATCTTAGAGTCTATGAGGATGAGGGGGTGACAAGAGCTTACAGTCTATGAGGATGAGGGGGTGACACAAGAGCTTACAGTCTATGAGGATGAGGGGGTGACACAAGAGCTTACAGTCTATGAGGATGAGGGGGTGACACAAGAGCTTACAGTCTATGAGGATGTGGGGGTGACAAGAGCTTACAGTCTGTGAGGATGAGGGGTGACACAAGAGCTTACAGTCTATGAGGATGAAGGGGTGACACAAGAGCTTACAGTCTATGAGGATGAAGGGGTGACACAAGAGCTTACAGTCTATGAGGATGAGGGGGTGACACAAGAGTACAGCCTGTATGGGGGATTCATCAGGAATAGCTTGTGAAATTATCATATTATTGGTTAGTGTTTCACTAATTGTTGGGGTGGTACTACCTGCTACACGCCCACCAATCCTAAGAATATTACGACATGGCACATGGGAGTGGTTGCCGTTCCCTGCAAGATGAGCCCTTTCCCTATTAGGATTAGTGAGGTCCCCTCTAAGGTGGACACCCCCCACAATTATATAAGTTCGTGGGGTGGGACCTCAATGGATGACAAACCCTAGTGTATGCCTCGAGGAGCTGACATGGTTATACTGTCTGACATTACCGATTGGATATATCATGGCGTCCCCTTTACGTGTCATCTATCCTCTGGAGAAAATACTACTAAAAAATATTACTGAGCTGAATTTTTCTAAACAAAAAAAAAACATAAATGTAAGTGATTCCCCCCCCCCCTCCCCAAGAAATATTTTGGAATCCCTTTATACCACAAGTCAAACACTTGTTTTCCCAGTAACTTTAGTAATTGAAGGTGAACTTTTGCTTGATATACATGGAGGTAAGGTGGTTTATTTATGTAAGGAAGACTGTTCTAGAAAGTCATTGACCCCTGGAGTCATTTTGGAAAAGACGTTTTCCCCGAACAAGTAGGGACTTTGGATGTAGACATCGGGAGTCTGGCATCTGCTGCGATTGCATGACTGGCCTTCACCCTTCACCGCAAGCCCAGGTATCACAGGTAGTACTGAGGGGGGTCAGATGTGGCGAGGGGTAGGAAAAATTCAGCCCTCAATGGGGTATTTATCCCTGATGAGCTTTCCCAGAGCGATTCTGAAGAGTGGGATTGTTGGGTAGCGTCAATCTCCGAGGCCTCGCTCCAGACCCCCTAAACACATAAGACCTTGTAGAACTTTCTTCCCAGGAGGAAATTCAGGCCAAATGTAGCGATTCACACTTCCATCGTGACGGGGCTTTTTGCACTTTCTTTTTTTGCTGGAAAATTGCAGGAATTGATCTTGATTTATTTTGACACGAGGCAGAATGTGAAAGGTTGAACTCTTAACATTTCTAAGAATATCTTTATCTTTTGGTTAGTTATTTCCTTTCTTATTCTCTACCTTAACCCCTTTAGGACCACAAGAATTTTTTGTTATGGCTTTGCTGCACGCAGAAATATTTTTTTTTCCATATATGCTGTTATTTGTTTTTTCTGTATTTTTTTGCTGATGCTCACATATAAACTCAAAATATGGTCTTGTAGGTGAACTATCTTGCATCATAAACATGGCTGTCTTGAGAAAATCTGTGTCCTGAATGTATAAGAAATTTTTTAATTTATTCATATATATGCAAATAAGCATTTTGTTGTAACTTGGGCTTGGCCACCATGTGCAGTCCCCCCCCCCTCCCAGTGTTATCCAGTTTCCCCATCAGGTGCCCCCACACAGTCTTGATTAGGTGTCTTGGCTCCCTTGTGAAACTGGGCACAGCACCTCGTAGCCAAACCCATGGTGCACCAAAATGCTAATTTGCCTATTTGGGATGTCGGGAGCACCACATGTGTAAACCCGTATCTTGGATGTCTATCTTTAGGTGGATGGGATTGCGCTCACCTTTTATGACTGGTACCACTCGAATATTGGCTTTTTATAATCAATTTTGGTGCCACTGCACATGGAGATTCTCGGCAGGAGCGTCGAAGCAGACAGGGCACGGTAGTAGAAAGTTTTTCCTCTTCTGGTGGTTGGCGCCAATAGAAAAGAAGGAAAAACGTTCTACTACGGTAACGTAATAATACTGCTACACTGTGGGACTGTAGGGACTTAGGAGCACAAAAAAAGCATAAAAAATCTTACAAATCTCGAAATTTTATTTAATACAATCCCCCAATATGCATTTTTAGGTAGGCAGGCACTGTGTCTATTGATTACTGGGGACAGGCATTTGACAAATGGCTGCCTGGGGCTGCTATTGGCCATTGTAGGGTTGGTGCTATAACTACTAGTTAATGTGGATGGCTGTGAGTATTGGCTACTGTATGGGGGCAATGTGACTATTGGCTTCTCTGTGGGAGAAATGTGACTTTTGGCTTCATTAGTGTGGGCACTGTGACTCATTTGCAGGCACTGTGACTAGATTAGTTACTGTGGGTGGGCACTTGGACTATATTGACTACTGTGTGAGGGCACCATTACTATATTGGGTACTTTATGGGTGCACTGTTACTATATTGGTCACTGTGAGAGGAATGTTGCTATAATGGTTATTGTGCAGACAGAATAGCAATCTCTAAGGGAACAGCAGTACAGCATTATGTTTGTGATAAGATGATGAAGGGAGGAACATAATGGGGCAGATTTACTTACCCGGTCCATTCGCGATCCAGCGGCGCGTTCTCTGCGGGGGATTTGGGTCCGGCCGGGATTCACTAAGGCAGTTCCTTCGACGTCCACCAGGTGGCGCTGCTGCGCTGAAGTCCGCTGAAATGCACTCAAGTACACCGACCTATTCTGGTGAAGGTAAGTGCAAGCATGCTGACCCCAGATTGGACTTGACCCTGCTTCTCTGCTGCCTGCCTTGACCCTGTGCCTGGACCCGACCACGAGACTGTCTTCTGCTAAGGTACCTAGACCTCGGCTGCCACCGTGGGCTAGTCGCACCTGTGGAACGACCTGGTGGCACCCTGCCACAGCAAGTCCAACCCGCTTTGCGGCGGGCTCTGGTGAAAACCAGGTGCCACTTAGACTCCAGTCCCAGGTGTCGGCTAGTACCACCTCCCGCAGTGGTCCAGTGGATTCACACACCCCGAATCCTGACAATACTTAGTATTGTACTTGGTTATGGGGCTGTTTCTGGTATGTTCTTGGCTCTAGTGCTATATTTATGATATGTTCTTGTCTCTGGTGCTGTATTGATAGTATGTTCTTGTCTCTTCTGTATTTATGGGTTGGTAAAGGGGCTTTATATTGTCCATATAATGGAGCAGATTTACTTACCCGATCCCGCGGTGTGTTGTCCAATGAGGATTCGGGTCCGGCACAATTCACGAACATTGTGCGTCTGAGTTCCTCCAGGTGTTGCTGCTGCGCCGAAGTCAGCTGGAGTTCATCTTCTTCTTCCTGGTGCATGTAAGTGCTGATCTTGCAACACAAATCCTTTTTTAAATTCCGTTTTTTTTCTGAATCTGTCGGGTTGTCCGATAGCCACGCCCACCGATTTCTGTCGCATGCAAGCCGACGCGCCACAATCCGATCGCGTGCACTAAAAACCTGGGGCAATTCGGCGCAAATTTGGCGTGAAACGGAAATATTGGGGAAAAAACAACGGAATCGCGGTCTGTGGACCCTTAGTAAATATGCCCTAATATGTTAATTAATTTTAGAAACAAAAGGTTTATTTAAATAGTGTATTAATATGAAATGCATTTTAAATATTGTAATTGTTGAATACAGTAGGTAGCCTTTTTTCTCGTGTTAAATTTTTTTTAGCCCATCCCTGTGTGTGTGTATATATATATATATATATATGAAGAAAAGCAGCGCACCACCTTTGGCACGAGCAAGGGTCATCCAGAGATATTTCTATTTGCAGAATATAATTTCGACTTGGTATTTTCACAACGGGGTCATGGAGAAACACTACCCATGTCATTCAGTGTAAAGTAACGGCTTGTGAGCTAAATAGCCTTGTTATGTCATAGCGGGATTGGTTTATTTTACTAGTCTTCATTTACATAACTCCCCGGCACTTAGGAACAGACACTACTGTTTGCGACGCTGTAAAACACGACTGCTTCTTCTCAAGTTTGGAAACGTTGCATAACAAATTAAAAATGCAGAGATGAGGGGATTACGTTTTACTAATCGGGGGGAAAACAAAACTTAGGGTGGTAGAAGAAGACCGTGAAAATTTTAGGTTAAAACGCCAATTTCAAGACAACTCAACGATTTCACAAAAGCAGACGAGGAATAAGTTGAAGATGTCAGAACATCTTGTCCTCGTGACCCGGCTCCCAGATGAGGTGATGTATTCCGCATGATGTACAGTAATAATACGTTACCTACAAGACTGTGTATTTTTGCCAGCTGTTAGTCCTGTTATCAGATTGTTGTACATTTTTTGAGTTTCGGATGCAAAAGTCAGGACAGTATTTGCCATTCGGCACTTGAGGGGCTATTCCTAGGGCGTCCAACTACAGAGAGGGTATCCTCAGGAACATGCACATAGAATATAATAATTTCATCCTTAGTAGTATGCTCAAAAATAAAAAAAAAATTGAAAAATAGCGCTAAATTCATAAATTAATAAAGGTATAGTAACCCTTGCAAGTTGTGCTTAGTAACAGCTGTGTGATTGCAGCCCTGTTCTTTCCCCTGTGGTGTATGTGGCCTCAGGGGTGTGTAGTAGTGACAAATGAACTTAGAGTAGGTTGTAGACGTACCCCAAGGAGTGAAAAATGGATGCATTAGAAATGGTGCTGATCCAAAATATGGTGGTGTCCATTTATTTGGACACCACTCTTTTATCTTCCCAATAAACGGACCCCACTTTGGAAATATTTTGGATCAGCGCTATTTCTAATAGGTCTGTTTTTTCTATCCTTAGGGTATGTCTCCTTGGGCAACATCTACCCTAGGTTCATTTGTTGCTAATTTGTTGCTAATTTCATCCTTAGCCGTTTATCAAAAACTATAGGACAGGGGGCCCCATATATTAGTGGAGGAAAGATAGTGTGAAGTTCATAGGAGTGGAAGTATGGGGTATATATCAAAATGTATAGGGCTGCCATATTATACAGGAATGTGATGGGGCCTAAGGGACACCATACGGTTAAGAGAGGATATAGTGGGGGGTCATGGCATTTAGGAATGGGCACATGAATGGTAAGGGTATATAAGTGGTGGATTAAGAGATTATAGCATATTAGAGAGGGGCACAAGTGGGGCATAGTCTATAGGATTGAGGGCATGCTCTAGTCTAGGAATGAGCTAATCTATCGGATCACAGTTGATGAATATCAAAAGAAACTAAGTTTTAAACTCGATCTCCCTATATCTGACCAAATTTTATTATAATTACTTATCCAGAAGGGGCTGGTCACTGAGTTTTGTTGGCTGGTGACCAAGAGGACCATAACTGCAGAGGCGTCCAGCCTCCAGAGAGATATAGGAGTAAGACAAGTCTGGCCTTTCTAGAGGTCAGCCAAGCCGAGTCCTGCCAAGAAGTCAGTATCCAGTTGGGATAAATAAAAGTTCAAGTATCTGCACTCCTTTCAGTCCTTGCTACAGTATGAGATGTCCCAACCAACCTCTAGAACTTCACAACTGGGATATCGGAACATTGGAATTTCTAATTATCACTTTGCTTTTTCAGTCACGAATAGTGTTGAGTGAACCCACCAGAGTTCAGTTTCAACGAGTTTGACTGAACTTGGAACAAAAGACCCAAAAATGGCTGTAAAATGATGGAAGGGGTGGAGGACTGCAAAATGGGGATGGTCAAGTAAAAAAAAATATGTACTTAAAATAATAATATAAGCATTGTGCCCATGCAAACACTACTGTCTGAGGTTGTGCTGGTGCCCCTTGTGCATTGGTAACTTTGGGAACCTCTTCCTCGGCCTCTTGCTGCCACTGACCCCTCAATGTCAGATGAGAACTCCCCCATAGTGCCAGAATGTGGTGGTGCTTCTATCTAGCTCCGGTGGTGGAGTCAAGGATGTTCTAAAATCCCTATGGCAGGGTGGTGACCCAGTAATCGGCACCGGTGACTATGGCTATAAATTGTTCCTCTCACTGCTCTGCAAATTCCCGTGGCTGTCCAGATGCAGTTATTCTCACTTTAGTAAAAGTGCACAGTTATTGTCCATTCCCTGAAGGGCAAATATTTAAAATTTTTAGCTGCCCCTCAATATACCCTCATCCACTGCAGCTCATGTTTTGTTTGCCGGTGCCTGGTCATACACATGGAGCTGAGATTGTTCAGACTTTTCCCTCGTTTCAAGGACTAGCGTCGCAGTGTGAAAATGAAACATGTTTTATCTTCTGCACAAAGATAGTTGTGGACTGACCACTGCACCTTTGCACCCTACAATATCTTCTGCTGGGCTACCTGGGGCTATGTGGCCCCCACCAACTCTTCTTCCGAACTGTCATTGCCTTCAAGACTTCGATGTCCTTGTTGTTTTAAAGGGGTTGAGGTGGGAAGAAGTTGAAGACAATCTGAAGGAACTTGAGCTATAATCTACCTCAACTTCGTCTGGCCTCCCCATTCTTACAGTGCTATGTGGCCTACAAGAATATGCTTAATACTACCAGAGGAAGGTGTAGCAGGCATAAACCTAACACCCCCTCTCTCTACAACACCAGTAGAAGAACTCATTTTTACAAATTCAAAGTTCTTGCCATTGTGCTGGTAGAGGGTATGGGAATACACGTGCAGATACTGTGCCTGCGCTATAAAAGGGTATACACCTGTAGTTACTGTGACTGTGTGATAAAATGGTGTAGATGTACACACACAGTTATTATCACTGCATTATGAGGTGCTAGGGGTTCACACGTGCAGTTATTGACACTGCAGTACAAGACAGTATGGGTATATACATGCAGTTACAGTTACTACACTACAAGACGATAGGGGTATATACATGCAGTTACAGTTACTACACTACAATAGGGGTATATACATGCAGTTACTACACTAAAGATGGTAGGGGTATACACATGCAGTTACTGTCACTACACTCAGGGCCGGTGCCAGCACTGGGCATACCCGGGCAAGTGCCAGGGCCCAGAGCTGTAAGAGGGCCCCACACAGAGCTGTACATAAGGAATGCATGGGGGTGAGGGGGGCTGTATCTAATGAATCTATATGGGGGTAAGGGGGGCTTTATATTAAATAACCATGAGGGGGTTTTCTGTTATGGAATATTTTAGAGAACAGGAGACTGTTTTAGTTTCAGAATTTCGAATGCCGTCATGTGAGTTCACTCCAAAGGGGCCCACTGAGGCTCTACCACCCAGGGGCCTTTTGAAACCTGGAGCCGACCAGGTAGGGGTATACACATGCAGTTACTGTCACTGTTGTATAAGAGGGTATGGGTAAGCACACACAGTTATTGTCACCGACTCAATTTTTAAAAATCTCTCACTGTCTCTCACTGGCTCTCTAGCAGTTTTTCAACTTTCCCTGAAAAGGGCAATTGTTAAATTTCTAGTTCCCTGTCTGACTTTCCCTAGCTCCAGCAGCAGCCTTTTCTGACTCGCTCTCCGCGCTGGGACCTATGACCTCACCTCCTATACATTAGGGTCACATATTCCCCCGTCGCCAACCACAGCCATGCCCATCCTGGTTGCTGGGTGCTAAATGCTTCAACCAGCCTTTCTGGTCAACAGAACCTGAACACTGAATTCGGACTGAATCCTGTGTTCAGGATTGGG
Source organism: Engystomops pustulosus (assembly GCF_040894005.1). Classification (NCBI taxonomy): domain Eukaryota; kingdom Metazoa; phylum Chordata; class Amphibia; order Anura; family Leptodactylidae; genus Engystomops; species Engystomops pustulosus. Next base: position 197,724,505 of record NC_092414.1, read on the forward strand.
AACCCGAACAGTGCGGTTTGGATCCGCATTGATAATAAATTGATAAACATTTCTTTTTGGACTTGAATTGACATGATTGGATTGTGTCCTCCTATAACATGTCATTCACTGAGCTTACCATTCTACCTCCTCAGTGGGTTCCCTCTTCTGTAAGACGACGGGAAGAGATGAACCAATTATTGGATTTAATGGATGATTTTTGATAAAAAAAAACTGTCTGTATACAGATGGTAGTATGATTTCTCAGTCACAATCCAAAAGGAGTAGGGGGATAGAATGCAATAATATAGAGGAGTTCTGAAGTAGTCCTAGGTATGTAGAAAGGTCTTATCATGGCTGGATGTAGGCAGTGAGGTTCTCCATGCTCATCTTTACGTGACCAGAGCTTAAAAACAACTCCAAAGGGCAGGAATGTATCTTCATGTTTCTTCATGTTGTGTTTATGAGGTGCCCCAAGGAAACCACTGGGATGAAGAAGTCTATTGTAATGTATGAGGATGAAAATCCCCATATACTGCCATATTGTAGTATGGCAGTATATGATAAGATCGATCAGACAACCTAGGGTTAAAGTACCCTAGGGTTCTGAAAAATAGTAAAAGTAAAAAGAAAAAAAAGTAAAAAAAAAAAATTATAATAAAAGAACCTAAAAATACAAATCACCCCCTTTTCCTAGAATTGATATAAATATAAATAAACAGTAAAAAATCATAAACACATTGGGGCAGATTTACTTACCCGGCCCTTTCGCGATCCAGCGGCGCGTTCTCTGCACAGGATTCGGGTCCGGACGGGATTTATGAAGGTAGTTCCTCCGCCGTCCACCAGGTGGCGCTGCTGTGCTGAAAATCAACTGAACGCGCCGGAATACACCGAGCTGGACCAGGTGAAGGTAAGCGCATCCCAAGCGACACAATTTCGGTTTTTAAATGCGGCGGCTTTTCCGAATACGTCGGGTTTTCGTTCGGCCACGCCCCCCGATTTCCGTTGCGCGCATGCCGGTGCCGATGCGCCACAATCCGATCGCGTGCGCCAAAATCCCGGGGCAATTCAGGTACAATCGGCGCAAATCGGAAATATTCGGGTAACATGTCGGGAAAACGCGAATCAGGCCCTTAGTAAATGACCCCCATTAGGTATCGCTGCCTCCGAAAATGCCAGATCTATCAAAATAACGTTTTTTCACTGTGTTTAACCCCGTAATGGAAAATAGCGCACAAAGTGGAAAATGGCACTTTTTTTTGAAAAATATTAAAAAATCAATAAAAAGTGATCAAAAGGTCATATAGTCCTGAAAATGATAGCATTAAAAACTTTATCAAAAGTCACAAAAAATGACACCACCCACAGCACCATACATCGAAGTATAAAAAAGTTAAAAGCGCCAGAAGATGGCAAAATAAAAAAAAAAATTCTACGCAAGTTTTTCATTTTTGTAAATGTATGAAAACATTATAAATCCTGTAGAAATTTGGTATTCCCGTAATCCTACCGACCCAAAAAATAAAGTAAACATGTCATTTGGGGCGCACAGTGAAAGCTGTAAATTCCTGTTTTTCACCAATTTCACTGTATTTTGAATTTATTTCCCGCTTCCCAGTACACGGCATGGAATAATTAACACCATCACTATGAAGTGCAATTTGTTACGCAGGAAAATAAAGTTATAGATTTTTGATTGTGGGGAGTGAAAAATGAATATGAAAAAAACAAAAAAGGGCGAGTTCCTTAAAGGGATAAAGACCAACAATTTTACAAGAATAGCAAAAATAGAGCTAGAAATAGTGCCACTCTTTTCCATGTGGCTGTATATGGTATTGCAGCTTAGCCCCATTTACATGGCTTTAATACCAGACACTTGAAACAACAGAGCCTGGATCAGAAAAAGAATTTTAAGTAAACATAAACACCCCTTTAAATAATCTGCTCTAGGATACAGTGGGGGTCATTTACTAAGGGCCCGATTCGCGTTTTCCCGACGTGTTGCCCGAATATTTCCGATTTGCGCCGATTGTACCTGAATTGCCCCGGGATTTTGGCGCATGCGATCGGATTGTGGCGCATCGGCGCTGGCATGCACGCGACGGAAATCGGGGGGCGTGGCCGAACGAAAACCCGACGGATTCGGAAAAACCGCTGCATTTAAAACAAAAAATGTGTAGCGAAAATTACACTTACCTTCACCAGGTATAGGCCGGTGAATTTCAGGGCATTCCAGCGCGCCTCCTGGGAACTTCAGCGCAGCAGCGCCACCTGGTGGACGGCGGAGGAACTACCTTAGTGAATCCCGGCCGGACCCGAATCCAGCGCAGAGAACGCGCCGCTGGATCGCGAATGGACCGGGTAAGTAAATCTGCCCCAATGTGCTCAACCTTGTGGAATCGCACCAAAAATCTGATTACTTTTACTCATATATCTGAATATTAGGAATTTAGAACAGATGATGGAAGATGATCCATGGATCTGGCTGATTGGCAATGTGGGGTCGTTAGGAGTTATTCTAGACTTATAGGTAATTGGATAATATCTACTATGAGTCAAAGCGGAACTTAAGTATCAGCCGGGGAGTTCTGGATAAAAGTATAAACTGACATGACTTGTCTTACTCCATGCAGTGTCTGGCGAGACAAGATGATGTCCTTAACTGCCCAGGGGTTATCTGGGGTCAGGAAACTCATACACTCCCAGATAATAGAGGGGAGTTCAGTGTAGGATTCTCATCTTTCTTGCCCTGGAGGATCTGTCCTGACCTGAATTACACATTTAACCCATTAATGTAAATGCTTTTGGTGTAATCTTTAATTTCTCCTGTGGTGGCGCTGCAGAGAAACTGAACCCCTACTAATTAAGGGTTACAGCAGGGGAAGTGTCTAAAGTAGAAAATCCCTTTAACAATCCCTTTCTTGTGTCAATAAACTCTTCTTAATTCAGAGCCTTTAAATCTTTATCAGATTATCAGATAATATGAATAAACACAATTCTTTAAAACTGAAATTATTTTATTGCCATATTTATAGGACTTGTCTAACATTTAACAGGTTTAATCTAGAGTTAACAAGAACCTGCCCAAAATAAATGCTTCATTAAAATCTATGAATAAAAAGCCCCTCCCTCATCCCTAAATGGTTCCTTTCCTTAGCTGCAATGTTAAAAAATGAGTTTGTAAAGTTATTTGGAACTCACCTGATGTGAGTCCAATGGGTCCGGTGTATGCCTCTTCCTTGGTCCTGATTGACAGGTCTCACTGCTGCGCCCTAAGGTATACCAGTCTAGTTATCCTACTAGGTGGATAAAGAAAGTTGGTATTGCAGTGACCGTGACGGCAAACCTGGAACATCCAGCCACTTACTCCAGATTATCTCATATTTTCCAATAATATTTCTTATTATAGTATAGTATGTCTTCTTCTTCTTCTTTCTTATTATTATACAATCCATATTCTAGTCGCATTACGTTATTTACCCTATTTTTATATTCCTTTGTAGATGGAGGCATTGGCTTAATCCAATGTGCAGCAATTAGCTTTCTAACCTGATATAGGTTACCTTCAGGGGCAGTAGGAAGTTGAACACAATGGGGCACATTTACTTACCCGGTCCATTCGCGTTCCAGCGGCGGCTTCTCTGACGAGCGTTCGGGTCTTCCGGCGATTCATGAAGGTCCTGCGCCCGATGTCCAACAGGTGTCGCTGCTGCGCCGAGGTCCACCGAGTTGCGTCGGAATTCACTGATCTCTTCCTGGTGCATGTGAGTATGGCCCGTGCGACCAATTTTTTGTTTTAAATGCGGCGGTTTTTCCGAATCTGTCGGGTTTTGGTTCGGCTACGCCCCCCGATTTCCGTCGTGTGCATGCCGGCGCCGATGTGCCACAATCCAATCGCGTGCGCCAAAAACCCAGGGCAATTCATGGAAAATCGGTGCAAATCAGAAATATTCAGGTAACACGTCGGGAAAACGCAAATCGGGCCCTTAGTAAATGACCCCCAATCACTTGCTAGAACTTTGAGAGATAGACACATTTTTCACTTTTCTGTAGCCTCCCCCTGGCTATTTGAAGTGAAATAAAGCTCCTGCTGCCCTTAGGAATTGTCTTCAGAGAGTCACGTCTCTTTCATTCATGAGGGGGGCTGGGTTATCAATGTCAGTGAAAAGGTGGGGTATACAGACTGTAAACTGCAGCTCTCCACCTCCATGACTGGAACAGAGGACATCAAAAAATCTATTTTAGAATATTGTTGGTTCAAAACCCATAGATAGAAAGAAAGATGTCCGACGATAATGCACTGTGTGCCCGATATCCAGCATGTGTCGCTTCCCTGCTCAGGTCCGCCGGAGTTCACCTTCTTCTTCCCGGTGTATGCAAGTGCTTGGGCTTGTGACACAATTTGAAAGTTAAATCCCGCACTCAGTCCGAATCAGTCGGATCGTCCGACGGGCCACCCTCCAATTTGTGTCGCATGAAAGCCAGCGCAGCAGTCTATGAAATGAGAGGTTGGTATGAAAATAGTCAATGATTTTTTTCATAAAAAAAACTTTTTCTATTACTGTGTATTTCAAATTTTTGTATCACCCGTTGTACTGCTGTGGGTGCACTCTTGTCAATCTCTGTCCTCCACTTGCAGCTGACAATTACCTTACCTCTCTGGTAAATGGAGTCTTCTCAGCTATTCTGCCATGATCTGCAGAGTCTCTTGCTCTCTGACAAGCAGGACAGGAAGCTATTCCTATTGGCTGAGCTACAGTGACCAGAGATGACTTTGCAGAGACCTGTCTGTGGGGGGAGTGACTGAGCATGTGCGTCCACCAGCACTCAGCATAGTAGGTGGACGTGCAAACTTCAATACATTCTAAACAGCAGATGGTGCCCTATTTTGTCAATAATAGATTTTTTTTAACACCATGTACAAATTGAATCAGATATTTAATGGTGGAAACCCTCTTAATTACTAAACCTAAAGAAATAAAGTGTGTTTTAAGAACATTTTGTTTCTATAAACCTATGTTGGAATCCCCCCAGAGGAGACGACTAATAATTCTACTAATAAACCAGTCGTTTCCTGTTTTTTGGGAGAATATAGGGGCAGATTTACTTACCAGGTCCATTCGCGATCCAGCGGCGCGTTCTCTGCGGTGGATTCGGGACCGGCTGGGACTCACTAAGGTAGTTCCTCCGACGTCCACCAGGTGGCGCTGCTGCGCTGAAGTTCCCCGGTATGCACTGAAGTTCACCGGCCTATACCAGGTGAAGGTAATCTCGAGTCCCGCAACACTTTCTTTTTTTTAAATGCGACAGTTTTTCAGAATCCGTCGGGTTTTCGTTCGGCCACGACCCCCGATTTCCGTTGCGTGCATGCAAGTGCCGATGCGCCACAATCCGATTGCGGGCGCCAAAATCCCAGGGCAATACAGGGAAAATCGGCGCAAATCGAAATATTCGGGTAACACGTTGGGAAAACGCTAATCGGGCCCTTAGTAAATGACCCCCATAGTGTAGTGAACAATGGGGTTTTCTTGGAGAAATAGGATGCAGAAACAGGCGTGAGCCGTGTTTGACACTGACCAGAGGCACTGATATACAGTATATACAGTATAATCCATATTTACCTTCTAGTCTTGCCCCAGATAGTGAATAATACTTGTTATTTGTGAGTACTTCACCAGACGGCTCATGTAATACAAGGGAAAGTTAAGAGAAAGCGATGGATGGTGATTTATACAAAGATAATTACGGATTTAATCATGGCATGAGGTGTGTACGGCTGCAAAAATATGGATTTTACGATTTTGCTATAAAAATTTTTAATAAATTATACCTTTACCCCTTTATAGTCCAATAATCCTGAATATTTCATAACTAGTTTTTTTCATAGGAATTTTTGATGATCAGGAAATATTGACCTATCCTTAGAGTCAGACTGGGATACAATGGGCCCTCCAGGGGTGGTTATGCTTACCACTACCTACAATGTTAGGCTACATTCACACAACCGTATAGGGGACGTATATACGGCCGACGTATATACGGCCGATATACGTCCCCCATAGACGGCAATGGGCGCACGGCGCCCTACAGGAGCGGTACGGTGCAGCACACGTGCGGCACCGTACCGCTACGTACCCGGGAGAAAGATAGGACCTGTCCTATCTTTACCCGTAGTACGGCGCCGTGCGCCATGTATCCCTATAGAGAGGGAAGGGGGTGAGCTGCGCTCACCTCCTCTCCCCGTGCACTGCCGTTGCCCGCTACGGTACGGGCGGGCAACAGCAGTGTGAATGTAGCCTTAGGATGTACCTGCTACTTCTACAACCCTATAGTTACGCTCATAGCAGGGTCGGATCAACGTTGGTGGGGCCCCACAGAATATAGTTCTGAAAGTGGTGCACATTACTATTCTAAATTAGCATTCATTTATATCCCAATTGCCACGACAGTCCCATGTGCCGCTGCTTCCCTGAGACTTCTCTCTCCTCCTATAACAGATCACTCGGCGGGTTGGGGAAAGGCGGCTGAGTGATTGCTGAGGAAGTAAACCTAACACAAGTTGGCTAGGACTTGACTGGCAACCAGTTCAGCCAACCAGAGTTAGGTACTAAGGGGGAATCTGGTGTACTCTACTTGAAACACAGTTTCTGAAAAACTTGCTACATTCGGAATGATATTAGGTAAGGTTGGCCGGTGCGGACGCTGAGTCAGGAAATAAATGTCACATGGAGGCAGGGAAGCAACGTCGCTGTGCATCACTCCTAGAGACAATCAGCTCAAAGCTGTGAACTGACTGTCAGACAATAATGGTGGGAGCCTTATTATGAGTAAAGTAGTGGGGGCCCCAGAAACGCGCCCCCAGAGCCCTCCCTATGATCCAGCCCTGGCCTCTAGGGTTATCCTTTCCATTGTCCTCAAAATACCAATTAAAAAACATTCATAAACTTGACCCATCGCTGTGTCTAGACCGAGAACTTCGGACAATGCAAAATTCCAAAACTGTGTCCCATACCACCTAGTACAGTGGATCTATAAATAAACAGGAGCAGTTCCAGCATGACAGGTCATGTAAAATACTAGCAGGCTGCACAAACACTGTGCGAGCACCAAGATAAACACGAGGGATATTGTGATACATTTATGTTGTAATACTAGGATTGTTACAAGAAATGTGAAGTCTTTAGTTCCCATTTTCAAAAATATAATTTCTTTGCCAGCAAAAATCATACAATACCACACACAACCTTCAAATCAATCAAATTAAATGAAAGAAGACACAATACCATCACTAAAAACACTTTACAGGCCAAATCTTTATTTATAATCCCAGTCCTAAAGCAGACCTCCGACTCCCTTCGAGTCATCCTTTAGCACTCTGGAGAGGAAACCAAATAATTTTACCAAAAAAATTTCTGTCCCACAATTTTTTGGTATAAAAATTTGGCTGAGCTGGCTGGTGGATGTCCCCTTCTTCCCTTACTCTGAGTTGGACCACCCCTGGAAGAGGATGGCGGCGCTGTGGTGATGGGAGATCAGTCCTGGGCTGAAGGGAAGCCCCCGCTAGAATGTCAATGTAAACATTTTGTAAGTAGTTAAGCTCTGGCACAAATTGGCACTTGACTATGGAGCTTTTAGGTAGTCTTCAATGTCTTCAACTGGAATGTAGCGCATCTATGACATCACTGAGGGTGTGTCTGACCACTGGACATAGAGTAACCTGCAGGGCTTCAAAGGAATAACCCTTTAATGGCTGTCAAGATTCTGCACTACAGGGGGATTCCTTATGGAATCACCGTGGACTTAGAGCCAAAGAAATAAATGAAGCGCCGATCATGTGTTGTAGAAAAAAACCACAGACAAAGACCTTTAAAATTAAAAGAAGAAAATCCAAATTCCTTAATAGGAATTGTCTGCAGTATGCCAAGATCTGGGTCAGATCTGATAAGGACAACGTTTGAAGACCACAGTCGCCATATATGAGCGGAATCTCCAGATCTGTCGATACAGAGTCAGTCCGGGTGATATGCAACGCTCTGAAAACATTCCCCAGAATAGCACAATTTAGCTTTTCAGCTGATCCCTATTACATATACAAAGTAATTAGCAACAGCTAACGGAACCACATAGCTGACATGCATGGTGTCCCCGGGGGGAGAGCAATTTTCTTTATCTCTAATAGATTCTTGGCATGTGGTTTGCTTCGTGTGCTGAGATGGCGACCAAAATTCCTTGTGGGTGTAGGTGAGGAAAGGCGTAGTCATATGTGCAATGTACGGATCGCTGGGGTCGCACACATGGACATGAAGTCATTGTTTCTGGGGGAAAACTGGAAGCCATTTGTCATTTTTATTTATTTTCACGTAATTTTTCACGCAGATGTTTATTTAATGCTGGGGAGCGTGCCATTCTCTTCCGCTACATGTGTCCTACATTTATCATACATCATTGCTATATATGGCTCATAATAAATACAGCCATCGCTCTCATACATTGGACACTGCAATGTGTTGCCGTCTGCCATATGGGGGCCTCATGCATGGGACCACAGGTCATAGAAAAGTTCCCAAAACCGACTACAGATCTAGTGATGCCTAGAGAGACCTCTGTCTCTGCTCCCAATGGGGCTCCAATCCAGTGCCCCTCATACACAATAGACAAAACTCCTCTAATTCCTCTGCAATCCGCCAATTTTTATTGGGTTTGCTGACCAGTTTTTGTGCATAGGGCTTCACGACTCTTGAGGGAGATAAGAATTGGGCAAGTTTGATTAATCTTCCGTTTCTTTTAGTTTTAGGAGATAAGCTAATGGAAGAGGACTCTCCCTTCACCACACATGTAGACTGGTACGAGTATCGGGACAAGTAGCTGATGGATGAATGGATGTAAAATGTTCTTTTGTGATTTTGCCAAAAAAGAGCGCCTCCGAGAGCCTTGACTTAATTTATTCACTCCTCCTCACTCTTATAGACCTCTGGTCCCTGACGTCACCGTCTCTCTGCAATCTCAAGGAGCGGGACCAGGAGGGACTGGATGAATGAGGCGGAGTGAATAAATTATAAGCTAAGGTGCTCAGAGCCTAATTTGTATAATTTTTTAAAACCCTTTTTCTGCAAATTTGGTTGTTCTGGATTCTAATAAAAGAAGTGTTCTGAACACCAGAAATCTTAAGGAGCATGTGAGTAGGACTAGTCTTCCATGAGTCAATCTGATGGTAGACCTTTAAGTATTTTAGGAGAACTCTCACATTTCCAGATTGCCCTGCCTAGATGAGAGAGACTGAAGCACTATGGAGACATAGATGAAGCCAACCATGGTCAGTACACCACACCATTGCATTTTCTATAATGGTGGCCCGAAGTAGATTCGTTGTCTGGTCTTGGGTTTAAATTAATTTGAATTAATTGTGAAATAAGTGGTCAGAATTATTGTGGGGTCAGCATTCATCTAGCTATACGAGGTCAGAATGGTCTTCGAATACAGTTTGGGGTCTGATATCTGAATAATTGTGAGGCTGACATCTGGGTTATCATATAATTTTGGGGTATATTGTGTGAAGAAATAGGGGAGTATGGTATTTGAATGGATTGTGGGATCGGTTATCTGGTAATATACTCTGCAAAATATAGGCATAGTATCAGGTCTGACAACTGGATTCAATCTTGGGTTATCAAGATGGGGTCGACATCTGGGGTTTGATTTCGCGTTAGGGTTTAACCTCGAAATTATTGTTTGGACTGACAATGAGGGTTCAGAATGACCATATAGGTTGATTGGTAGTGGAGTCTGGCATCTTAATGAATTGTAGGATCTGTTATACAAATTAATTGATGGGTCTTGGGTCTAAATTAATTTTGTTTTTAGAGTGTGTATCAATTGTGGAATCAATGGTCAGAATTATTGCTCGGGCGGCATTCATTTACCTGTATGAGGACACAATTATTTTATAATAATCTAAGGTTTGAATAAAGTTTGGCATCTGACATCTAAATTATTGTGGAGTTGATCTATTAAGTCTTATTTAATTTTGGGGTAATTAGTGGAGGAGTCTGGTATTTGAATAGATTGTGGGATCGGTGATCTAATTTTATATGCTCGGCATAAATTCTGGTCTAAATTAAGATAAGGCCTGACCGTTGGATTCAATTTTGGGTCTGCGTCTTAATCATGATGGTGTTGACATCTAGGGTCTGAAATCATTTTGGGGTTTGACCTCTCAATTATTGGTTGAAGTAGCAGTGAGACCTTAGAGTGACAATATGGGTTGATTAGTAGTGGAGTCTGGCATCTAAATGATTTCCGTGATTTGTAGTCTAAATTAATTGTTGGGTCTTAGGTCTGGGTTAATCGAGTAGCATCGGATCAGCATTATTTTAGCATTCGACATCTGGATTAAGAATTCGTATAACAGTTTAGGTCTAAATTAATTTTGTGAAATTGTGTTGAAGTTATTCTGGTGATCGAAGACCTGTTTATTTTATTTTGTGTTGGTTCCTGGAATGAGAATCTTACTTTTAGGTGTTTCCTCATGGTGGAGTAGATATTATAGTGGTGGTGTGGAGTCTTAACAAGAATGAATAATGTGTACTATGATCTACTGCTATTGATTGTCAATCCTGTACTGTAAATTCTTCCACCAGTTGACATTTGTTGGTATCACTCAAGCTTCTCCAAGTGTCTCCCATGATGTAGCTTCAGCAGTCAACAATAACTGATGCTGAGCATATCCCCAGAGACAGCATGCAGGCCAATAAATATGTTCCTGGACCTGATTTCTACATCTAAACATCTCCTAGTGGACATGGTGTTCTGTATCAAGTATGTGTCCGGATGTGCCCAGAGAGGGATCTTAATATCAGCTCGGGCCTGGACTGATAACATGTCAGGAAGTGTGAAAAGACCAACACAAGGAGCCATATGGATTATGCTGAAAATGCACCCACATGCTGCCAAAAAAACTAGAGTGTTACCCTGACACCCTGCTATAAAACAGATGTGCAGAGCATGTCCACTGGCCCTGGCACCAGACTGCAGTGTCAACTCTATGTTGAATTTATAATACCAGTAATAGCTTTAGATAAATTACTGGTCCCATACGTACGATTTCCAAATTCCACCATAGTATAGGGAAGGTTACTTTATAGGGGTTGTCCAAAGGTTGAAAAACATGGCAGCTTCTTCCTAAAACAGCACCACCCTAACCATGGTTTGGGGCAATATTGCACCCCATCTGTATAGAGTTGAATGGAGCTTACAATACCATCCACTACCCATATCAGGAGAGGAAAGTTTTTTCAACCTTTGGACAGGCCCTTTAAGATATGATTCTAGCTCTTCTGGGGGAGTGAGAAGGACCACAGATGATCAGATCATCACTAGAGTAAATTTTTCAAACTAGAGATCCCAAGTGCTTGCCATGGGATACTGTTTGGGTTCGTGGTTTGGGTGTGGCCAGTGCAACCTTGCCGTATTGTCGGATTGAAGGCCAAACAGCCATCCGGCAAATTAACCCCCCCTAGCTACTACATGGCTGCGATTTGCCAAGGGAGCACCTCTGGCCAAGCAAAGCCATGGATAGTTGTTATGAGCGCTAATAAGCTAGATTGGATATTCGGTAGCCATTCTGACAATGTGTCCAGGACGCCAGCTCACCCCTTTTTTACGAATCAGTACTTCCACCAACTAGATCCTGCAGGTGGTGCCCTTAACACTGTCTGGACAAACAACTGCAAAGGGCGTATGTCAAGTATCCAGAACAGGAACTTCACAGAGATTGGGTCAAATTGGTGTTCTTCTTTAATGAATAAAAGGCCACATGCAGCATATACATATAGGTGTATGATCAACCCGTTTCAACGTGTAGCATCTTATTCATGAAAGTTTGGGTCTACTCATCTCTACTTGCCACATACATCAGGATTGCATCAGGGATACAGACACCTTATCCATTCTGCAACTAACAAGTGAAGGGTATACAGTACAATCATAACCATGGGAATGATTGGCATAGAAATGTTGAGGGACACCGACCTCAAACAACATTCACAATTCTGCAGAGTTTCTTCTAACTCTTACTCTACTGGACAACTTAAGGAATCTACAGATTCCATCAGTTTGAGTTGTCTATAACACAATTGCAAGACAAAGGCCCCTCATATTGTACTACTGAGGAAGACATCGATCGCCAGTCATCGATCATCGATCTGTTAGTGATGTACCAGTATGTTTTGGAGTGTGGGGGGAAACCGGAGTACCTGGAGGAAACCCACGCAAACACGGAGAGAGAACATACAACCTCTTTGCAGATTTAGACCTGGGTGGGCTACGTTTGGTTTTCTAAGGACCATGCACATTGGTTCTCGCGCTGTATTACTTGTAGTTCAGGCGGTACATACTATAGGGGTTATTTATCATAAAGTGTCTCCTTGGGACAGTTCTGTGTCTATTTTTGGAGCTCCACTGCCCATTAGATTAATTAAAGTGTCTATAATCCTTTAATAAATGTTCTGATGGTCTATTTTCTGTCTGGGATTTTTTTTTTTCAAAAATTCACAAAAAAGTCTCAAAATGCATAAAAAGTCTCAGCACATAGACCAGCAGGGGACTGGAGTGACTATGAGACTTTTTATGAGACTTTTGGCAAAAGTCTCAACTCATGAATCTGGCTTTGCACGGTGTTGCACCAGTAGTTTACGTCAGATTCATGAAGAGGAGTGTACAGTCCAGTCAAAAGTCTCAAAAAGCCTCAATGTGACTACTTTAAAACTTTTTTTACACCAAAACAAGGCCAGGAGAACCTATGATAAATAACCCCCTATGTATCTAACTTACTGGCACAGAACTTGCTCATTCCATTTCTTTTAAGATCATTAACTTAAAGGTCTCCTGAGCTACAGGGTTCACTAGTGATGGATTTTCTTGGTAGTCTTTAAAGGGGACCTACCACCACGATTCTACCTCTAAAGGTAGAACGGGTGGTAGGTGGATGAATGGGACGTAAGGATAGCCCTTTTTGGGCTAATCCTTACGTCCCGGCTATCCTTTTGTAAACTTTAATCAGTTGATATGCTAATTTAATTAAGCAGCTACTGGGGCGTGGAGTAGCCGGACATGAGGCTACTAGTCGCGGCTACTCCACGCCCCAGTAGCCTTGTTCCTCCGCCTACCATGTAATCTTCGTCGCGCAGCACCCCGCAGCTGCGCGCCCTCTTCCAAGCACCCGGCGTCTGCGCATGCGCAGTAGCGCCGGCCTCGGAGCTACGGCCGTGCACCCGTAGGCCTGCGTCCTGCGCATGCGCAGAACACAGGATATTCGCACGAGGGCGCGCAGCTACGAGGAGCTGCGCGCCGAAAATTACCCGGTAGGCGGAGGAACAAGGCTACTGGGGCGTGGAGTAGCCGCGACTAGTAGCCTCATGTCCGTCTACTCCACGCCCCAGTAGCCGCTTAAATAAATTAGCATATCAACTGATTAAAGTTTACAAAAGGATAGCCGGGACGTAAGGATTAGCCCAAAAAGGGCTATCCTTACGTCCCATTCATCCACCTACCACCCGTTCTACCTTTAGAGGTAGAATCATGGTGGTAGGTCCCCTTTAAAGGAAACCTACCACTACAGATCTACCTATTTAGGTAGATCCGGTGGAAGGTGCATCTAACAAATGTAAGGATAGCCCTTTTTAGGGCTAATCCTTGACTTCGCTATATTTTTTCTAATCTTTAATCAGGGTAATGTGCAAATTTTCTAAAGAGGCTCCCGGGACGTGGAGTAGCTGCGCGCTGAAGATGGAGGATCATAGAGGCTACCCAGTAACCTCTTTAGAAAATTTGCATATTACCCTGGTTAAAGATTAGAAAAGATAGAGGGGAGTAAAGGATTAGCCCTAAAAAGGTCTATCCTTACATATGTTAGATGCACCTACCACCGGATCTACCTTAATGCTGATTTACTGTTAGCTCTTAGGCTACATTCACAGGGCCGTATGGGGGATGTATGTACGGCCATACACCGTGCATTTCTATGGAGAGGGGAGGAGGCAACCCTCCTCCTCTACATCACGCCAGACGTATTCCCGCCCGGCTACGTATACTTTCGCGTGAATCTAGCCTCACTCTCAGTCTAATGTAAAGGATAGCCAGGAAACCATCCGTGGACAATGGCCCCTCATAAGTTTTACTGAGTCATAGATCCATGGGATCCTATAAAGATCTAAGTTTGGTTGTCTTAAAATTAAGAAGGTGATAGCTTGACCTGTGATATTTGCAGTTCCTTGATTTCTTGCATTAATTATCAAGGTTATTTCCCCTTTGCATATTCATCACCTTGTAGATGGAAGTACATTGTATAAGATCATATACTTGAGGACGTGTGGCTTAAAATATTTGGAGACCTAAAACAAGTACGGGTTACGTACAAGATAGGTTCCATAGGTTCGTTAAGTTGAATTTGTATATTAGTCGAAACTAAATATTTTATAATTGTAGTTCCAGACAAAAATTTTTTTTTGCCCCAGTGACAATTGGGGTTTCAACATTTTTTGCCATAATGAAACTAAGGATTATCAATAAATTTTCATTACAGACACCGCACAGCTGATCATTGCAGCTTTGGAGTAAAGTAATAGCATACAGAGATCCAGGGGTCAGTTTTTAACTAGGGGTTGTCTGTAAGTCGGGTGTCCTTAAGTAGGGGACCGTCTGTACAGTAGATAAAACAAAGCATTGGGTGATACTTGGCTTGGAAATGTTGAGAGACACCAACCTAGAACATTATACAATTCTGCTGACTTACTGTTAGCTCTCAGTCTGCAGGACAATATAAGAATAACCAGGAAACCATCACTTTCACATGGGTGGAATACACCAGTAAGACAATGGATATGTTTCGTTGTCTTAAAAGGTGACAGTATGGGTGTAGACCCTATGGATTTATCTTCAAAATGAAACAAGGAAAATCTATAACCTGCTTGTTCTATGGAAAAATGCCAAGTCCTGGTCCCATAGTAAACATTCAGGATTACTGTATATATTAATGATGGGAAGTCCGGGTCTTCATAGTGAGCTGGATAATTAGGCTTCACTCACTATAGAGAGCCGACTCTTTTGGCTCCTGAATGGCTCCCCTTGTAATTACATAGGGAACCATTTTCAGGCAGTCACCCACCTCCCCTCCCCTTTTAAATTTCCAGGTTCTAAGGGGCATGGTCATGAAATAAGGGTGGGGCTATCTGAATCAGGGCGGGGCTGAGGCTATATTCACACTGCCGTTGCCCGCCCGTACCGTACCGGGCAACGGCAGTGTACGGGGAGAGGAGGAGGAGGTGAGCGCAGTTCACCCCCGCCCCTCTCCATAGGAATTAATGGCGCACGGCGCCGTACTACGGAGAAAGATAGGACAGGTCCTATCTTTTTCCGGGTACGGAGCGGTACGGTGCCGCACGTGTGCTGCACCGTACCGCTCCCGTAGGGCGCCGTGCGCCCATTGACGTCTATGGAGGACGTATATCGGCCGTATATACGTCCTCCATACGTCAGTGTGAATGTAGCCTAAGTCTGATAGAGACGACACCACCAACCCATGGCCCATTTCTCTGCATGGTAATTCCGGCCTCGTATTCTTCATTATTAGTTTTCTTGTGTGTAGTCTCGGTGGACACAGATTTCTAATGGTTTTTGTTGTTGTTTTTAATAAGTTTTCTTTAAACTGACGCAATATTACTGCTGGGACTCTTTTAGAATATTTTATTTGTGCTGATGGATTCTGCGTCACAGAACGGAGTGAAGAAGGGTGCCCCATAGTGATACAGCTGTACTAGACCCCTTATACTTGTACTGGGTCGGGCTGGTTCCTACACTCATCTAGAACACAGGTTCTCAGAACGCTATTCACACAACTCTCTAAATTACAACAGAGATTCCCAACATTTATTACAATTGTAAATGCCATTGTAATGATCTCACGGACCCCTGGGCAGAGTCTCAGGCTGTGTAATATGCTCTGTATAATCACTGACTATAGGCTATTTCCAGAATATAAATTCCCATTCCCACATAGATGGCGTAGACCCAGGAGAATAATAAGCCTTCTCATTCCAAGTTTCATGTTTGAAGTGAAGCGCAACCACCCAAGGCCGTATGTATATATATATAGGCAGCCACTATGACTGCTATGGAGTGGGGCATCACCAATTAAGGTACCGTATATACTCGAGTATAAGCCGACCCGAGTATAAGCCGAGACCCCTAATTTTACCACCAAAAAACTGGGAAAACCTATTGACCTGAGTAGAAGCCGAGGGTGGGAAATGCATTGGTCACAGACCCCCCCCCCAGTATATAGCCAACCAGCCCCCTATAGTATACAGCCAGCCCAGCTTGCCCCCAGCAGTATACAGTCAGCCCAGCCTGCCCCCCAGTAGTATACAGCCTGCCCCCAGTAGTATACTGCCTGCCCCCAGTAGTATACAGCCTGCCCCCAGTAGTATACAGCTTGCCCACAGTAGTATACAGCCTGCCCCCAGTAGTATACAGCCTGCCCCCAGTAGTATACAGCTTGCCCCCAGTAGTACACAGCCTGCCCCCAGTAGTATTCAGCCTGCCCCCAGTAGTATACAGCTTGCCCCCACTAGTATACAGCTTGCCCCCAGTAGTATACAGTTTGCCCCCAGTAGTATACAGCCTGCCCCAGTGGTATACAGCCTGCCCCCAGTAGTATACAGCCTGCCCCCAGTAGTATACAGCTTGCCCCCAGTAGTATACAGCACTGCCCCCAGTAGTATACAGCACTGCCCCCAGTTGTATACAGCCTGCCCCCAGTAGTATACAGCACTGCCCCCAGTAGTATACAGCACTGCCCCCAGTAGTATACAGCTTGCCCCCAGTAGTATACAGCACTGCCCCCAGTAGTATACAGCACTGCCCCCAGTTGTATACAGCCTGCCCCCAGTAGTATACAGCACTGCCCCCAGTAGTATACAGCACTGCCCCCAGTTGTATACAGCCTGCCCCCAGTAGTATACAGCACTGCCCCCAGTAATATACAGCACTGCCCCCAGTAGTATACAGCACTGCCCCCAGTTGTATACAGCACTGCCCCCAGTAGTATACAGCACTGCCCCCAGTAGTATACAGCCTGCCCCCAGTAGTATACAGCCTGCCCCCAGTAGTATACAGCACTGCCCCCAGTAGTATACAGCTCTGCCCCCAGTAGTATACAGCACTGCCCCCAGTAGTATACAGCTCTGCCCCCAGTAGTATACAGCTTGCCCCCTTCTGGCTTCCCTGCCGTCTTCTTTCTTCTGCAGAGCGCCACCATCAATCTTCCCCGGCCAGCAGGCGCATAGTATGACGCGCCGCTGCTGACGTCATACATGGCGGCGCCCAGTAGAAGAAAGAAGACGGTGCGGAAGCCTGAAGACGAGCCGCGCGGACATCGGGGGAGCAGCGCTGCACATCGGGGCCACCGGAGGGTGAGTATATAAGTTTATTTTTTTAAAGTATTTTTTACTTTATATTGACTATATACGGTAGTTACTTGTACAGTTCCTGTCCAATTAAGAGACTCCCACTAGCTTGATAATGTATATATATGGACCAAGGACCATATGAGAAGGTTTGCTGCCTCCTGGAGGAGAGCTAATTTGCATAAATTAAATGAGACTTAATTTAGAAAGTGGCAACTTTCTTACTGGATCATTTTCCCGCTGTAATGTATTATGATCAGCGCGGGTGATCGGGTATTTGTCCCGCAGTGGCCACTACAGGACATATGTGGTAGTGCATGGCTCCAGTGCAACTGATTTGGCTACATTTGCGCTCATTTACTAACCCTACACTGGAGTTCACAGAAAGTGCATTGTCCGACGATTCACTAAGATCGTGCGCCCAATATCCTGCATGTGTCGCTTCCCCGCTCAGGTCCGACGGAGTTCATTTTCTTCTTCCTGGTGCATGTGAGTGCTTGGGCTTGCGACACAATTTGAAAGTTAAATCCCGCGCTCAGTCCGAATCAGTCGGACCGTCCAATGGCATGCCCCCCTAATTTCTATCGCATGAAAGCAGCGCAGCTGCGCCAAAAAAGGATTGCATGCGCCAAAATCCCAGGGCAGACACCTGTTAAATACCTGTCCAAGCTGCGCAATCCCCAAAAATGGCAAACAGTTGGACGAAAGCATGATCTGTGACCCTTAGTAAATGAGCCCCATTATGTTGTCCTGCCCGGTTTCTTAGAGTAGAAGTCACCTTTACAGGGAGCTTTAAATGTTCGCAAACTTTTCAGAAATGTAAAGTACAAGTGCTCATAGGAAACTTTGTAATATATATTG
The DNA here is from genome assembly GCF_040894005.1 of Engystomops pustulosus. Lineage (NCBI taxonomy): Eukaryota > Metazoa > Chordata > Amphibia > Anura > Leptodactylidae > Engystomops > Engystomops pustulosus. The sequence goes on from NC_092414.1 coordinate 197,742,807, forward strand.
TACACAGGGATGGCTTTGGCATTTTCATGGGACGCCAAGTCATGACTTTACTCCAGTTCTTTATGTTACAAAACATTTTCTCTCCTCCTCTTGTCATTAAAGGTTCCATAAGCTAAACGGGAGCAGAAGAGGTTAAACCGAGAGGAGGATGAAGACAATGTGGCTCTTCATCCTATTCCTCATCTTCTTAATCTGCATTACACTCTGAGATCATGGACTAATTCCATCTGGCTAGCGAGAGAGGCAGAGATGTCACATTACATAGTGGTCTATGGAGTGGGGAGGGGGAGAGTGTGTTGCAGCAGTTAGAGCGTCTCCTACTAGCAAACAGAGGACTGCACATTTACATATAGAGACATCTTGCTAGTAGGAGAGACAGAAGCTCACTGAGATATCATATTACATAGAAGTCTAGGCAGTGGGGAGGGGGAGCAGTGTGTCGCAGCAGCTAGATCTTCTTCCACTAGCAAATAGACAACTGCAAATTTACATACAGAGACATCTGGCAAGTAGGAGAGACAGAAGTTCACTGAGATATCACATTACATAGAAGTCTATGCAGTGGGGAGGGGGAGAGGCTGTTGCAGCAGCTAGAGCAAATAGAGGACTGCACATTTACTTATAGAGACATCTTGCTAGCAAGAGAGACAGAGGCTTCCTGAGATGTCAGATTACATAGAAGTCTATGCAGTGGAGGGGGGGAGCAGTGTGTCACAGCAGCTAGATCTACTCCCACTAGCAAATAGAGAAATGAAAATTTACATACAAAGTCATGTTTCTAGTAAGAGAAATTCACTAAGATGTCAGATTACATAGAAGTCTATGCAGTGGGGAGGGGGAGAGGCTGTTGCAGCAGCTAGAGCAAATAGAGGACTGCACATTTACTTATAGAGACATCTTGCTAGCAAGAGAGACAGAGGCTTCCTGAGATGTCAGATTACATAGAAGTCTATGCAGTGGAGGGGGGGAGCAGTGTGTCACAGCAGCTAGATCTACTCCCACTAGCAAATAGAGAAATGAAAATTTACATACAAAGTCATGTTTCTAGTAAGAGAAATTCACTAAGATGTCAGATTACATAGAAGTCTATGGAGTGGGGAGGGGGTAAATATGTCGCAGCTGCTAGATATTCTCTAACTAGAAAATAGAGAACTGCAAATTTACATACAGAGACATGTTTCTAGTAAGAGAGACAGAGGCTCCCTGAGATGTCAGGTTACATACAAGTCTATGCAGTGGGGAGGGGGAGCAGTGTGTCGCAGCTGCTAGATATTCTCCAACTAGCCAATAGAGGACTGCACATTTACATGCAGATACTACAGAGAGAAAGCTGCTGCAAAATGAAGCTTTCCAGAATTTTTCTGAAAGATTTGGTACACATTGAAAAAAATGGTTCTATAATTTTAGGTTCATTGTGAGAAACTAAGAGATGTCATTGGTAAAACAGAGGACTGTGTAAGGCTGCACTGCACAGACATAAGAATATCTGAAGGACGCGGTGGGGATGATGATGATCACACATGGTCTGTGTAGATAAGAGGATGGACAGGCGAGACGCCGGACATATCTCTGTGAGATGAGCCGATACCGTCCTCGCCTCCCAGCTGTTATGTATCACTGATCCCCCAGAGACTTCACTCTTCTCCGCTTCTTATGAAACATAAAACTTTTACCAAATTTTTCAAAAGATACAAACAATTAGAATAAAAATAAAACGGATTACAGGGAAGGTCGGAGGCGTCCGCCCCACGAGGCTGTTACATCATTACATACAGCAGTGACCAGATGCAGCAGAGCTGACATGATCACTTGTCATAGTTATATCACATGGACAACACTTATGCACATCGGCTCCTATAATGCGCCTTTCCTTATATACATTTCAGTTAGGAATAATGTTATGTAGTTTCTATCTGAGAATCCAATCCTTTTTTGGGGGGGGTGGGGGCAAACTTCTTTTAGTTACTATGAAGAGTGACTACAGGAATGATGTAGGAAATGACACTTTAGCTTTCTTGTCTCTATGATTATGGTACAATAGGAAGATATTATAAAGGGAAACATAATGACACTGTCCTCCCAGCAGGCAGAAATGTTATCATTTCCAATTGGCTCTATTATTCCAGTACTGTGACATCACTGTGTGTATTATCCCTGTACTGTGACATAATTGTGTGTATTATCCCTGTACTGTGACATCACTGTGTGTATATTATCCCTGTACTGTGACATAATTGTGTGTATTATCCCTGTACTGTGACATAATTGTGTGTATTATCCCTGTACTGTGACATCACTGTGTGTATTATCCCTGTACTGTGACATCACTGCCTGTACATGCCTGTACTGTGACATCACTGCCTGTACATGCCTGTACTGTGACATCACTGTGTTTATTATCCCTGTACTGTGACATCACTGTGTTTATTATCCCTGTACTGTGACATCACTGTGCATATTATCCCTGTACTGTGGCATCACTGTGTGTGTTATCTCTGTACTGTGACATCGCTGTGTGTATTATCCCTGTACTGTGACATAATTGTGTGTATTATCCCTGTACTGTGACATCACTGTGTGTATTATCCCTGTACTGTGACATCACTGTGTATATTATCCCTGTACTGTGACATCACTGTGTGTATTATCTCTGTACTGTGACATCACTGTGTATTATCCCTGTACTGTGACATCACTGTGTGTATTATCCCTGTTATGTGACATCACTGTGTGTATTATCTCTGTACTGTGACATCACTGTGTATTATCTTGTACTGTGACATCACTGTGTGTATTATCCCTGTACTGTGACATCACTGTGTTTATTATCCCTGTACTGTGACATCACTGTGTTTATTATCCCTGTACTGTGACATCACTGTGCATATTATCCCTGTACTGTGGCATCACTGTGTGTGTTATCTCTGTACTGTGACATCGCTGTGTGTATTATCCCTGTACTGTGACATAATTGTGTGTATTATCCCTGTACTGTGACATCACTGTGTGTATTATCCCTGTACTGTGACATCACTGTGTATATTATCCCTGTACTGTGACATCACTGTGTGTATTATCTCTGTACTGTGACATCACTGTGTATTATCCCTGTACTGTGACATCACTGTGTGTATTATCCCTGTTATGTGACATCACTGTGTGTATTATCTCTGTACTGTGACATCACTGTGTATTATCTTGTACTGTGACATCACTGTGTGTATTATCCCTGTACTGTGACATCACTGTGTTTATTATCCCTGTACTGTGACATCACTGTGTGTATTATCCCTGTACTGTGAAATCACTGTGTGTATTATCCCTGTACTGTGACATCACTGTGTATATTATCCCTGTACTGTGACATCACTGTGTGTATTATCTCTGTACTGTGACATCACTGTGTATTATCCCTGTACTGTGACATCACTGTGTGTATTATCCCTGTACTGTGACATCACTGTGTGTATTATCCCTGTACTGTGACATCACTGTGTATATTATCCCTGTACTGTGACATCACTGTGTGTATTATCTCTGTACTGTGACATCACTGTGTATTATCCCTGTACTGTGACATCACTGTGTGTATTATCCCTGTTATGTGACATCACTGTGTGTATTATCTCTGTACTGTGACATCACTGTGTATTATCTTGTACTGTGACATCACTGTGTGTATTATCCCTGTACTGTGACATCACTGTGTTTATTATCCCTGTACTGTGACATCACTGTGTGTATTATCCCTGTACTGTGAAATCACTGTGTGTATTATCCCTGTACTGTGACATCACTGTGTTTATTCTCCCTGTACTGTGACATCACTGTGTGTATTATCCCTGTACTGTGACATCACTGTGTATATTATTCCTGTACTGTGACATCACTGTGTGTATTATCTCTGTACTGTGACATCACTGTGTATTATCCCTGTACTGTGACATCACTGTGTGTATTATCCCTGTACTGTGACATCACTGTGTGTATTATCTCTGTACTGTGACATCACTGTGTATTATCTTGTACTGTGACATCACTGTGTGTATTATCCCTGTACTGTGACATCGCTGTGTGTATTATCCCTGTACTGTGACATCACTGTGTGTATTATCCCTGTACTGTGACATCACTGTGTATATCATCCCTGTACTGTGACATCACTGTGTGTATTATCTCTGTACTGTGACATCACTGTGTATTATCCCTGTACTGTGACATCACTGTGTTTATTATCCTTGTACTGTGACATCACTGTGTGTATTATCCCTGTACTGTGACATCACTGTGTGTATTATCTATTTACTGTGACATCACTGTGTGTATTATCCATGTACTGTGACATCGCTGTGTGTATTATCCCTGTACTGTGACATAATTGTGTGTATTATCCCTGTACTGTGACATAATTGTGTGTATTACCCCTGTACTTTGACATCACTGTGTGTATTATCCCTGTACTGAGACATCACTGTGTATAATATCCCTGTACTGTGACATCACTGTGTATTATCCCTGTACTGTGACATCACTGTGTTTATTATCCCTGTACTGTGACATCACAGTGTGTATTATCCTTGTACTGTGACATCACTGTGTGTATTATCCCTCTACTGTGACATCACTGTGTGTATTATCCCTGTACTGTGACATCACTGTGTGTATTATCTCTTTACTGTGACATCACTGTGTGTATTATCCCTGTACTGTGACATCTCTGTGTGTAATATCCCTGTACTGTGACATCACTGTCTGTATTATCCCTGTACTGTGACATCACTGTGTGTATTATCCCTGTACTGTGACATCACTGTGTGTATTATCCCTGTACTGTGACATCGCTGTGTGTATTATCCCTGTACTGTGACATCGCTGTGTGTATTATCCCTGTACTGTGACATCACTGTGTATATTATCCCTGTACTGTGACATCACTGTGTTTATTATCCCTGTACTGTGACATCACTGTGTGTATTATCCCTGTACTGTGACATCACTGTGTGTATTATCCCTGTACTGTGACATCACTGTGTGTATTATCTCTTTACTGTGACATCACTGTGTGTATTATCCCTGTACTGTGACATCAGTGTCTGTATTATCCCTGTACTGTGACATCACTGTGTGTATTATCCCTGTACTGTGACATCACTGTGTGTATTATCCCTGTACTGTGACATCACTGTGTATATCATCCCTGTACTGTGACATCACAGTGTGTATTATCTCTGTACTGTGACATCACTGTGTATTATCCCTGTACTGTGACATCACTGTGTTTATTATCCTTGTACTGTGACATCACTGTGTGTATTATCCCTGTACTGTGACATCACTGTGTGTATTATCTATTAACTTTGACATCACTGTGTGTATTATCCCTGTACTGTGACATCGCTGTGTGTATTATCCCTGTACTGTGACATAATTGTGTGTATTATCCCTGTACTGTGACATAATTGTGTGTATTATCCCTGTACTTTGACATCACTGTGTGTATTATCCCTGTACTGAGACATCACTGTGTATATTATCCCTGTACTGTGACATCACTGTGTATTATCCCTGTACTGTGACATCACTGTGTTTATTATCCCTGTACTGTGACATCACAGTGTGTATTATCCTTGTACTGTGACATCACTGTCTGTATTATCCCTGTACTGTGACATCACTGTGTGTATTATCCCTGTACTGTGACATCACTGTGTGTATTATCCCTGTACTGTGACATCACTGCGTGTATTTTCCCTGTACTGTGACATCGCTGTGTGTATTATCCCTGTACTGTGACATCACTGTGTTTATTATCCCTGTACTGTGACATCACTGTGCATATTATCCCTGTACTGTGGCATCACTGTGTGTGTTATCTCTGTACTGTGACATCGCTGTGTGTATTATCCCTGTACTGTGACATAATTGTGTGTATTATCCCTGTACTGTGACATCACTGTGTGTATTATCCCTGTACTGTGACATCACTGTGTATATTATCCCTGTACTGTGACATCACTGTGTGTATTATCTCTGTACTGTGACATCACTGTGTATTATCCCTGTACTGTGACATCACTATGTGTATTATCCCTGTTATGTGACATCACTGTGTGTATTATCTCTGTACTGTGACATCACTGTGTATTATCTTGTACTGTGACATCACTGTGTGTATTATCCCTGTACTGTGACATCACTGTGTTTATTATCCCTGTACTGTGACATCACTGTGTGTATTATCCCTGTACTGTGAAATAACTGTGTGTATTATCCCTGTACTGTGACATCACTGTGTATATTATCCCTGTACTGTGACATCACTGTGTGTATTATCTCTGTACTGTGACATCACTGTGTATTATCCCTGTACTGTGACATCACTGTGTGTATTATCCCTGTACTGTGACATCACTGTGTGTATTATCCCTGTACTGTGACATCACTGTGTATATTATCCCTGTACTGTGACATCACTGTGTGTATTATCTCTGTACTGTGACATCACTGTGTATTATCCCTGTACTGTGACATCACTGTGTGTATTATCCCTGTTATGTGACATCACTGTGTGTATTATCTCTGTACTGTGACATCACTGTGTATTATCTTGTACTGTGACATCACTGTGTGTATTATCCCTGTACTGTGACATCACTGTGTTTATTATCCCTGTACTGTGACATCACTGTGTGTATTATCCCTGTACTGTGAAATCACTGTGTGTATTATCCCTGTACTGTGACATCACTGTGTATATTATCCCTGTACTGTGACATCACTGTGTGTATTATCTCTGTACTGTGACATCACTGTGTATTATCCCTGTACTGTGACATCACTGTGTGTATTATCCCTGTACTGTGACATCACTGTGTGTATTATCTCTGTACTGTGACATCACTGTGTATTATCTTGTACTGTGACATCACTGTGTGTATTATCTCTGTACTGTGACATCGCTGTGTGTATTATCCCTGTACTGTGACATCACTGTGTGTATTATCCCTGTACTGTGACATCACTGTGTATATCATCCCTGTACTGTGACATCACTGTGTGTATTATCTCTGTACTGTGACATCACTGTGTATTATCCCTGTACTGTGGCATCACTGTGTTTATTATCCTTGTACTGTGACATCACTGTGTGTATTATCCCTGTACTGTGACATCACTGTGTGTATTATCTATTTACTGTGACATCACTGTGTGTATTATCCCTGTACTGTGACATCGCTGTGTGTATTATCCCTGTACTGTGACATCACTGTGTGTATTATCTCTTTACTGTGACATCACTGTGTGTATTATCCCTGTACTGTGACATCAGTGTCTGTATTATCCCTGTACTGTGACATCACTGTGTGTATTATCCCTGTACTGTGACATCACTGTGTGTATTATCCCTGTACTGTGACATCACTGTGTATATCATCCCTGTACTGTGACATCACTGTGTGTATTATCTCTGTACTGTGACATCACTGTGTATTATCCCTGTACTGTGACATCACTGTGTTTATTATCCTTGTACTGTGACATCACTGTGTGTATTATCCCTGTACTGTGACATCACTGTGTGTATTATCTATTAACTTTGACATCACTGTGTGTATTATCCCTGTACTGTGACATCGCTGTGTGTATTATCCCTGTACTGTGACATAATTGTGTGTATTATCCCTGTACTGTGACATAATTGTGTGTATTATCCCTGTACTTTGACATCACTGTGTGTATTATCCCTGTACTGAGACATCACTGTGTATATTATCCCTGTACTGTGACATCACTGTGTATTATCCCTGTACTGTGACATCACTGTGTTTATTATCCCTGTACTGTGACATCACAGTGTGTATTATCCTTGTACTGTGACATCACTGTCTGTATTATCCCTGTACTGTGACATCACTGTGTGTATTATCCCTGTACTGTGACATCACTGTGTGTATTATGCCTGTACTGTGACATCACTGTGTGTATTATCTTGTACTGTGACATCACTGAGTGTATTTTCCCTGTACTGTGACATCGCTGTGTGTATTATCCCTGTACTGTGACATCACTGTGTTTATTATCCCTGTACTGTGACATCACTGTGCATATTATCCCTGTACTGTGGCATCACTGTGTGTGTTATCTCTGTACTGTGACATCGCTGTGTGTATTATCCCTGTACTGTGACATAATTGTGTGTATTATCCCTGTACTGTGACATCACTGTGTGTATTATCCCTGTACTGTGACATCACTGTGTATATTATCCCTGTACTGTGACATCACTGTGTGTATTATCTCTGTACTGTGACATCACTGTGTATTATCCCTGTACTGTGACATCACTATGTGTATTATCCCTGTTATGTGACATCACTGTGTGTATTATCTCTGTACTGTGACATCACTGTGTATTATCTTGTACTGTGACATCACTGTGTGTATTATCCCTGTACTGTGACATCACTGTGTTTATTATCCCTGTACTGTGACATCACTGTGTGTATTATCCCTGTACTGTGAAATCACTGTGTGTATTATCCCTGTACTGTGACATCACTGTGTATATTATCCCTGTACTGTGACATCACTGTGTGTATTATCTCTGTACTGTGACATCACTGTGTATTATCCCTGTACTGTGACATCACTGTGTGTATTATCCCTGTACTGTGACATCACTGTGTGTATTATCCCTGTACTGTGACATCACTGTGTATATTATCCCTGTACTGTGACATCACTGTGTGTATTATCTCTGTACTGTGACATCACTGTGTATTATCCCTGTACTGTGACATCACTGTGTGTATTATCTCTGTACTGTGACATCACTGTGTATTATCCCTGTACTGTGACATCACTGTGTGTATTATCCCTGTTATGTGACATCACTGTGTGTATTATCTCTGTACTGTGACATCACTGTGTATTATCTTGTACTGTGACATCACTGTGTGTATTATCCCTGTACTGTGACATCACTGTGTTTATTATCCCTGTACTGTGACATCACTGTGTGTATTATCCCTGTACTGTGAAATCACTGTGTGTATTATCCCTGTACTGTGACATCACTGTGTATATTATCCCTGTACTGTGACATCACTGTGTGTATTATCTCTGTACTGTGACATCACTGTGTATTATCCCTGTACTGTGACATCACTGTGTGTATTATCCCTGTACTGTGACATCACTGTGTGTATTATCTCTGTACTGTGACATCACTGTGTATTATCTTGTACTGTGACATCACTGTGTGTATTATCTCTGTACTGTGACATCGCTGTGTGTATTATCCCTGTACTGTGACATCACTGTGTGTATTATCCCTGTACTGTGACATCACTGTGTATATCATCCCTGTACTGTGACATCACTGTGTGTATTATCTCTGTACTGTGACATCACTGTGTATTATCCCTGTACTGTGGCATCACTGTGTTTATTATCCTTGTACTGTGACATCACTGTGTGTATTATCCCTGTACTGTGACATCACTGTGTGTATTATCTATTTACTGTGACATCACTGTGTGTATTATCCCTGTACTGTGACATCGCTGTGTGTATTATCCCTGTACTGTGACATAATTGTGTGTATTATCCCTGTACTGTGACATAATTGTGTGTATTACCCCTGTACTTTGACATCACTGTGTGTATTATCCCTGTACTGAGACATCACTGTGTATATTATCCCTGTACTGTGACATCACTGTGTATTATCCCTGTACTGTGACATCACTGTGTTTATTATCCCTGTACTGTGACATCACAGTGTGTATTATCCTTGTACTGTGACATCACTGTGTGTATTATCCCTCTACTGTGACATCACTGTGTGTATTATCCCTGTACTGTGACATCACTGTGTGTATTATCTCTTTACTGTGACATCACTGTGTGTATTATCCCTGTACTGTGACATCTCTGTGTGTAATATCCCTGTACTGTGACATCACTGTCTGTATTATCCCTGTACTGTGACATCACTGTGTGTATTATCCCTGTACTGTGACATCACTGTGTGTATTATCCCTGTACTGTGACATCACTGCGTGTATTTTCCCTGTACTGTGACATCGCTGTGTGTATTATCCCTGTACTGTGACATCACTGTGTGTATTATCCCTGTACTGTGACATCACTGTGTATATTATCCCTGTACTGTGACATCACTGTGTTTATTATCCCTGTACTGTGACATCACTGTGTGTATTATCCCTGTACTGTGACATCACTGTGTGTATTATCCCTGTACTGTGACATCACTGTGTGTATTATCTCTTTACTGTGACATCACTGTGTGTATTATCCCTGTACTGTGACATCAGTGTCTGTATTATCCCTGTACTGTGACATCACTGTGTGTATTATCCCTGTACTGTGACATCACTGTGTGTATTATCCCTGTACTGTGACATCACTGTGTATATCATCCCTGTACTGTGACATCACTGTGTGTATTATCTCTGTACTGTGACATCACTGTGTATTATCCCTGTACTGTGACATCACTGTGTTTATTATCCTTGTACTGTGACATCACTGTGTGTATTATCCCTGTACTGTGACATCACTGTGTGTATTATCTATTTACTTTGACATCACTGTGTGTATTATCCCTGTACTGTGACATCGCTGTGTGTATTATCCCTGTACTGTGACATAATTGTGTGTATTATCCCTGTACTGTGACATAATTGTGTGTATTATCCCTGTACTTTGACATCACTGTGTGTATTATCCCTGTACTGAGACATCACTGTGTATATTATCCCTGTACTGTGACATCACTGTGTATTATCCCTGTACTGTGACATCACTGTGTTTATTATCCCTGTACTGTGACATCACAGTGTGTATTATCCTTGTACTGTGACATCACTGTGTGTATTATCCCTCTACTGTGACATCACTGTGTGTATTATCCCTGTACTGTGACATCACTGTGTGTATTATCTCTTTACTGTGACATCACTGTGTGTATTATCCCTGTACTGTGACATCTCTGTGTGTAATATCCCTGTACTGTGACATCACTGTCTGTATTATCCCTGTACTGTGACATCACTGTGTGTATTATCCCTGTACTGTGACATCACTGTGTGTATTATCCCTGTACTGTGACATCACTGCGTGTATTTTCCCTGTACTGTGACATCGCTGTGTGTATTATCCCTGTACTGTGACATCACTGTGTGTATTATCCCTGTACTGTGACATCACTGTGTATATTATCCCTGTACTGTGACATCACTGTGTTTATTATCCCTGTACTGTGACATCACTGTGTGTATTATCCCTGTACTGTGACATCACTGTGTGTATTATCCCTGTACTGTGACATCACTGTGTGTATTATCTCTTTACTGTGACATCACTGTGTGTATTATCCCTGTACTGTGACATCAGTGTCTGTATTATCCCTGTACTGTGACATCACTGTGTGTATTTTCCCTGTACTGTGACATCACTGTGTGTATTATCCCTGTACTGTGACATCACTGCGTGTATTTTCCCTGTACTGTAACATCACTGTGTGTATTATCCCTGTACTGTGATATCATTGTGTGTATTATCTATGTACTGTGACATCACTGTGTGTATTATCTCTGTACTGTGATATCACTGTGTGTATTATCTCTGTACTGTGACATCACTGTGTGTATTTTCCCTGTACTGTGACATCACTGTGTGTATTATCCCTGTACTGTGACATCACTGTGTGTATTATCCCTGTACTGTGACATCACTGTGTGTATTATCCCTGTACTGTGACATCACTGTACTGTGTGTTTTATCCCTGTACTGTGACATCACTGTGTGTAACCCTGTTTATTGGGAACATCAAAATAACTTTCTATATTCTGAACTTATCCTAAGTGTTCCCCTTTGGTTACTTGTTTCGCTGCTTCTCTGTGACATCACTGAGCTCAGATAATGAAGCTGAAATATCGTAATATTATGAAAGTCGGAATAATTGACTCTTTTGGGTTTGTTTCTGTAACACTCGGAGCTCGCTGCTGCCCCTGGGGTCCCGTCATGTATCCTTCCAGGGTGCAGATCAGTAATAAAATCCTTACTAGTTATTAAATCTTCCTTACAATGAGTTCATCCTCAGCGCAGCGATGAGTGCAGCGTCCCCTGCAGGGTAGCGCACGGAGGTTTCACGTAGCCGCTTCCTGCGAGGTGAGACACAACGTTCCACCAGCGATTTATGTGACTGTCGATACACAGACAAAAGCAATTAACCTTTCATAAAACACGAGATGTGAGACGTGAAAACAGAGACATCTCTATATTCAGGTCATCATTGATCTCAGCTTTATATAAAGGCGCTGCTGTAACCTGCGGCTGCGAGATTTATGGTCAAGAGCCGTGCGTAGAAGAAAACGTATCGTCAAATATCATAACACATCTGAGTTATTAGGCGGATTATCTGTCGAGATTCTCCATCTGGTAGACTGCAGAGGACTATGAGAAGACGCTCTTTCCCTGGAGGACCCGACATACCCCCACATTGGAGTAATTTCACTGATGACGTTGTAATTCATCAGTTGGCCTGTAGTGGTGCTGTCAGGGTACTTTTGGATTAAAGGGGTTGGCCACTATACCTCATATTTTTGTAATATGTGTGTAAGTGGGGGGCAGGATATGAGGTAATTTACCAAAATACATCTATTAATAGTTCTGCTCCGCTTTCTTGATATGTAAAGTGAGGCCTCCTGTCTTTTACCTCATCATTTTACCTCATGTCTTTTACCTCATCCTTTTACCTCATGTCTTTTACCTCATCATTTTCCCTTTCCCATGTTTTTTACCTCATCAGCTGGACATTCCTGACCATAAAATGGCCGCCAAACAAGAGTCATGTGATCTCTGTCCATGAGCAATCTCCCTTGATCTCTTGCTCATGGACAGTTAGAGATCACATGAACCTCCATCTGCGGCCATTTTATGGTCAGGAATATCTGACTGATGAGGTAAAAGACATGAGGTAAAATGATGAGGTAAAAGACATGAGGTAAAATGATGAGGTAAAAGACAGGAGGAAGAGCAAAACTATGAATAGATGTACCGTATATTCCGGCGTATAAGACGACTTTTGAAGACAGAAAAATCTTCTGTCTAGTCTGGGGTCATCTTATACGCCGGTAATCTCACGGGCTGAGCCCTCTCCATAGCCGGTAAGTCTTTGCTGCATATTGCTAGCACCGATCGCGGTTGTTTTCACAGCGATGGCTGCCGGCAGCCTCAAAAAGACATCGGGGCGCATACTCACCCTCCATTGGCCCCGATGTCTGCACTGCTCGTCTTCAGTCTTCCGCGCCGTCTTCTTTCTTCTGCTGGGCGCCGCCATGTTTTTCCCTGCAGCGGCGCGTCATACTAGGCGCCTGCCGGGGAAGATCAATGGTGGCGCCCAGCAGAAGAAAGAAGACGGCGCGGAACACTGAAGACGAGCCGCTCGGACATCGGGGGAGCAGCGCAGCACATCGGGGCCACCGGAGGGTGAGTATATAAGTTTTTTTTTTTTTTTAATGCTGGGCTGTATACTACTGGGGTCTGTGCTGTATACTACTGGGGGCAGTGCTGTATACTACTGGGGGCAGTGCTGTATACTACTGGGGGCAGTGCTGTATACTACTGGGGGCTGTGCTGTATACTACTGGGGGCAGTGCTGTATACTACTGGGGGCAGGCTGTATACTACTGGGGGCAGTGCTGTATACTACTGGGGGCAGTGCTGTATACTACTGGGGGCAGTGCTGTATACTACTGGGGGCTGTGCTGTATACTACTGGGGGCTGTGCTGTATACTACTGGGGGCAGTACTGTATACTACTGGGGGCAAAGCTGTATACTACTGGGGGCAGGCTGTATACTACTGGGGGCAGGCTGTATACTACTGGGGGCAGTGCTGTATACTACTGGGGGCAGTGCTGTATACTACTGGGGGCAGGCTGTATACTACTGGGGGCAGTGCTGTATACTACTGGGGGCAGTGCTGTATACTACTGGGGGCTGTGCTGTATACTACTGGGGGCAGTGCTGTATACTACTGGGGGCTGTGCTGTATACTACTGGGGGCTGTGCTGTATACTACTGGGGGCTGTGCTGTATACTACTGGGGGCAGTGCTGTATACTACTGGGGGCTGTGCTGTATACTACTGGGGGCAGTGCTGTATACTACTGGGGGCAGTGCTGTATACTACTGGGGGCTGTGCTGTATACTACTGGGGGCAGTACTGTATACTACTGGGGGCAGTGCTGTATACTACTGGGGGCAGTGCTGTATAGTACTGGGGGCTGTGCTGTATACTACTGGGGGCAGTGCTGTATACTACTGGGGGCAGTGCTGTATACTACTGGGGGCTGTGCTGTATACTACTGGGGGCTGTGCTGTATACTACTGGGGGCAGGCTGTATACTACTGGGGGCAGTGCTGTATACTACTGGGGGCTGTGCTGTATACTACTGGGGGCTGTGCTGTATACTACTGGGGGCTGTGCTGTATACTACTGGGGGCTGTGCTGTATACTACTGGGGGCAGTGCTGTATACTACTGGGGGCTGTGCTGTATACTACTGGGGGCAGTGCTGTATACTACTGGGGGCAGTGCTGTATACTACTGGGGGCTGTGCTGTATACTACTGGGGGCAGTACTGTATACTACTGGGGGCAGTGCTGTATACTACTGGGGGCAGTGCTGTATAGTACTGGGGCCTGTGCTGTAATGGTAATGTTGTTGTTGTATGCCTTATGTTTATGAGCGACAGTTTTCCTGCTATATACCTGCATGTCATAAGAATTTAAATTAAAAAAAGGACCATGTTAAATTCAAATCTGTTTTTTTTTTAAATTTTTACCGGTGTTTTGTATGCGTTGAAAAAGGGGTAGTCTTATACGGCGAATATATCTTAAACTCTATATTTTAAACAGGAAAGTAGGGGGGTCGTCTTATACACCAGGTCGTCTTATACGCCGGAATATACGGTATATTGATAAAATACCTAATTTCCTGCCCTAAACACTTGAACACGTGAACGTGTGAGGGACCGATATCCCGACTCACAGTTTGCGGGCGAATATCGGTTACCATAGAAAACTATTGCGCCCGACCGCAGTATGGTGACCACACACGTGACCCTTGGTACAAAGGAAAAAATAATGCATGCTCAGCTCAGTCGTAGTGAATCACTATGGAGAAGGGAAAGGTGAGCAGCGCTCGCTCCTCCTCTCTCCAGTGTGCGGCTAAATGCTCATCGCAGCTACCGCCTAGACGAGTATACGCTAGTGTGAAAGAGGCCTTACACACACATTACAAAAAACATGAGGTAACGTGGCCAACACCTTTAACTGCCACATTACCAGAGTTGTCGAAAGCAGAGAACCCCATAATAGCGGATCTGTCTGATAAACCCGCTTACGGGCATCCTGTCACAATTATATGTATATTTCTTGGATAAGTAACGTCAGATAGTACAATGAAGGTCTGTCATCTTGTGAGGATTACTAGTGTCTTCCAACAGACTAGAGAGTTCTTTAATCCTAACCCAACTCCTTGTAGTATTATTTACGACCCGTGAGATGCCGGGTGTTGGTCTTCTGCCCGGATTCCTGCATCTGTAGGTGCCAACATTTCTAACATAAACTCTGTCTCTGTAATTTACTAAACTTATAAGGCTATATTCACACTGACGTATGGGGGACGTATATACGGCCGACGTATATACGGCCGATATACGTCCCCCATAGGCAGCAATGGGCGCACGGCACCCTACGGGAGCGGTACGGTGCCGCACACGTGCGGCACCGTACCGTTCCGTACCAAGAAAAAGATAGGACCTGTCCTATCTTTATCCGTAGTACGGCGCCGTGCGCCATTAATTCCTATGGAGAGGGGCGGGGGTGAGCTGCGCTCACCTCCTCCTCCTCTCCCCGTACACTGCCGTTGCCCGCTACGGTACGGTACGGGCGGGCAACGGCAGTGTGAATATAGCCTAAGGGTTACATTGGTTATTGAGGGTCATAAACCATGGATGCTTTCTCTACAAAAGATGTTACACTTTGCAACTTGGTGGAATTGTAATCCCGACCTCAACCTGTGGACAAGTGGGGGCGCTGTTTCTGAAAACAAACCACATTGTTTTTCAATCCTGTACAAATCCTACCTATATTGCAGTAGAGTCAGATGGATCCAGATGTAGGACAGATGGTGACATTGGAGGTCATGGATTGGGCCGCAAATGATATCATAAATCCATCTGGGAAAGAAATGTGGTCTATTAAGAAGATTCGTCACTTTGAGCCACAAGAGACTGATCCCTTTTATTCTTCATTTACTCATGTTCTCAGATGACATTTTCTTGGCTCTGTGGTTATGTGAAAAATCCCTTTAAGCCAAAGATGTGGTGTGAAATTCCTTCAATATGTAATCCAGTTATCTGAATATGTAGAAACTTGTTGATAGCACAAAGGACAGTTTTAAAAAAGTTAACTAAAAAAATGAAATATATAAATATTTACAGAGAGTATGGAAAGTATTCAGACCCCTGGAAATGTTTCACTCTTTGTTTCATTGCAGCCAATTGGTAAGATCAAATACGTTTTCTGCTGATTAATGTGCACTCTGCCACTATCCAGACAAAAAAACTGAAATGTAGATATTTTTGCTAATTTATTAAAAAAGAAAAAGTGAAATATCACATGGTCATAAGTATTCAAAGCCTTAGATGTCACACTCATATTTGACTCACATTCTGTCCATTTCTTTCTGATCCACCTTGAGATGGTTCTACTCCTTCATCAGAGTTCAGCTGTGTTTAATTAAACTCATTGGACTAGATAAGGAAAGTCACACACCTGTCATGACAATCATGAGGTCTAAGGAACTGCCCAAGGAGTTCAGAGACCAAATTGTGACAAAGCACAGATCTAGCCAATGTTATAAAAGAATTTCTGCAGCACTAAATGTTCCTAAGAGCACAGTGGCCTCCATAATCCTTAAGGAAGACGTTTTGGATGACAACAACTCTTCCTTGACCTTGCTGTCCAGCCAAACTAAGCAATTGTGGGAGAAGAGCCTTGGCGAGAGTGATAGAGAAGAACTCCAAGATCACTGTGGCTGGGCTCCAGAGATGCAGTAGGGAGACGGGAGAAAGTTCCACAAAGTCACCTATCACTGCAGGGCTTTATGGCAGACACATGAAGGACTCCTAGACTATGAGACATTACAATCTTTGGTCTGATGAGACGAAGATTGAACTTTTTGGTGTTCATTCTAAGCAGTATGTGTGAAGACAACCAGGCGCTGCTCATCACCTGCCAAATACAAACCTAAGAGGTGGTGGCAGCATCAGGCTATGGGGGCAGGGACAGGACCACTATTTGTAATTGAAGGAAAGATGAATGCGGCCCAGTACAGAGATATCCTGGATAAAAAAAACCTCTTCCAGATGCTCTGGACCTCAGACTAGGCCGAAGTTTCACCTTCCAACAAGACAATGACCCAGAGCACAAGCTAAAATAACAAAGCAGAGGCTTCAGAACATCTCTGTGACCATTCCTGACCGGCCCAACCAGAGGCCGGACCTAATCCCAATGGAGCATCTCTGAAGAGACTTGAAAATGGCTTCCACCAACGTTCACCATCCAACCTGAGGGAACTGGAGATGACCTGCAAGGAAGAGGCAGTGGATCCCAGATCCAGGGGTGGGAAACTTGTAGCATCTTCCCAAGAAGACTCCTGGCTGCACCGGCTCCAAAACCGCTTCTACTCAACACTGAGCAAAGGGGCTGAAGACTTATCACCGGGTGCCGAATACTCATCACCAGGAGCTGAATACTTATCACCGGTGGCCGAATACTTATCACCAGGGACTGAATACTTATCACCGGTGGCCGAATACTTATCACCGGTGGCTGAATACTTATCACAAGGGGCTGAATACTTATCCCCAGGGGATGAATACTTATCACCGGGGGCTGAATACTTATCACCGGGGGCCGAATACTTATCACCGGGGACTGAATACTTATCACCGGGGGCTGAATACTTATCACCAGGGGCTGAATACTTATCACCGGGGGCCGAATACTTATCACCGGGGGCCGAATACTTATCACTGGGGGCCGAATACTTATCACCGGGGGCTGAATACTTATCACCGGGGGCTGAATACTTATCACCGGGGGCTGAATACTTATCACCAGGGACTGAATACTTATCACCGGTGGCCGAATACTGATCACCAGGGGCTGAATACTCATCACCAGGGACTGAATACTTATCACCAGTGGCCGAATACTTATCACCAGGGACTGAATACTTATCACCGGGGGCCGAATACTTATCACCGGTGGCTGAATACTTATCACAAGGGGCTGAATACTTATCCCCAGGGAATGAATACTTATCACCGGGGGCTGAATACTTATCACCGGGGGCCGAATACTTATCACCGGGGACTGAATACTTATCACCGGGGGCTGAATACTTATCACCAGGGGCTGAATACTTATCACCGGGGGCCGAATACTTATCACCGGGGGCCGAATACTTATCACCGGGGGCCGAATACTTATCACCGGGGGCCGAATACTTATCACCGGGGGCTGAATACTTATCACCGGGGGCTGAATACTTATCACCGGGGGCTGAATACTTATCACCGGGGGCTGAACACTTATCACCGGGGGCTGAATATTTATTCCCATGTGATATTTCAGTTTGACTTGTTTTTCTCTGTCAAAACGGGGGCAGAGTGTACAGTAATGAACAAAAAAAAAAAAGTATTTTTTTGATCTTACCAATTGGCTGAAACAAAGGGTTAAAAATTTAAGGGGGTCTGAATACTTTCCACACCAACTGTAAAAACTTGACATCTGGGTGTGTCTCTACAAATTCTGTCTCTGTAAGCAGCAATCGGATAGAGTCAGACTATGTAGAGTGCTGATGACGCCCAGTTGTCAATTTATTTCTACATTTCAAGACTACCAGGAAGGGTTCAGCACAGAATTATTAATAAAAGGGCCATTGGCCATCAAAATTATTGTTTGTTACCTTAATTTTACTGTTTTTGTTTTTACACACTGCCCCCCCCCCAAGATCTCTCAGAAATGTTGTTAAATTGCGCCCCCTGCTGTTTATATTCAGCAGGCTTGCAATGTCCACCTCAGTGAATGCACTAGAATGGACACACATGCTCAGTCTCTTCTCAGGCGATGATGTGAGGTTCTGGTTTGTCGGCTGTTGAGCGTGTCACACCCTTGTATTACATGGTTGCTCATTGACTATAGTTGGGACTGTGGGGGGGAGTCTTTAGCTTGATCAGAGCTGAGGTTGTCCATTAGAAGGACCATGTAGTAGGTGCATGGACAGGATCACAACACAGACACAGACTCAGCACAGTGTCTTAAGGGGTTGTCAAAAAGGAGATAAAAAACAGTGCCCCTCTTGCCGATAGGCAGCATTTGGTACTGCAACTCAGCATATCCCTTTATTACCGTTAGCCTGTTTCTTGATGCGTTAGACTTTATTATGTTCCCATTGATCGTCTTCACTTGGTTCTTTGAATTCTCGCTTGGTCTTCTCCGTGTGTTTGCATTATCTGGTGATCTGATCTGAATTAAGTAAATGATGATAAATGTGTTTTTCCTAACAATTGTAATCAGTCAGTCGTATTCGTGTGGAGAAAAACAATGTGTTCTGGCACACAATGATCTTATCAGGAGATATGCCACCCCGATAATCTCCCAGCTGCGGTACATATGGCTAGCCTTCTGTACAATTACTATTTACTGTCTAGGCTATTTTTGGAAAATTTAATCCTGGCGGAACATTGAATATTGGCGGAACGTACTACGGCTTTTGTTGTAGTCATAAGACCTTGTGTTGTGTCTGATCTCTGCTCTGACGTGACGCCATTACGCGCTGAGTACAGAGGTTTCATCAGCGTTTCCCCTTCTATACACTGTTGTCTATCTTCATATCAAAATAAAAACATCATCATATAAACAATTCCATATTTTGTGGACAATTTTGGAATGGGAAAGGTTGTCCCAGTCTGGGGTCAGACTATGTCCTCATTCTTTTCTTAACTTTTCTTCTCCATCTGACCCAGACCGCCATGACGCCTTCAGCCGTAAATTTGGCTTCTCATTGTTCATACAACCTTCCATTGTCCATACAACCTGGTGATCTATATAGCAGTGCCCGCTGCTGCCCCTGTGCCCTCATTACTATCATATCCCCCAAAATACAGATAGTATTATAGATAGTTCCCCAGATGGCCATAGTAAAGTTTGAGTAAAGTGACTCAAATTTCATCCCAAACAGTCATAGCTCCCAACTGTCCCGATTTTGCCGGGAAAGTCCAGTTTTTCTTACCTCTTCCCCGCATCACGGGCAGCTATCAGATTGTCACGGATTTTCCCCCCGGGTGCCGCATGTCCCGGCTCTGTGTCCCACATAGTAAATACTTTGAAAGCCTGAACTGATAGTACTGAATGGTTTCTACAGACATCGGGCAGGGAATCCGTTTGAGATGTGTCGGGTTAGCGGAGAGCAGGGACCACGTCATCAGGCTCAGATCTCTATCCATATATGGTCACTGCATCTCCTAGGGTTCCCCAGAGCAGACATTGGGCAGGGAATCCTTTTCAAAGAAGTGTCGGGTTAGCGGAGAGCAGGGACCATGTCATCAGGTTCAGATCAGCATCTGTCCATATATGGTCTCCAGGGCTTCCTCAGACACAAGCTCTTTATTAAGATATTTTTGGCCCATGCTGAGATTTGAACCTGGGACCCTCTGCACCAGAGACAGGAGCCTTAACTAACCAAGCCCAGTCATAGATATCTGAGGATTTTTGGTAACTAAGAAGTGTTATCTGCCACTGTTACACTGTGACACAGACTTACTGCACTATTATTATTAATAATAGTAAAAATAATAATAATCATCTCCATAATAATAATAGTCGCAATAATTACAATAATCTCTGAGAAGATCCCTACCTATATACCAAGGCATTAAATCTGTGTCACAGTGTAACAGTAGCAGTGACAGTTCTTAGTTACCAAAATTCTAAAACTAGATAATCACAGAGGTCATAGCTCAGTTGGTTGAGGTGCTGTGTCATTATTGTTCATGGACACTGCAGGTTCTAAGTTCAATTCCCAATCAGGATGTATATTTTTTTTTTTTATTGAGATGATTTTTATTATTATAATATGGCTAAAATTTGGGGCGTGGCCAGGGAGTGATTGGGGGTGTGGCTTAGGGGGATCCCTCTTTCCCTTTCACAAATGTTGGGAGGTATGCAAACAGTAAGAATGATCGATGTAGATTGTGTCATTTTTTTGACCATTAGAGCCCATATTGAGAATCCTCTGATACTGTAATGGGTTAGTTTAACCCTGAAAGTGCTTTCTTAGGCGATATGGATACCTAGCATGTGCAGAAATGGGCCTCAAATAGGGTAATGTTTGTGGAGATCTCCATATGACAATGAGTTTCCATGCTGCCATATCTTATGCTAGTTGGTCACGATGCGGTTCTCACGGTGCACAATGGACCCCAATGGTGACCGCCCCATCAAGAATACGCAGGAAAGCTTCAAGCATGGTCCGGCGTTACCAGCGGTGTTTGTTGGCGTTATCAGTGGGTTCCCATAACGCTAGCAATGTAAGGCTGCATTCACACTGCGCCCATTGCCGTCTATGGGGCATCTACTATATACATACATTTCTTCAATTGGATGTTATTAAAAAAATAAACCTGTTTGAAGATAATTTCTCATAAATGTAGTGATATGGTCCCTTAGAAATGGCTTCTTTGCTAACGACCACCCGCACACCCTGGGATTGGTGGCCCTGTCTTACCACCAAGACTTGACATTTATTAGCACTGATCGGCTGTGGGATGTAAAGTACATCTCTGATATTTCTTATGCAGAAACTATTTGTCTTTTTGTGCAATCCCTCCAGCAGAGGTGGTCGTATCTAAGGACAACAATCTCGTTTCTGTGGGACAACCTGGCAACATTTATGGGAAATTATCTTCACACAGGTACATCATTTTTAATAATATCTAATTGAGGAAATGTATGTATATGGTAGATGAATTATATTAAATGCCAACGCTCAGAGGAGACTTACCCCTTTAACAATGCCCCTCCCCTAAAATGATAAACCTGCTAAAAATAGTGGGATCAACAGACCTGGAGACCCATTACAGATGCACTTATGGTTAAAATACTCTGTGGAAATGCTGATTGTATCTCCATGTGGGAGACTCTATACCAAACTCAAACAAGGTCAGTATAAGACCTAATAGGGTCAGACATATTGTACTGTTATAGTGACCCTCATGGCCCACCGGCAGTAGAACATGGGGCTTCCAGCGGATGGAGGGGGCTGGGCAGTCATAACAACTTCAATATTGGTGGTTAGGGGGGACTGTGCCAAGGACATGTATTCGCCCCTTGAACCGCTAATGTGAAGTCCCCAGTTCTTCTACCCGGGGGTGGCCAACACCTATACCAAGGTGCAAACATGATTGGTCACACATGGTCTATGGAGTCAACTTGAAGAATGTTGAGTGAGGAGCAGATACTCACACGGACGGCGTCAGTATGCTAAAAATGGACGCACAGGATGCCAATGAAACTGGAGCCTTTCCACGTGTGCAGTGGAGTACATGCTGTGCTGTGCAAAGCTAAACATAACGTGACGTGGTTATACTGGACACCCCGTATGTTTAGACATAGCAGCGTGAATGGGCAGAGGCTAGAACATGGGATCATGGATTATTACTCAACACTGGATGTCGGGATAATCTGGGATTACATCAAAGAGCCGCCTAGTGCATTGGGGATGTGACTGCATTTCTTCAAAGAATTTTAGAAATGTTTTCACTGCAGTTCTAGATCTGGGTGCAAAATTATAGGTGCCCTGACCTACGAGGGTGCTCCAGGGCAATGCACTATAGGAAATATGGGGAAGGGGCATCTATCCATCCATCCATCTATCTATCTAACTTTGCACATGTCATAATATTTTGGGCCACATGTATCACTCGTTTTTTCAGTTGTTTTTGCGCCTTTTCATACCGGCGCACCGTTTTTGTGCCATTTCTGCGATTAAACGCCAAACTAGCTGCGCAGCAAAAATAACCAGGATTCCCTCATTTATCCTACAAATCCAGATGTTTTGTTGCACCTAATGATATTCATCACTTGCGACTTTTCAATGCATAAAGAATATAATGCAAAAAGAAAAAAGTACAGCTGTATCCGCACTTCCCAAAGCAGCGCAGATTGCACCAGATAAGCGGACACCGTGCGCCAGTATTAATTTATTGAGCGCAAACTGCACAGGAGTGAAGAATAATGCACAGATGGCAGCACTTTTGATGAATTTGGGCCTATAGGTCTGATGCTGTATTAGTGATTTTCTCTACTGCCCGGCTGCACTGATGCCTCCATGAATCCTCAGCGCACACGTGTGTAGAGACGTCCGCACACGCCATGCACATAGGTTACATGTGATTCCTCATTCTCCGGCCTCTCCTTCCTTCCGGCACCATGTCCATTCACTGTTCCACCAAACACTAATATTTTCTTTACTTTCTGAACATGGACTGGATATTTTTTCCCAGAAAGAAAAGTGACACAGACGTCTTATCCCAGAAATGAGAGCGACGATTGTATCTACAACACACAATAAATAGTAACCCGGGGTCCAGGATATTCACTAGATCTACAGCTGCCTCCCAGGACATGGACTTCTTTCTTCTGAAATCAACTATAAATGATGCTAATGAGAGGAGTGTTACCAGAGAGCATCCGTGCTGTAGCTTAACAGGTTGTTACATTTTTCAGGAACACTTCCCATGTTCCCCGTGCACCCTCAGCACTTTCCTTTAAAGGGAAGGAAAGAGGAGGGTGAGACATGCTAATGCACAATGTAACTGCACTGAGGGGCTCTAGTAACACCTATCACTGTGTTCTGGGTCCTGATAACATGTTTACATTAGCCCTTCCAGGACCTTTGACAGAAGGGCTATTGGGACATTTTGGTGTTAGATGATTCCATGGGATTATACCTGTGATGTAGGGTCTGGGAATGGACAAAGACAGAGGGCCCTGTGAGTAAATCCTCTTCCCGGCTGTCCCTGACTAATTGCTCTAACAGCACTAAGTGATAGGAAACAACTGATCACCATAGTGCAAACTCAGAGACAAAGAAGAGACAACACAAACAGAGAAGATTAGTCACTAAGTACAGGTCAGAAACAAGAGGACACTGCAGCACATGGCTATAGCAAACAAAGAGCAACAATCCACAAAGCATGTTATGAGATGCCAAAGCCCTGGTCCAGTAGATGATTGGATCAGTTCTCTGACATCAGACAGGGCAGCAATGAGAGTGGCGCGTGATTCTGTCCATCGCCGCAGATTAATTATTGCAGACCAGAACCAAGTTCACAGGAGACAGATGGGTGGTTGTGCAAATCAATCAAGGCTGCTTGGAAATGAGTAAACCAGTGTTCAGACTATTAAAGACTGAATGGAACAAAATAACAATCATCGCATCCAGGATGGAGCAGGCACACATCTTACATCTTACTAGCAAAATTGTGACAACTTCCATGTATGTCTGGTAGCACAGTGAAAGAAAGCAGTCTCCATTGGTTAGTAATTAAGAACCAAGCAGGGGTGGCCTCTCTCGAAGTTCCTTGCAAGGATTGCATTGTTTTCTTATATAGCCAGGTTAAGGGTGAGACAATTGGACCGACACATAAGGTAAATTACAAGGTTGTTACATGGGTAGTAGAAGGGGTAATTGTGGTTTTCCATAAAATGCCTGGACCAATGTAAGGAGAAGGACATAGTCAAGGGTTTGGTTGGAGCACCAAGCTTACATGGACATATTCAGTCTTTGACCTTATGACTTGGACTAAACATTTCCACCGGACCTGGACTCCTAGCATCATCAACATCTGTCTCTCCATGGAACTACTGTCATGCATTGAAAACATGGGGGGATCTGTTGGATGAGTAATAGATGACCATGAAGAGTCCTGGAGACATCATGAAGGTGTGGGTGTGTCTCCATAGTAGACAACCAGTTACCATGTCCTTATGGCTCTCCTCCCAGCTAGCCATTCACTGATCGTTGTCACATTTTGCAAAATTTTTTAGCCATAGATTCCTGGTTAAGTACAAGAACATGGGAAGACACACAGCATCACTAAAGGGGTGTCTCCAATGGAGAAAAAAAAGTTGGGACACCCATTATTACCAGATCTTTCCTTACTAAATGATGATGGACCATGCACTGTTGTGTCTCCATCTAATTTTCTTTGTTTTAAGAAACAAGGTGTCAACCATAGACAGTAGACTTGAGGTTACAATCACCAGGAAAGAAAGTGATGTCATTTGATTGACAGATGCAGATAGGAGGACATTTGGACATTGCATTGATAGTAAATGTGTGATATGTTATATAACTCACACGTTGTGACCTTTCGGTTGCTATAAGTTTATCTTATCTACAGTTCATTGTGTAAAGTTGTGGTGTTCTTCCGGAAGATGTCTGCCCCACGACTGCTACGTTATCTCCAGTCTTGATGACCTCCTGATACTTTCTCACGTCTGTGTGTGATGGACATCCAAGGTTCTCTTTGTACATTGCATTTATGAAGCTTCCAATTTCGGATCTAAGGCCCCTTTAAAATATGACAAGCCGAGAAGGTTATGTAAAAGTAATATGAGATAAGCCAGTGGTGACAGAGAAGATTTAAGTTCTCATTGTGTCGTGATCCGGCCCCTGCATTGTTCGGATGTCATTCCATGGGAAAAAAAGGGAATATAGTACTAATTACTTTCAGATCCTTCTCTATAGACATGACAGCAATGGAAAACATGTCGCATTGGGTCACTTTCTCTGCTCCTGTTGCTACTCATCACTGTCCCAAGAGATGCCATCACCTCACATGAAAGCCCTTCTATTCCAGTCCATACTGATCCCTATTTATAGGATTCCTGCCATTGCATCACCATGTAACATCATCTCTTCCATGTAACGGACAACCTGGTGCAAGGACATTGCTTGAAGGTAAGATCTATAGGTTTGTGGATAATCTACATATGGGTGTCCAATATCGTGCATGCTCGTTAACCACTAATCTTTCGATATATATACACCTATATATCAATGGTCCCCATCCTTTCTAGAACAATGAACCAGCTGTAACCAAGAACCGATGGGCGACACGTTTCCATTTTACGAGCCTGACCCTTTGCCCACCTAAGACCAAATGGCTCCCATCCCATTCTTGTATGACATGGGCAGGGTAATCTACATATATAAGAAAATGTAGACATTAGATTTTATTTATAGGCTTGTCAATAGGTTTCCCAATTGTAAACCAGGTAACCTTGGGGCTCATTACAGAATCGGGACCACTTCTAGAAGTAGGGTACCTCAGGTGATGTAAGGCAAGGATACAATGAAGATACATATTCTACCACTCAAATGATTGGGGGTCACCAATACAATTTTATGTTTTCCATGAAAACTTGAAATTTATTTTTCAAATGAGTTGCAAAAAAATGAATAGAAAATATAGTCCAGACATTCACAATGTTTTTTTTTTCATGTAAAATCATCATTTTCACCATGCTCCCTTTGATGCAATTCCAGTATTGCCGACTTTTAGCCTCTAGCTTTTAATTTGCTGAGATAATCTGGAGAAATTTCAACCCCTGCTTCCAGAAGCCCCTCCCACAAGTTTGATCAGCTTGATGGGCCTTTTTTGCGTACCATATGGTCAAGCTGCCTCCACAACAGCTCAATGGGGTTGAGATCTGGTGACTGGGCTGGCCACTCCATTACAAATAGAATACCAGCATTGCAAAATGGAGTGACAGCCTTCCTTACCCAAAATCCCTTTGACCAAAATCTCCCACTTTCCCAGCACCAAAGCAACCTCAGACCATCACATGACCTCCACCATGCTTGGCAAATGGCGTCGGGCATCTTCCAGCATCTTTTCAGTTTTTCTTCATCTCACAAATGTTCTTCTGTGTGATCCAAACATCTCAAACTTAGATTTGCCTGTCCATAACATTTTTTTCCAATCATCCTCTGTCCAATTGCTGTGTTCTAAAGACTCTTATGTACTTGTCTTGTTACTTAGTTGTGCAGCAGGGCCTCCCACTTCTCTTTCTACTCAGGTTAGAGCCTGTTTGTGCTCTCCTCTAAAGGGAGTAATACACACCAATTTAGGAAATCTTCAGTTTCATGGCAATTTGTTGCATGGAACGGTCTTCATTTCTAAGAGCAAGAATAGACTGTCGAGTTTCACATGAAAGTTCTTTTTTTCTGGCCTTTGTGAGCGTTTCATAGAACAAACAAATGTGATGCTCCAGATTCTCAATTAGCTCAAAGGAAGGTCAGTTTAATAGCTTCTCTAATCAGCCAAGCTGTTTTCAGTGTGCTAGCATACTTCAACAAGGGTTTTTAAGGGTTTTCTAAACATCCATTAGCCTTCTTACACAGTTAGCAAACACACTGGAGCTTATTTACTAAGGGTTGCGCACTTTCGCGGACTGTTCGCCATTTTAAGGATTTGCGCAGCTTTCACAGGTATTTAACAGGGGTTTGCGCTGGGATTGTGTCACATGAGATCGGATTGTGGTGCATTTGCGCTGGCTTTCATGGGACAGAAATCGCGGGGGCGGCTGTCGAACAATCCCACTGATTCGGACCGAGCGCAGGATTTAACTTTCAAATTGTGTCACAAGACAATGCACTTACATGCGCCAGGAAGAAGAAGCTGAACTCCAGTGGACCTGAGCGGGGAAGCGACACATGCAGGATATCAGGCACACAATCTAAGTGAATTGTGGAAGAGTGCATTATCGTCAGACGATGCGCTTTCGGGAACTCACTGGATCGGGGTAAGTAAATGTGCCCCAATGTACCTTTTTAACCACCGGTTTGGTGGTTGTTGAAAATGGGCCTATAGATATTGCTTTAAAAAACAGACATTTGCAGCTAGTTAGTCATTTCCCTTATTAATAATTTATAGAGTGAATTTATGGTTCATTTAATGTTAGCTTCATTGAAAGAAAATCTGCTTTCAAAAATAAGGAAATTTCTAGGTAACCACAAACTTTTGAGCATTAGTGTATGTTCTACAATTGTGGGAGCACCATAATTCTACCGTAAATATCGTTCAGTTCCTATGGGATGGTCATAAGGCTGATTGAAACAAAGAAATCTTCAGGTTCCCTACATCTGTCCTCTCCACCTGATACAGATCCTCAATGATACTAGGCCATAGTCACGATCACCAGGACATATGGCTTACAGCACTCACCTGTTTACACAGCATTAGCTAAGTATGAACGTGGGACCCATTGCACCCTGTTAATGATTCACCTTGTGCCTTGGAAGGACATGGGAAGGAAAAGTTTACACACACTTACAAGGATTTAATGCTACCAAAGGATGTGATAGGAAGCCAGAATACTCAAAGGAAATCCCATGTAAAGTGAAGGAAGGACCCTCTAGTTGGTCAGATTTGGACCCAGGACACCAAAACACAAGTTCTAACCACCACAGCCCCATGTTGCTGTTGATGAGGAAAGATGCCATCATATTGAAAGCTTTTCGCAGTAAGGTTTCACATTAGACTATTGGTGCCATTTTAGAGCTACTGAAAACCAGGGGATGTTCAAGTTTTTTGGTTTTTTTTGTAAAAGTTGTTGAAAACTGGCTAAAAAGAGCTAAGACAGAAGCTTGAGATGTTTGGAGTTCCATCTTTAATGAGATTAACCAGCACCTTCTAGTCAGTGAACTCTAATGTGGGGTGCAGAGCTGGCACCTTTGGCTAAAATTTGACAACCATGTCAAGAGTAGTGACTTTTCTTTCATCTCTTTTGGTGGTGGAGCCATCCAGTAGGTCGAGCGTCCTATATGAGTACAATGGGGCAGATTTACTTACCCGGGCCCATTCGCGATCCAGCGGCGCGTTCTGTGCGGTGGATTCGGGTCTTCCGGCGATTCACTAAGGCAGTTCCTCCGACGTCCACCAGATGTCGCTGCTGCGCTGAAGTTCCCTGAGGTCCGCCGGAATGCACCATCCTATACCTGGTGAAGGTAAGCGCGTGTTCCGCGCCACTTTTTTTTTTAAATGCGGCGGTTTTTTAGAATCCGTCGGGCTATCTTTCGGCCACGCCCCCGATTTCCGTCGCGTGCATCCCGGCGCCGATGCGCCACAATCCGATTGCGTGCACCAAAAACCCGGGGCAATGCAGGGAAAATCTGCGCAAAACGGAAATATTCGGGTAACACGTCGGGAAAATGCGAATCGGGCCCTTAGTAAATGACCCCCACAGTGGCGCGTTCAACATTGACCACATTCGGGACAGTGAGCCCTAATGGGAAGGGGGGGAGGTCACAACGGGTTGATAATAATCTCAAACAGCAGAGCTGGCACCTTTTGGCTAAAATTTCACAACCACATCAAGAGTAGTGGCTTTTACTTCTCTTGGAAGTGGAGCCACCTGTTAGGTCGAACGTCCGATATAAGTGATTTGGCACATTCACCATTGGCCACCATATTTTCATGGAAAGTTTGCATGGAAATTTTTTCCTACAATCTGGTATGATTTGCCTTATCTAAGGATATTTATTTACGTGGGTCCTACAAGCCTTGGTAACCAAGGTCTCACTGAGAATACACATCTGGTTGTACTTACTAAGAGAAGCATATTTGTCATTTTGTAGGGTGCTCCAAAATTCCTTTTGGACCAAAGTCACGGATTCAAAGTGTGGTTGACAAACCTGCCATAAAAATGTTCCCAACTTCCAAAGCTGCGGTATCCAAAATTATATGCTCTGTGTGCAGGAATGCACAATCTTCTCATGCTAATATATCAGATGTGAAAACATGGTGAGTGTGAAATCCATAGACCAGACAAAGTAGAATTGGATGGAGGGACAAAGCCTCAACAAGTGTTGTCCAAAAACAATGTTTAATTGGAGTCATATTGTGCAAAGGACTTTGGAAGGATTCCACGAGAAGACACCAGCAAAAAGTTTGATTTGAAGAATATCAGTAGAAGACAATGGTTGCAATTTATTAGACTTCAGCAGATTCTGGGAAATGCCTCTTTTCCGGGACCCATCCTGGAAAACATATATGCATATTTCCCAGAATCCCCTAGTGGAGCATTAATGCACAAGCCTAAAAGGCGGTCTTAATTGAGGAAGTCTCCAAAAGGAGAACTCTTACCTCTTGTAATCCACTTCAATAGAGTCTCATTTGGAGGCAATGTAGCAACTGCAGTACTTATATTGTGTTCTTCACTAAAAAAAAAATAATGGAAAAACTCATTTATTGGAAGAAAATAAATTCAAACATTTGGAAACTACTTCAAAAAGGCAAGCAATAATGGATATGCACTGACATATTGTACATTTTATGGTAATTGTTGGTTCACCCATTGAAAAACGGGTCAATGGACGCATGATACTAGTCCAGTAGTCAAGCCATTTTCAAAGCTTTGACGGCCTTATATTCCCTAATAATGATAATTTGGCATGAGCTTGAATTTACTTCTGCAATGGCTACTATCATAGTAATTCTGCTGTCCGCAAACTCAAAGGTCATGGTTAGAGATGAGCGAGCACTAAAATGCTCGAGTGCTCGTTACTCGGGTCGAGCTTTTCCCGATGCTCGAGTGCTCGTCTCGAATAACGAACCCCATTGAAGTCAATGGGAGACTCGAGCATTTTTCACTGAAAGTACACATTGAAAGACCACTAAAGAAGAACACATTGCAGATGTTTGCAGATGTTTTCGCTGAAAGAACACATTGAAAGAACACAGTGAAGAACACATTGCAGATGTTCCGATACATCTAACTTATCAGAAGACACGCGTGCCGAACGGTGGTCTTCACAATAGTATGTGAAGAACAATATGTGTGAAGAACACATTGCAGATGTATGGAAACATCTGCAATGTGTTCTTCACACATATTGTTCTTCACATACTTTTGTGAAGAACGCCATTTTGCACGTCTGTCTTCAGATAAGTTAGCCGATGTACGAAACATCTGCAATGTGTTCTTCACTGTGTACTTTCAATGTGTTCTTCACTTAAATGATCCTGTGCTCACTGTATTAATTGTATTCTTCATTGTTCTTCACTGTGTTTCGTTAAGTAAATTCTCAATCTCGAGCTGGCGAGATACTTTCCCGAGCAGCGAACCGTTTCGAGTACTCTAATACTCGAACGAGCATCAAGCTTGGATGAGTATACTCGCTCATCTCTAGTCATGGCCAAAAAAAGTTATAAAAGTCAAGGGTCATTTTTTGTTGGAGAACACTTCCTCAAGGATCCTTCCTGGAAAGCACCGCCATCAAGGAAGACATCTACCTAGAGTTTGTATATTCCCACCACATATCCTCCTGTATAACACTGTAGAATATATTGGTGCAATATAAGCAGTGAAAATAAATTAGTATGAATAAAAACTATGCATCCCAGATGTCAGGTCTTTAGAAGAACTGTTAGATGTGATGTATTGTGTTTAGCATATCCTACTCATCTCACCCCATAAAGTACACAGAATGCATCATAAACTTCACATTTTCCACAAGAAAACACATGTTCCAGATAATGTCTTGGTTTCTACATGTTATGTGCTGAGCTCTGCTGTCAGCTTGTCCAGTTTAGTGGAAAAGTAATAGAAGTCCATATAATGTTATTTCTATGCTTAGGAGCATCATTTAAGATTTTATATTGCTTGTAAAATTCTTGCTTAGTATGTAGCTAGAGGAGAGCTTGAAATGATAAGAATGTCTCATCATTCCATAAAAGCTACACCATAAGCATGCGGGATTAGAAATGGTAGTAAATAACATATATTAGATTCTTCTACAGCAATAAATATATATTTTCATGAACAAAAAATATGTGGTTTCCTGGTGTCTACTCTTTAACCCACATTTGTTGATCTGCTCTTCACTGGAGAGGACTACCGGGTTGCTACCTCAAGTCAAAGGACACCAGTATCATATGCAACAATCCTCCATGTTAGGAGCTGTTAGGGAGACTGATTAACTCCAAGGAGCTCTCCCAAAGTGGGGAACTTTGTAATTGTAGCTGGAATCACTGCCTGAGAGGGCAACAGTTAATATATCACACTAGAGGAGTTAATATACCTCACTAGGGGAGTATAAAGCCCCTTGTGGGCAGCAGCACTTGGTCTTTGGTCTTAGAAGTCAGATTACGTCAGTCTAAGCTAAGCCGAGGAGAGTGCAGCACATGCCTGTGCTGCAGAAGCCAGTGTCACATTATCAGGGAGCAGAGGTGTCTCAGGCCAGCTGCCTGACACCTTGGGCATGTCAGGAGACTGAGCCCCAGAGCAGAGGTCCTCTATCCAGACTTGGCTCCATCTTTACCAGCCCAGCCTGAAACTACTACCACGCTGTGAGAATCCCTTTCAGCTATCTCCTACCAGCTTTTCAGCCTGCTGAACCTGCTGCTGATGTTAGGCCATTGCCTGCTGTTGAAGTTCCAATAAAGAACCATGAGTTGATTTGCACAACATGCCTCCGTGTGATCCTTGGATCAGGCTACTTCATCATCACGGGCTCCCCATCTTCCATCACCCAGAGATCCCTATATATACCTCAGGGGTTGCTCCAGGGAGAAACTTATTCTATCAGCCTCTCTCTACACTTTTCTTGCACACATCGCCTGCTGGAGACCTGCCAGGCTGTAGGCCCATCCCCTGGTCCCAAAACCAAGCACTGTGACCATAGCGTGCCCAAGGCCACATAAGCCAGCACTCCTGTATTCTGTACCCCTGCTGTCTACAGCCACTGAAGAAAGGCTACGCCCCGGTGGGGGATGTTGCACATTGTCGGAACATCAAGCACCTTTCCAGGACAGAAGTGATGACTCAGATTTGTCACCCATTTTATAGACAATACTAATAGTATATCCTTGAGGCACCAGCACCTGACATATACTGGGCAGCAACCAGGAACCATCTGACAAAGGCCAACATTTTCCCCTGCAGACTAATCACAAGGAAAGCCATAGCAGAAGCATGAACTTGACCTAAGAAGTAACAATAGGCTGAATTCCTCCAGCAGCACAGCGTACTTATATCTTTCTGCCCCCTAGGTGAAATGGAAATATCTTTCACTTAGAATCTGACCCCAAGTTCCTCCTCATGGTGGATCATTTCACATTGCTGCTGATTTGTGATCCATCACTCAGTTGTACGCTATCTGCTGAGCATTAGCCATTAAAGTGTAAGATGAGCCTAGTAACCATGTATATATATCAATATTCTAATCTGTTGTTGGCATGTGATGCCGTTGTGTGGTTCCTCAGGTGTCCTCTGAGTCCATGGACATGGTATGATGAATGGAGCTTAGCTATGTCTGCAATGTCTAGCTGAACCTCTACATGAAATGAGATCTGTGAATTACTAGGGAAAAGTCCTTCTAGAATAAGTAGAGCTATTACAGAAAATGGTCTAATATGCTATGTCCAATGTCTTTCCTCACTTTCTCAAGTCTCATTTTACTTCTTCTTTACATTGCACGCTGCAACTCCCAATGATTATATAGTCATATAATATCCATGGCTTGGTCAACATTGGACTGGACATTCTTGGATCCACCTAAAATCACTCTAAGGGTCCACCTACATATGGTATGCATCTAGACTATGTATGTTCACTTATTTTGGGTTATTCTGACCCAAAACTTTTAATGACATATCCGTAGTAGGTTATGTAACACCCGGTACACCTACCGGTTGACTGTTTACTGAAGGATACCCCTTTCCATTTTGTGACAAATCATGAATAAGATCTATTTGTTGTGAATTATCCAATCAAAAGTTTCAAAATTATGACCACGAGGTTCATCAAAATACTAATTTACATATAGAAAAATATACAGATTCCCATGAAAGATGAAGGACACTTACTGTACAGCGTTCAGCAACTCCCCCGGCCTATGTAAAGATCTAATCCTCGGCAGTATAAGAAAGAACATTATCATGCAGATGGCTTTGTGTACTGTGTTATGGATTTTAGAAGACAGTACAAAGCAAATAAAATATTTATGGAATTTTTTCTTCTAGTCTTACCGGTGTCGGGTGCCAGACCTTCACATATGGGGCCAGTTTAGGGTCTTATTAATACGGTATGCTTGTGTGTCCTTTTGTATATGTAATCTTCCATAAATATGAACATTTGTTATCCATAGTTCAAAGACGGGTAAGGGGGCCTCAGACAAATTTTGAAATATGAGCCCGGTTATTAAACATACTGATACTGTAGGACTATGGATAATTTTAGTTGGAAATTCTTCATAAAGACCATCAACATGCCTCTCATGTGGATGATACATTTCTCGATTTCCAAGAAGAAGATCTATCGTAAATTACCCAAATCCGTATTGACATTGATGGAGTTAAGGGCATGTAAGGAGCATGAAAGCTTGGAATACTTAAACATCTATAAAATACTACTACTAATACAACTACTTTAAAGAAAAGGTCTGCTTTCGGAAGACCCTTAACAATCTTAAATTTGGTGGACCAAACTACATGCTCTAGCCACTCTTTTCCTTTCAACCAACCTAAATTGATGGGCCACCAATAAACGGATGAGTTGTTCACTAGAGAAAGAGTTTGAGTTACCAAGGCATAACTTTTACTTTCTGCCCCCTCCAACTATAATCTATTGTTTATAGAGGTAGCCTTCTCGTACTGGACAGAGACTTCATATGGACTCCTTGGCCAACAACATTGCATATTTTTCTCTGCAGAAAGCTGTTTCTGATTCATCTAGGTATATTGATATATGAAACATATTGGGACACATTTACTAAGGATCCGAACATCGCATTTTCGGTGGGTTTCCCCACTTTTTACCATTTTGCCCTAAATTGGTTTTGGCTTGCATGCGACACAAATCGTGGGGCGTGGACGTCGGACAACCCGACTGATTCAGACAAACCGCGGAAATTAAAAAAGCAAATTGTGTCGCAAGATCAGCACTTACATGCACCGGGAAGAAGAAGGTGAACTCCGGCAGACCTCAGCGGGGAAGTGACACATGCAGGAAATTGGACGCGCGATCTTGCGAATCCTCGTCGGACATTCTGGATCGGCGGCGTCAAAGGGATGGGTAAGTAAATGTGCCCCATTCTGTCATTTTGGGTTGTACAAATGTCTTGACTGATCAGGGTATGGTTTGGTTGGATTGTAGCATCCTCTCGTAAAGTGTGCCAGGTTTGGTATAGGGGATTATGAAGTTACCAGGATTTAAGGCAAGCATCTAATTTCCCACCAGAAAAACTGGTCATGTTTTAATAAATTTCCGTTCTTCCAACGTCTGTCGTTATGGAAGCACCAGAACCTTGTTATACACTGGGGCGATTCTCCATATTTGTGGGGTTGAAATAGCCTTAAACTGTATTAGGACATTTGTGCCCTCTTCCATGATTTATACCAGGTTCCAAGTAACTATATGTTTTGATTTATAGGGGGATCTGTCCCTGCTTATACACATAAGATAGTCTAATGTCCTATCCTTTTTATAAGAAAGGTCCAACACGACTTTTTAAATCTAAAATCTTGAGTTACGACGAGAACTGAGACGTGTTTAGAAGCCATTGCACTAGTGTGAGAACGTGAACCGATGCTTCTCTTTTGTAGACCTTCTCTGGCTAATGTCTTCTCATTGCCAAGAAAACAACATGCGTAGTGCTCAAACAGAGGGCTAATACCCAAAAGATTATTAAAAATGTGTCTCAATCTGTTACTTGAAAGAAGTTATGTAATAACCATATTTTCCGTGCATGCATGGTGGGGCGATGAGTCTGTCCGCATATTTATGTGATAATATATAACAGCTCAGTGCGTGCAAAGCTTTGTCACTCTGAATATGTTAATAACAAAGGAGGGGTTGTCCACATTAGTTACAACCATTCATGTGGGATGCACTTTCTAATCTGCTTCAGAGGTGTAACTTACTGCGATTGTCTGTACTAGGTCCATGTTTGAAGAGCTGATGCTGGATACAACCACCTCCCACTCTGGCAGCAGTGGCCAGACATGCGCTATTGAGTCCAGTCTGTCCACCAGGATTCAGCGTTCATTACTACAGGACGGCTGTGGGACCTGCAGTAACTCCCAGACATTATATATACAAAAACTTTTTGCTTTTTTGCGCAATCTCTCATGCAGAGGTGGCCGTATCCAAGGACACAGTCTTATTTCTAAGGGAACATATGACTACATTTATCTTCACACAGGTAATTTTTTTTAATAACATCTATTTGAAAAAATGTATATATATATGACAGATTAGTTAAATTAAATGTGAATGCTGTGACGAGAATACCCCTTTAAAGAGAACCTTCCATGCAAATTAACCCATCCAAAATAAATACTTCATTAAATGGTTAAAAAGCATTGCCCTTATACCTACATGGTTCCGTTCTATGGCTGCAATGCTAAAAAAAATGAGTTTGTAAACTTATATGCAAATCACTTGATGTGAGTCCAATGAGGCCCTGCATATTCAGTGGTTACTGCATTGCCCTGCTTACCTGCTCCTGATTGACAGGTCTCACTGCTACAGAACATGCTGTTTTGTGGAACATTGAGAGAGAGCTCTGTTACATTATTCGCTATTTCATGTCACGTGACCAGGGTGAAGTAATCTAAGGTCCTGTTACATGTGTACAGTCTACCCCATGTATGTATCTGATCACATGAAATCACAGCAGCCTTCATGGAGGATGGGGTGGAGTAGAAGTCCATGGAAGCTTCTGTGATTTCATGTCATCAGATAAATACATGGGATAGACGTTACACATGTAACTGGGTAAACGACCTAAGATGACATCACTCTGGTCATGCTGAAAAGAGGCATGGGACATGGGCAGATTTAGATGGAAGGGGCCAGTGAAGTAGAATACGCCCCCTCTGATGCCAAGTAATATAAAGTTAATTTATGGGGATATGAGGGAAACAATTTTTTTAGCTACAAGAAGGGTGTTAGATTGTTAATAGTACTCTATGGGAACCGGCCACTAGCTGTATGTGTGAACATGTGGTGACAGGTTACAAATGTAAGTATCAGGGATGCTGAATCACTTGATGAAAACTCAGGGATTTTTATTAAGGCAGCAAAGGAACATTACGAACAATTAAGTAACAATTAAGTAAAATATTGGCAAACCCCTTTAAATGCTCCTTTACTAACATTTGCAATACGTGCTGCTCAATCTAAACTTCCCAAACTTCTCCCAATGCCACAGGAGGAACTAGGAGAGTGACCCACCGCAGCCAGTGATTGGCTGAGTAATCTTTCCTAGTGTTTTCTGTGTTGACTGGAAATACTTAAAAGTTGAATGCATTGGGGAATCAGGAGCAGTGGGGTAGTGGATAGTGGTAAGTAAACTTTTATTATTTTTGTGGTCTAATACATATACTTATTACCTATGATTTTATCTTAATAGATAATCCCTTTAATTTATCTAAATTAGTAAACTAAGAATTTATGGTTGGACTGGTTTCTATACTGTTCTTCCAAACAGAACAATACCCTTTGCCCATGATTTTATTTTAATAGACAATCCCTTTAATGTATCCATATTAGTAATGGAAGAGGGGAATGTATCCTGCATCTTGTTACGGCCCCTCCCTCTGGCACTTGCCGAATCTCAGATAGATCTCTGGTGGCTCGGGTACAATTGTTGCGCGCATAGTGCACCTGGCTAGGTTCTACACCAGATCCAGCCTGGTGTAAAACTGCGCTATAACCATGATCCGGCACAGTTAGTGCACAGGCATGGGGCACAGGGGCGGATTAAGACTGCCATAGGCCCTGGCTGTATGAATTTTATAGCCTCTACAAGTCTGAAATTCACTTCCTACAACCTACTAGAATCAGCTTCTTGGTGAATTGAGGACATGTCCCTTCTGCCTGCCCTCACTCTGCAGTTTCAGGACCTTAGGAGGACCTTCAAAGGTCCCAAAATGGCTATTTATACTTGTGTATTGAGAGCAAGAACAGATGTAGGAGGATTTCATTGGTGAAGGTCCTTCTCAGTAAAAAATTGGTGGGTGGTTTGGGTGGCTATGGGCCTCCGAGAAGACTTGGGCCGCGGGCTACATCCCAAGCTGCCTATATTATAATCCACTACTGGTGGGGCATCAGGCCCACTCCACAGTCAAACCGGTAAAAGAGCAGATTTGTTGCGATTTCCAACTCTGCTCACTGAATTGCGACCAAATCATAGCTTAAACACCTGTTTTCAGGCAGAGAAGCCGGGATAAGAATTCATGGTTGCCCCAGATTTATATATTGTTCTTACAAACAGAACATATCTAATAAAATGTGTTCAGATTGGACAAGAATTTTTTGACTATACAACTTTTTATTTGAGTAAAAAATGGATGATTCTAATGTTGATTCCTGATGATAAAATTCCAGAGTCTGTTTCCGGCTCAGTCTGCAGCGAGCTGGGGGTGACAATGCTCTGAACGAGCACAGAGTGTTACTAGGTACGTGGACTCAGGTGACTCTGAACTGAAGCGAAACGTGTAAACAGAATGGAAAACAAATGTTGTGTTAAAATTGTATTTCTAAATTTTAGATTTTTCTGAATGCATTCAATCAGCTATGAGTTATACAGGGAAATTAAAAAGTCTTCTAGGAACTTAACTCTTTAAGAAGATGTCCAAAATGAAAAAATATATTGAACTGAGTTTCTGTTTAGTTGTTTATTAGCTTGTATAGATCCAACTATTGATCTGACCCCGTTGGTTTTAACCCACTAACCCTTTTTACGGAATCTGGACTTCATTACAATAAGGTCACGGGGCTACCTCTCCTTAATGTAGTCCGGTGTTTATGGCATTTGATCAAGACGGCACAAGGTGGTCAGGCAGGAGAGTGGCCAGGAACAAGCCAAGGTCTGAGCGGATGGAGTTGGAATTAGCTGATGCAGATAATGAAAGTTCCTCTTTAAGTCAACTGTTTCCGAGAGATCCTTAAATATGTCTGAAATTACAACTTCAAATAAGAATACAGGCGGTCCCCTACTTATGGACACCCGACTTACAGACAACACCTAGTTACAGACGGACCCCTTTGCCCCCTCTGACCTCTGATGAAGCTCTCTGGATGCTTTACTATAGTCCCAGACTGCAATGATCAGCTGTAAGGCGTCTGTAATGAAGTTTTATTGATAAACCTTGGTACCATTACAGCAAAAAATTTTGAAAATCCAATTATCACTGGGACAAATTTTTTTTTTGTCTGGAGCTACATTTATAAAACGTACAGTTCCGACTTACATACAAATACAAATTCAACTTAAGTACAAACCCAAGGAACCTATCTTGTACGTAACCTGTGGACTGCCTGTATTTAGCGGGGACATGGATTTAACCCCAATAAACACAATAAACCATATGAAAATTTCATCATTAGTGGTCCACAAGAGCCAGGCATCAACAGTACAACATCATTGAAAGGTGAATATGACTGGAATTGTTGTGTTGTCTAGGCAGTAATTTCCTACATCATTGAAACTTGAGTCTTTCTCCCTCCTGTTTGCTTCTCCCTGACTTCTAATTTCTTGACATCATATCTTCTCCTGAGCAGTACAAGTACAGTATATCCACATGATGTCCAACCATTGAAATATATCTTAAGTTAATTCCTCAATTATCTCATGACTTGTACTCATTGATACCAGCCACTCGAGAGATTAGCAGCAATTTAACAAAGTCTTTATATAATTTTTTGGTATCTGTCGGAGATCAGTGACTTCTGAAAGTCTAATAGTAGGAAATAATTTTGGTGACCTCAGTAAAGCTGAGATGACAATATAATATGGCTCTTTAAGCCTAACTCTGTAACTTCTGGGGCCCAGAAGTACAATTGTGAGGCAAAATTCTGGGATTGGCGCTGATGCTCTTTGGGTGCTGTTAGATCTTATGAAAGGCCTGTTTTCCTTTGCCACCTTGGGCACAGTGTAGAGATGTGCTGCACTAAGCTAAAGACATTTGGCTAAAACTTCATGTCTGGGAGAAATCTTCATGCAGTTCCTGGACCAATGGAGATCTGAAGAAAAGAAGAAAAGGAAAGTCCTCCCTCAAAACGGTTAATCCATTGTCTGACAGATATATTCCAATTCCAATGTAACATGTTAAATGTCCAAATTATTGCCTTTACTCTATAGAATAGATGATAGATTTTGTTTTATTAAACTGAGCAGCTGCAGTGTGAGTAGGTAGACTCTGTGTGAGAACATGAGAGCAGAGTGTTGACAGAGCAGACATGAAGGAACTGCTGCTTCCTGTAGTTACTGAGACCACAACTAGCTCAGTGCAAAGCTCCACTCCTCACATTTCTGTGATCTCTCAATCCATAGACTACATCTCCTGATCCCTCTAAGGATCGTTCTTAGCAACCAGAATGCCAGGATGACGGGAGAGGGCTGAGACAGGATGATAGCAGAGAGACAGCTGCAATAGGGTAATAAATGTATATTGGAAAAATGTTGGTTTTCAGCTATTGCATCTATAGGAATAGCTTTCTATACTTTATATTTATGCTTTAACATTGAGGCACAAGACAAAAGGCCACTCATAGGGTTATCTCATTATAAACCATTGTGGTCTACTGGTTTGGATTTAAATCCATTGTACAATGTCATGGAAGCCCTGATAGTCAAACCTTAATTCTGAAAAAAGTAACTACACCCTCTGAGACTCTAAAGCCTGGTAATGCTCCAACCTCATAATCCTTGGTTTAGTCAGATGGACTGCCTTCCACAGAGAATGAAGAAGGTGGAGAGGTACCTCTGTAAAATGTGTGTTGAGGGCCATCTCCAAATTCAAATGAAATTATGAAAATAAACAATAATATAAAATTAATAAGTAGTAAATGACATCAATAGTACTATACTGTACATACATTAGAGTACTACACAATAATGTAAAAGAGAAAAC
This sequence comes from Engystomops pustulosus, assembly GCF_040894005.1. Lineage (NCBI taxonomy): Eukaryota > Metazoa > Chordata > Amphibia > Anura > Leptodactylidae > Engystomops > Engystomops pustulosus. The sequence goes on from NC_092414.1 coordinate 197,783,903, forward strand.
TAAGTATTGTACCTAGAAACATAGGTTTTAGATGTCCACCAGAAACCAAAGTGTGAATTTTAGGAATACAATAATGTAATAGGTTCTCCTTATTCACCAGAGCTTCATCCATGGAAGAGGAAGCCATAAATATCATATGTAGATTTCCATCTTATCAGTGATCATTGAATTTACATATCAAAGAAAAATTCCAATTGTCTCTTCTGTGAACGACATACTAATTTGCCGTAGAAAATCTAATTTAATGAGTATTTTTTGTCGGAGCCATCAGGTTGTCCTCTCAGGAGCCTCTTCACATTGTACCTTGTAAAACCTCTTAAGGTAAGTGCATTACAATTTCCACGCTCAGGTTTACAAGTCTTATCAGTTCTACCTTAATAGAGTCATTCATCAACGTCAACGCGGAGTAGAAAAACATTATTATTTTCACCCGTGGTGAATGATGCGCTTGTACGCTTCAATATTCTTCAATGATAAAAAATGAGTTTTTCTTCTCAATTTTGTCAAATGGCTTTGATGTGCTCAGTGAACAATAACAGAACCTTAACAATTTAGAATGTCACCGTAGACCATGCAGGGTCCAGGAGAACCCAGCCTTGGATGGTTTCAACCTCTTTACTTTTAAAGGGAGTTACTAGCTCCTTGATACATTGGAGGAGTCATTGATCTCGTGGTGGTCAGGGTCGAATGCTCAGGACAAAAACAATGGGCCGCCTTTGGTGACAGGGGTCAAGAATACCATAGCCAGGGCTGGATTAAGGGTGATGGAGGTCCCTGGGTGCAAAATCTGGTGCAACTTAGACAGTACTACACATTACTATTCTAAATGAACATTAATATCATGAACTTTCTCCTACGTACTTGTTAGCCTCTCTGCTAGCCTGGCTGGCACATTGGAAGTGGTGTTAGCCAAGCTGATGGCCTGGCTGGCTCAGTGGCATTGGCAGTTGTAGTGTACTGACTACTAGTCACCACAACAGTCCCTTGAATCACTACTTCTTTGTCGGTTCACTGTTTCACAGTTTTATAAATATAGTGGTGGGGGCCCCAGGGCACATGCCCCTGGAACCCTCCCATTAATATGGTCCTAGCAGTGATTATTATCCATGTACTGACAACCTACTGAGACTGTAATGGGCTTATATTTATACACAACAGCCAATCAGAGGAGCAGAGCTGCAGGGGGAGGAAAAGTAAAGCAGAATGAACCAATGATGGTCAGGGGGTGTGTCTTAGACTGTTACACTTCCTGTGGGACTTGTAGTGAAGCTGTACCCTAATGAAAATAGCCAAAAACAAAGATCTAAGGAACATAATGAGACAGCTATCACCCCATACACATTGGGGCACATTTACTTACCCGGTACCCGGTCCGGAGGAGATCCTGAAAGTGCATTGTCCGATGACAATGTCCGATGACAATGCACTGTGCCGCAATTCAAGAAGATCATGCACCCGACTTGCTGAATTTGTCGCTTCCCCGATCGGGTCTGCCGGTGTTCATCTTCTTCTTCCCGGTGCAGATCGTTCGATGCCCCCCCCCCCCCCCCCGATTTGTGTTGCATGAAAATCTGATTGCCTGCACCAAAAACCCCTTTCAAATCCCTGTCCCGGCGGCACAAAACAGAAATCATCGGGATGTCCGACGAAAGTGCGGTCCGTGGGGCCCCATTATGTTTACAATACTGATGAAAATCGACCTGTAGATGACAATTACAGCAGCATTTCATCTCAAGAAGCAAAGTAAAGGCAACAAATCTAACACCTTAATTCAAATTAGGAAATTTAGAAATTCCATACCTTCCATACAAGCCCATTAAGATTCAGGTGTCATGACAGAATCCCATCCCTGAAAGACTTGGCCCACTCCTGACCCTGTGACCAGTACAGAACGTGGCACATATAGGATCAGAGCCAGGGATGACATCATAAGAGATGACAGACACTGATAAAAGATGGGAAGTAATGAAAACCGTCCACATGAACCCCGGCCATGAGCTCCAGGACTTGGAAGAGCTCGGCTCCATTACTCATATTGATATGGAATGAATCTCGCAATCTCACGGACATTCCGGCTAGAGGCGACGACATATGATACTCAGCGTAGTATCGCCTACTGATATCAGAACGCTATCAGCCTCTCACGTCTCTATGTATTCCTACAATCATATATCGTCCAAGGACTCTCACATGTAAAATTACTGAAATAAAGGCAAATATGTGACTAGAAAGCTTTTAAAGAACCCTACTAGAGATGAGCGAACACTAAAATGCTCGGGTACTCGTTATTCGAGACGAACTTTTCCCGATGCTCGAGTGCTCGTCTCGAATAACGAACCCCATTGAAGTCAATGGGAGACTCGAGCATTTTTCAAGGGGACCAAGGCTCTGCACAGGGAAGCTTGGCCAAACACCTGGGAACCTCAGAAAAGGATGGAAACACCACGGAAATGGACAGGAAACAGCAGGGGCAGCATTGGACTCAGGCTTCAAACCAATGGGTGTCAGAGAGGAACCAAAGGAGGTGAGCAAGAAGCGCTCAAATAATATCGGTACATGATAAAAGTTTGCTAGTATATTTTGTGGATTACACAGCAGGGTGGCGACAAAGTTAACATGGAAGCCATGAAAACAACCCAAAATTCTGCCTGACACAGCTCGTTTGATAAGGGGACCATGTATGCTTACAGTTCATGCCAGTCGCTGCACTGGCTGCCAGTCTCCTTTCGAATACAGTTTAAAATAATAATAACCCTCATCCATAAAGCTCTGTATAATGCTGCACCCCCCTACCTCTCCTCTCTTATCTCAGTCTATCGCCCAACCCGTGCTCTTAGATCCGCCAGTGATCTTAGATTAACCTCTACCCTAGTGCGGACCTCCCACTCGCGTCTCCAAGACTTCTCTAGAGCTGCACCAATTCTATGGAATGCTCTGCCCCGGACTATCAGACTAATACCTAACCTCCAAAGTTTCAAACGTGCTCTTAAAACCCATTTCTTTAGGCAAGCCTATAACACTCATTAACTGCATGAAGTTTTAACTCTTCTACTAACCCGTCCTGTGTCGTCCTCCCATCTGTTATCCAGCAACCAACAGGCACCAGACTTCTCTGCAGTCCCATTCACCCTGGACCTGGTATATAAGATGACGGCTGAGTGGTTCAAGCGACAGCAATTCCATTTATTATATTTTTTTCTATTCCCTAAGAAGAATGGCTTGACCATTAAATATTCTTTTACCTCGTGTTACCCCATCATCTTCATAAACCGTAAGCTCTGGCGAGCAGGGACCTCACTCCTGTTGTTCCATACAAATGTTGTGCTCTGTTACATTACATTTGTATTTGTTTCCTATGATTTGTAAAGCGCTACAGAATATGATGACGCTATATAAATAAAGATTATTATTATTATTATTATGGAGGCAGTGAACTAGTAGTAGATTAAAGGTGCTGCAACTATGTTAGTTGGATCTTGGGATGGAGTTGGCGCTCTGCAGCCAGGCGAGCTTTCGCCAATCCAAGCCCCTGTCTCTAGGCTACTCCCCAAACAGCACTTCTAAGAACCTTTTGTATAAGATCAAGTGTAGTAGCGTTCTTATAAGTTTAGGATATGGCGGGTGAGGGGAATGTAAACAGATGCGCAAGAAGCGCTGAAATAATATCCCTAAATGGTAAAAGTTTGCAAGTATATTTTGTGGATTACACAGCAGGGTGGCGACAAATTTAACAACTTTGATGTGGAATGCCCTGTAATAGCTCTTGGGCGGTGTGCCTTTTATCGCCTAGGCTCAGCAGTTTCAGCACCGCCTGCTGTCGCTTAGCGACGGCACTGCTGCTGTGCCTAGAGCTACCGACTGATGGCGCCATGCCCACGGATGGTAATTCGGAGGAGGAGGAGGTGGAGGAGGGGTGGGAGGAGGTATAGTAGGCCTTTGAGACCTGGACCGAGGTAGGCCCCGCAATTCTCTGCGTCGGCAGTATATGACCAGCCCCAGGGTCAGACTCGGTCCCAGCCTGCACCAAGTTAAGTGTAGTAGCGTTCTTATAAGTTTGGGATATGGCGGGTGAGGGGAATGTAAACAGATGCGCAAGAAGCGCATGATGCGCATGGAGCTGGCGCTCCGCTGCCAGGCGAGCTTTCGCCAATCCAAGCCCCTGTCTCTAGGCTACTCCCCAAACAGCACTTCTAAGAACCTTTTGTATAAGATCAAGTGTAGTAGCGTTCTTATAAGTTTAGGATATGCCGGGTGAGGGGAATGTAAACAGATGCGCAAGAAGCGCTGAAATAATATCCCTAAATGGTAAAAGTTTGCCAGTATATTTTGTGGATAACACAGCAGGGTGGCGACAAAGTTAACAACTTTGATGTGGAATCCATGAAAACAACCCAAATTTCTGCCTGACACACCTCGTTTGATAAAGGGACGATGTATGGAGGCAGCTATATGGACGACTTTTGGAGGTAGCAATGGAGACAACGTGTGGAGGCTGCTATGGAGACAATTTAATTTGGATAGTGCCTGTATGTGGCAGTCCCAAACATTTTTCAAACCAGAGGAGCAGGTAGGTGGCCCTCCAGTAAAATGGAATAGATTGAGTGCCTGTATGTGGCAGTCCCAAACATTTTTCGAACCAGAGGAGAAGGTAGGTGGCCCTCCAGTAAAATGGAATAGATTGAGTGCCTGTATGTGGCAGTCCCAAAAATGTTTCAAACCAGAGGAGCAGGTAGGTGGCCCTGCAGTAAAATGGAATAGATTGAGTGCCTGTATGTGGCAGTCCCAAACATTTTTCAAACCAGAGGAGCAGGTAGGTGGCCCTCCAGTAAAATGGAATAGATTGAGTGCCTGTATGTGGCAGTCCCAAAAATGTTTCAAACCAGAGGAGCAGGTAGGTGGCCCTGCAGTAAAATGGAATAGATTGAGTGCCTGTATGTGGCAGTCCCAAACATTTTTCAAACCAGAGGAGCAGGTAGGTGGCCCTCCAGTAAAATGGAATAGATTGAGTGCCTGTATGTGGCAGTCCCAAACATTTTTCAAACCAGAGGAGCAGGTAGGTGGCCCTCCAGTAAAATGGAATAGATTGAGTGCCTGTATGTGGCAGTCCCAAAAATTTTTTAAAACAGAGGACCGGGTAGGTGGCCCTCCAGAAAAATGGAATAGATTGAGTGCCTGTATGTGGCACTCACAAAAATTGTTTCAAACAGAGGACCGGGTAGGTGGCCCTCCAGAAAAATTAAATGCATGAAGTACTATAGCAAGAGCCAGTGGGCCCTGTCAAAAAATAGCCATTTTCCTCTGCTTTACTGTACAAAGAGGAGGAGAAGGAGGAAAATGAGGAGGAGGAGGAGTGGATCAATTATTCAGGTTGAGCTTCCTTCACCTGGTGGAGATTGGAAATTCTGAGAAATCCAGCCTTTATTCATTTTAATAAGCGTCAGCCTGTCAGCGCTGTCAGTCGACAGGCGTGTACGCTTATCGGTGATGATGCCACCAGCTGCACTGAAAACCCGCTCGGACAAGACGCTAGCGGCAGGGCAGGCAAGAACCTCCAAGGCGTACAGCGCCAGTTCGTGCCACATGTCCAGCTTTGAAACCCAGTAGTTGTAGGGAGCTGTGTGATCATTTAGGACGATGGTATGGTCAGCTACGTACTCCCTCACCATCTTTCTGTAAAGATCAGCCCTACTCTGCCGAGACTGGGGACAGGTGACAGTGTCTTGCTGGGGTGACATAAAGCTGGCAAAAGCCTTGTAAAGCGTACCCTTGCCAGTGCTGGACAAGCTGCCTGCTCGCCTACTCTCCCTCGCTACTTGTCCCGCAGAACTACGCACTCTGCCGCTAGCGCTGTCAGAAGGGAAATACTGTTTCAGCTTGTGCACCAGGGCCTGCTGGTATTCATGCATTCTCACACTCCTTTCCTCTGCAGGGATGAGAGTGGGAAGATTTTGCTTGTACCGTGGGTCCAGGAGAGTGAATACCCAGTAATCGGTGCTGGAATAAATTCTTTGAACGCGAGGGTCACGGGATAGGCAGCCTAGCATGAAATCTACCATATGCGCCAGAGTACCAACGCGTAAGAATTCACTCCCCTCACTGGCCTGACTGTCCATTTCCTCCTCCTCCAACTCCTCCAACTCCTCTTCTTCTGCCCATACACGCTGAACAGTGAAGGACTCAACAATGGTCCCCTCTTGTGTCTCGCCAACATTCTCCTCCTCTTCCTCCTCATCCTCCTCCACCTCCACCTCCTCCGATATGCGCTGATAAACAGACCTGAGGGTGCTTTGGCTATCAACAAGGGAATATTCTTCCCCTGTCTCTTGTGACGAGCGCAAAGCTTCCGACTTCATGCTGACCAGAGAGTTTTTCAACAGGCCAAGCAGCGGGATGGTGAGGCTGATGATGGCGGCATCACCACTGACCATCTGTGTTGACTCCTCAAAGTTACTCAGCACCTGACAGATATCAGACATCCACGTCCACTCCTCATTGTAGACTTGAGGAAGCTGACTGACCTGACTACCAGTTCTGGTGGAAGTTGACATCTGGCAGTCTACAATCGCTCTGCGCTGCTGGTAAACTCTGGATAACATGGTCAGTGTTGAATTCCACCTCGTGGGCACGTCGCACAACAGTCGGTGAGCGGGCAGTTGGAGGCGGCGCTGCGCTGCCCTGAGAGTGGCAGCATCTGGGCTGGACTTCCTGAAATGCGCACAGATGCGGCGCACCTTCGTGAGCAAATCAGACAGATTGGGGTATGTCTTGAGGAAACGCTGAACTATCAGATTTAACACATGGGCCAGGCATGGCACATGTGTCAGTCTGCCGAGTTGCAGAGCCGCCACCAGGTTACGGCCGTTGTCACACACAACCATTCCCGGCTTGAGGTTCAGCGGTGCCAGCCACAGATCAGTCTGCGCCGTGATGCCCTGTAATAGCTCTTGGGCGGTGTGCCTTTTGTCGCCTAGGCTCAGCAGTTTGAGCACCGCCTGCTGTTGCTTAGCGACGGCACTGCTGCTGTGCCTAGAGCTACCGACTGATGGCGCCGTGCCCACGGATGGTAGTTCAGAGGAGGAGGTGGAGGAGGGGTGGGAGGAGGAGGAGGCATAGTAGGCCTGAAACACCTGGACCGAGGTAGGCCCCGCAATCCTCGGCGTCGGCAGTATATGAGCAGCCCCAGGGTCAGACTCGGTCCCAGCCTCCACCAAGTTAACCCAATGTGCCGTCAGCGATATATAGTGGCCCTGCCCGGCAGCACTCGTCCACGTGTCCGTGGTCAGGTGGACCTTGTCAGAAACGGCGTTGGTCAGGGCACGGATGATGTTGTCTGACACGTGCTGGTGCAGGGCTGGGACTGCACATCGGGAAAAGTAGTGGCGGCTGGGGACCGAATACCGAGGGGCGGCCGCCGCCATGAGGTTGCGAAAGGCCTCGGTCTCTACTAGCCTATAGGGCAGCATCTCCAGGCTAAGCAATCTGGAGATGTGCACATTAAGGGCTTGGGCGTGCGGGTGGGTTGCACTATATTTGCGTTTCCGCTCCAGCGTCTGGGGTATGGAGAGCTGAACGCTGGTGGATGCTGTGGAGGATCGTGGAGGCGACGATGGGGTTTTTGTGGCAGGGTCCTGGGCAGGGGGCTGACTAGCAGCTGACACAGGGGAAGGAGCAGTGGTGTGCACGGCCGGAGGTGAACGGGCTTGTTGCCACTGAGTGGGGTGTTTAGCATTCATATGCCTGCGCATACTGGTGGTAGTTAAGCTAGTAGTGGTGGAACCCCTGCTGAGCCTGGTTTGGCAAATGTTGCACACCACAGTCCGTCGGTCATCCGGTGTTTCCTTAAAGAACCTCCAGACTTCTGAAGATCTAGCCCTCGCCGCAAGAGCCCTCGCCACGGGAGCTTCACTAGTTGACACATTTGGCGCTGATGCACCAGCTCTGGCCCTGCCTCTCCGTCTGGCCCCACCACTGCCTCTTCCAACCTGTTCTGGTCGAGGACTCTCCTCCGTCTCAGAAGCACTGTGTTCACCCGGCCTCTCAACCCAGCTTGGGTCTGTCACCTCATCATCCTCCGAGCCCTCAGTCTGCTCCCCCCTCGGACTTCCTGCCCTGACAACAACTTCCCCACTGTCTGACAACCGTGTCTCCTCATCGTCGGACACCTCTTTACACACTTCCACTACGTCAAGAAGGTCATCATCACCCACAGACTGTGACTGGTGGAAAACCTGGGCATCGGAAAATTGCTCAGCAGCAACTGGACAAGTGGTTTGTGACTGTGGGAAGGGTCCAGAAAACAGTTCCTCAGAGTATGCCGGTTCAAATGGCAAATTTTCCTGGGAGGGGGCAGACTGGGGGGGAGGAGGCTGAGGTGCAGGAGCTGGAGGAGTGGCGATTTCGGTGACATGGGTGGACTGCGTGGAAGACTGACTGGTGGTGGACAAATTGCTCGAAGCATTGTCAGCAATCCACGACATCACCTGTTCGCACTGTTCTGGCCTCAACAGTGCTCTACCACGAGTCCCAGTAACTTCAGACATGAACCTAGGGAGTGTAGCTCTGCGGCGTTCCCCTGCTCCCTCATCAGCAGGTGGTGTCTCACCCCGCCCAGGACCACGGCCTCTGACCCCTGCAGTAGTTGGACGCCCACGTCCCCGCCCTCGTCCTCTACCCCTAGCCCTCGGGTTAAACATTTTTAAAATGAGAGTTATAACTTTTTTTTTTTTTTAACTTTTTCTGGGTTTTTTTTGTGTTTTTTGTTTATTTTTGTGTTTTTTGTTTTTTTTTGTGTTTTTTGTTTTTTTTTGAGTTTTTAAAACCAAACAATGCTATCCTATTGCTATGGCTATTTTCTAGCCAAGTATCAAAGCACACTACTATGCCAGATGAGATGACACTGAGTTAGTGCCTAATTGAAATCCAACCCCTACTAAATTTTCCCACTTCGGTCTTTGCTATGGATATGTGCGTCACTAAGCGCAGAACACAGCAGTCGCAAGTCTCACTACAAATTGCTCAGAATTGGCTAGTACATGCACTGCAGAAAGTACAGCCACCAGCAGATCAACCAGAAATCAAATATATAGAACGCTACTGTAGGCGTAAGTAAGCTCTTTGTATTCTCCTATGGCTATTTTCTAGCCAAGTATCAAAGCACACTACTATGCCAGATGAGATGACACTGAGTTAGTGCCTAATTGAAATCCAACCCCTACTAAATTTTCCCACTTCGGTCTTTGCTATGGATATGTGTGCCACTAAGCGCAGAACACAGCGGTCGCAAGTCTCACTACAAATTGCTCAGAATTGGCTAGTACATGCACTGCAGAAAGTACAGCCACCAGCAGATCAACCAGAAATCAAATATATAGAACGCTACTGTAGGCGTAAGTAAGCTCTTTGTATTCTCCTATGGCTATTTTCTAGCCAAGTATCAAAGCACACTACTATGCCAGATGAGATGACACTGAGTTAGTGCCTAATTGAAATCCAACCCCTACTAAATTTTCCCACTTCGGTCTTTGCTATGGATATGTGTGCCACTAAGAGCTAAACACAACGGTAGCAAGTCCCCCTGCTAATTCCTCACAAAATGGTACTAGATGCAAATTAAAATAAAAAAAGTAGAACGTTATTGTAGCCCTAAGAAGGGCTGTTGGGTTCTTTGAGAATCACTCCTGCCTAACAGTAAGCTAATAGAACACCCTAACGCTTTCCCTGACCAGCAGCAGCTCTCTCCCTAGCGGCATCCAGACACAGAATGATCCGAGCAGCGCGGGCAGCGGCTAGTCTATCCCAGGGTCACCTGATCTGGCCAGCCAACCACTGCTATCGACGTGTAAGGGTACCACGTCATGCTGGGTGGAGTGCAGAGTCTCCTGGCTTGTGATTGGCTCTGTTTCTGGCCGCCAAAAAGCAAAACGGCGGGAGCTGCCATTTTCTCGAGCGGGCGAAGTATTCGTCCGAGCAACGAGCAGTTTCGAGTACGCTAATGCTCGACCGAGCATCAAGCTCGGACGAGCATGTTCGCTCATCTCTAAACCCTACACAATGCAGGTTAATTATTACTTAAAACTAGGTTTGTGCCAAATATCGGAAACCCTTTAAAACAAACCTGTCACTATGTAATTTTTAGCAAGTGACAGTTTCCAATAGCCTATGCTATGCTGATTTTAAAAACACCCTTGTTAGAATTCTGAATAATTTCAGTACTTTATAATAGTTTATTTTACATTACCTGGCTCCCTGCCAGCAGCTTGTGGTGAGTCCCCAGGGAGGGGGGAGGAGCTGCAGCCTGTGTGTGCCTGTGCCAGTCTTCTCTCCTCCACAATCATCCAGCTCCCTAACCCCCCCCCCTTTTCCTGTCATGTGTATTGAGGCAGGCTAGGGGAATGTTGTGGAGGGGAGGAATATTGCAGGAGAATGAGACATGGGCTGCAGTTGCCCCTCCCCTGGGAATCACCAAATGCTGCTAGCAGGGAGCCAGGTAATGTGAAATAAACTATTGTAAACTACTGAAATTATTAATGGTGACAAATGCTTTTTTAAAATCAGCATAGTATCAGCTATAGGAACTTATAGCTAAAAATTACATTCCTGCTAACAGGTTCTCATCGAAGGAAATCAAAATCAATATCTTCCTTCTAAAATCAACTTTTAAAATAATGCCAAGAAGCCTGAAGGGCTCAGAACCCCAGCATGCTGTAGTTTTACAGGTTGTTACACTGCACAGGAGCAGGGGGAGCTTAAGCCAGTGTAACGGCCTGTGAAGCTACAGCATAGTTGGGTTCTGGTAATGGCCATAATTAATTAGCATAATTGTGAAAGCTTATTTTAGACGGAAGGAGGCTATGGATACCAAATCACTGTGAGTAAGTGTCCCTGGTTTATAATGCTTGATTTTATTGGTAGATTTCCTTTAAGAGAAAAATAGAAGAGCTAAAAAGAAATGTATAGATGATGAAATGTTTGTTAATAATAAATATTGATAATCAAACAAATAATTTTATAATATATCTGTGCACTTTATACCCCAGTATTTGGGTTCTCACTTCCATTCAGTCTCCACTGATTCCACTGATTGTGAATTGGCAATTGGATTTGCCAAATACCGTTTAATGAATTGTATCAGAAAACTTTATTATCTCAACGTCTTTTGCCTCCTATGATAACAGAATATTCCGGAGACTTAGGAGTAGCGGGAACAGACCCAAGTGCCGTCTGCTAATGATTTTCAGCAGCTGCGCGTTGTATGTGGCGCCATTGTCCGTTATCTGCAAGCGTCCATGTAGGCGCTCCATGATTTCAGCATTATCAGATGGGGTTCTCTGCTCGTGTGTCTCAAACTAAATGTATAACAGGAAACAAATTTGTACAGCTCCATCCATAATGCAAAATCAGGTGATCAGTCGTTGTCCCAGAGAGGATAAAGAATGACAATCTAGTTGATGGGGGTCCTACCAATGGGGCACAACAGGACCCCAATTCTTATGACTAATGGGGAAGCCAGTGGTTGGACCCCAAATAAGGTTAGGAGTTAACAATCAAACTCGGGACAACCCCTATATGACCTATGCTAGGTAGTTGAAAGTTTAGGGCCAGGAAACCCCTTTGAGGAAGATACTTGTGTTCCCTTTAATCAGAGGTGGATTTGACCACAAAGTAACTCAACCATTTGTTTTGGACACCAGAGACCAGGGGTCACCATGCTGACATGCTCTGGATGCCAGTACAGCTTTAAGCTGTGAACAATAGACATGTCTGCCAAGTCCATACCATGAATGCCCATGGGTTCTCCTGGTATTCCATATTAGCAGTTGGCTACATTACCAAAAAGAACCTGTAGACTAGTGTGGCGCTATATGTGAATGAAAACATCTAGATTTCTGAAATCCTCTAAGATCTCCCCAAGGCACATTGACTTAAGATCTACGTATCTATTCATAGACCGTTTCTGAAGAACATGTCAACACTTACAGTATAACTGTACACTTGGCTGGTACTACTACTACTCCTGGTCGAAGAATCTTGGCTGGACATTCGTAACGTCGCCTTGAGAGGAAGAGGCCAGAGGTGTAAATAGAAAACAATACAGAAGATGGCCCTCATGGGTGGAAGGGCACATCCTGGTACAGCTCATGTGCCCGGAGAACCTTTGAAGACAGGAAGCTTCAATGAGGTAAAGTCATGTTGTTTCTCTATTTGGTAGGAATGTAGGTGAGGTTATAGTTCTATCTAACACTGGATTCAAAAAAGTTTCATACAGAAAAGTTTTATATATGAAATATTTATATTATATTTATTAAAGTAATATCACGGTGCAGAATGTGCCACGCTGGCACCAATCATACTTAACTTCATACCTCAACATTAAGGTACAGTATGATACAACAGAATTGGAATTCAAGATGGTCATTGATCTTTAAGCTGTTTGGTACTCCTGTTTCCTTCTATACATCAATTCCGGTGCACATTGCATGGTCATGCACACCCGCTGTGGAAGACAGGGACCTTATGGGGGTCATTTACTAAGGGCCCGATCCGCGTTTTCCCGACGTGTTACCCGAATATTTCGGATTTGCGCCAATTTTCCCTGTATTGCCCTGGGGTTTTGGCGCACGCGATCGGATTGTGGCGCATCGGCACCGGCATGCATGTGACGAAAATCGGGGGGGGGGGGGGCGTGGCCGAACGAAAACCCGACGGATTCGGAAAAAACGCCGCATTTAAAAAAAAATTGTCGCTCGGCACGCACTTACCTTCACTCCGCCCGGCTCAGTGTACTCCAGTGCGTTCCGATGCTCTTCAGCGCAGCAGCGACATCTGGTGAACGGCGGAGGAACTACCTTAGTGAATCGCCGGAAGACCCGAATCCACCGCAGAGAAGGCGCCGCTGGATCGCGAATGGGCCGGGTAAGTAAATCTGCCCCTATGTGTTTTCACTCTACTAGAAGGAGACAACATATGAATCAATAAAAATTAATATAACTCCTATAGTTTGAAGCCCGTTTTCTTAACCCTGTGAATTGGCTCTTGGAAGAGCAGATGTGGCGTTGTAAGGTTATGGCCCACATAGCAAGGATTTAGAGAAGTTACCAAGGATATGAACTACGTATCAAGGATATGGACCACATGTCAAGGGTATGTGTCACTTATCAATAGCATTGAAACACTTACGAAGAGTATGGGACCACTTATCAAGAGTGTGGAATCACTTACCAAGGAGTCCCAGATAAAAATGTGTTCATTCTCAATTCTCACATATCTTGAGATGTCTGTAGATAAGTAACTCAAGATGATCAGCTTATCACTGTACTCTTGTTACACACATGGCGGACACTGTGGATAACATTACTGGTCATCTTGTACCACTGATCTCAGAAGATAAGATGGCATCCTCTATCTCTAGAAGAGAGAAGATTCTACCATCAACATACACAGGAGGTATCCTCCATGCCTAGAGGAGAGGCAGTTCTACAATCACCATAGACAGGGGCATCCTCTACACCTAGAAGAGAGGAGGTTCTACCATCACCATAGACAGGGGGCATCCTCTACACCTAGAGGAGAGGCGGTACTACCATCACCATAGACAGGGGGCATCCTCTACACCTACAGGAGAGGAGATTCTACCATCACCATAGACAGTGGGCATCCTCTACACCTAGTGGAGAGGTGGTTCTACCATCACCATAGACAGGGGGCATCCTGTACACCTAGAGGAGAGGAGGTTCTACCATCACTATAGACAGGGGACATCCTCTACACCTAGAGGAGAGGAGGTTCTACCATCACCATAGACAGGGGACATCCTCTACACCTAGAGGAGAGGGAGGTTCTACCATCACCATAGACAGGGGACATCCTCTACACCTAGAGGAGAGGGAGGTTCTACCATCACCATAGACAGGGGACATCCTCTACACCTAGAGGAGAGGTGGTTCTACCATCGCCATAGACAGGGGGCATCCTCTACACCTAGAGGAGAGGTGGTTCTACCATCACCATAGACAGGGGACATCCTCTACACCTAGAGGAGAGGTGGTTCTACCATCACCATAGACAGGGGACATCCTCTACACCTAGAGGAGAGGAGGTTCTACCATCACCATAGACAGGGGACATCCTCTACACCTAGAGGAGAGGAGGTTCTACCATCACCATAGACAGGGGACATCCTCTACACCTAGAGGAGAGGGAGGTTCTACCATCACCATAGACAGGGGACATCCTCTACACCTAGAGGAGAGGGAGGTTCTACCATCACCATAGACAGGGGACATCCTCTACACCTAGAGGAGAGGTGGTTCTACCATCGCCATAGACAGGGGGCATCCTCTACACCTAGAGGAGAGGTGGTTTTACCATCACCATAGACAGGGGACATCCTCTACACCTAGAGGAGAGGAGGTTCTACCACCACCATAGACAGGGGGCATCCTCTACACCTAGAGGAGAGGAGGTTCTACCACCACCATAGACAGGAGGCATCCTCTACACCTAGAGAAGAGGAGGTTCTACCATCACCATAGACAGGAGGCATCCTCTACACCTAGAGAAGAGGAGGTTCTACCATCACCATAGACAGGGGACATCCTCTACACCTAGAGGAGAGGTTGTTCTACCATCACCATAGACAGGGGACATCCTGTACACCTAGAGGAGAGGCGGTTCTACCATCACCATAGACAGGGGACATCCTCTACACCTAGAGGAGAGGCGGGTCTACCATCACCATAGACAGGGGCCATCCTCTACACCTAGAGGAGAGGTTGTACTACCATCACCATAGACAGGGGGCATCCTCTACACCTAGAGGAGAGGAGGTTCTACCATCACCATAGACAGGGGACATCCACTACACCTAGAGGAGAGGCAGTTCTACCATCTCCATAGACAGGGGACATCCTCTACATCTAGAGGAGAGGCGGTTCTACCATAGACAGGGGCCATCCACTACACCTAGAGCAGAAGCAGTTCTACAATCACCATAGATAGGGGGCATCCTCTACACCTTGAGGCAAGGTGGTTCTACCATCACCATAGGCAGGGGGCATCCTCTACGCTTAGAGGAGAGGAGGTTCTACCATCACCATAGACAGGGGGCATCCTCTACACCTAGAGGAGAGGAGGTTCTACCATCACCATAGACAGGGGGCATCCTCTACACCTAGAGGAGAGGCGGTTCTACCATCACCATAGACAGGGGGCATCCTCTACACCTAGAGGAGAGGTGGTTCTACCATCACCATAGACAGGGGCATCCTCTACACCTAGAGGAGAGGTGGTTCTACCATCACCATAGACAGGGGACATCCTCTACACCTAGAGGAGAGGTGGTTCTAACGTCACCATAGACAGGGGGCATCCTCTACACCTAGAGGAAAGGAGGTCCTACCATCACCATAGATAGGGGGCATCCTCTACACCTAGAGGACAGGAGGTTCTACCATCACTATAGACAGGGGACATCCTCTACACCTAGAGGAGAGGCGGTTCTACCATCACCATAGACAGGGGGCATCCTCTACACCTAGAGGAGAGGCGGTTCTACCATCACCATAGACAGGGACATCCTCTACACCTAGAGGAAAGGAGGTTCTACCATCACCATAGACAGGGGGCATCCTCTACGCCTAGAGGAGAGGCGGTTCTACCATCACCATAGACATTCTCTATTCCTGGAGGAGGCCTAGATGTCTTTCTTTAGAATAAAAATATCCCATTATATAAAAAAAACTTTTTTGTAATCTTATAGGTTGGACTTGATGAACCTCTGTTCCAGATTATAACCTCTGCAAAGCACTGGTGGTTCTTTGTAGAGTTTAAATGATGTAGTAGATTTCCTTTCAAAAAAACTGTTTTCAGGAATTAGGAATTATCTATTATTTTAAATTTGATTCTTGGTGGCATCTCTACAATGTTGATGTCAATTGTAGAGCTCGGAGAACATGTCTTGGTAACCTACCCCTAATTTAAGGTTATGACTACGGTTAGCACTAAGGAAGCATATTTCAATTGACTATATTAGAAAGGCAGGACTGTGTCTAGACCTTCCAAGATGGTATTTATATAGTCCTGGAGGCCCCTCCACTTACGACAGCTGTCTTTGGAAATCAACGAGTGGTTGTTAGAGCTTCCCCTGTAACTTCTACCACTAAGTAGTAATATGATCTCCTAAAAACCTAATTACAATTCCTCTGTGTAGCTAGTATTTTTTCATCCTATGATTCTTTTCTGTACAACCCTCGTTGTCCACCACTTTGCCACCAAGGCTTTATTCCAGTTTATTGTAAAATGTTTGTTTCATAGACTTGTTTCCAAAGAAAATGTAAAAAAAAATGTAAAAATATTTGCTATAAGGTAAAACATATGTAAGTTATGCCTGTATGTATGTCTGTAAGCGTATAACTCTGTATAAATGGATTGAATTAAAAGTTGAGTTTCCTTCATCGTTACCTTACCATATTACGCATAATGTATTTAATATGTAAACGTATCCATGGACAAGAATGTTCTTCATCTTCACAGATGTTCTCCAAATGAGGACAAGCGCAGCAGGAAAATAAAATCTTGTGGGGAATTAAAGTTAATTTGTTCTAGCAAGGAAGGGGTGGAGGCGCTCAGTTGTGTTGTGGGTCTTTCTCGGTCTGTGGGTCCCCTAGTAGACGTCTTCTCTTCACCTTGCTGCTTGCATCAAAATTTCATCATTAACTGAAGTAAGAAGAAATATTAATTTTCCGGCATTCACACACTTAATAAAATGTCACTTTCCTGTATCAAGCGAACGATTCCGCAACTACTGTACTGTGTACAAAATTCTTGGCACGGAAAATTAAGGAAATGGTTTTGAGGGATGTCACAAGTCTTCCGTGACTCATCAAGTACCTCCCAGTTATTAGAGTGGACTTCTCCTTTTGTAGACTTAGAAGACTGATAACAGTTAGCGAGATTGCAGTGGATTATGGACAATATATGCAAATTAGATCCACTCTTAAATGGTACTGGTGTATTTCAACTTAGAGTGGTGAAAGTTTATGTGATTAATTTATAGGAGAAAGAGTTTTAAGTCATGGTGGCTTACTCTCGTCCCCGACATTTGTATATTCTGAAATCCCCTTTCTCTGATCCTCATTTCCTCATCTTGATAATGTACAGTGAAGATGCGTTAAATTCTCTACATATTTTGCTGCTGTGACCAGAAGAACTTGATTAATCAAATGTGTATGAACATCGTAGGTTCATGCATGATCAAGTGGGAGCATGGCTGTGACTGAGAAGGTAAAAAATGACCATTGGGTCAACTCTAAAATGTCTTCTAACTGCTTCTGTAAAAGTCACAAACAAGTTTCCCTCTACTGTACTGGTCCAGGGTAGTGGAGGGGAACAATCTATGACTTACTGTCAACTACCTTAATTAAATCAGTGACCATAATAGGACAGATCTGGCACAGAAGCCAAATATGCGGTGGAGACACCTGGAATAGGATGAAGTGAATCCGGTGGTGACTCTACCTAATATGAGGTCAAACTTGGTCTTCTGGGTGGAGGGTTGCTTTAAAGAGAACCCGTCATGCAAAATAACCCCCCTAAACTAAATATATTTTCATAAACTGCCATTAGAAAGCATTGCCTCTATCCCTTCATTGTCCCTCTACATGCCTGTAAACCTAAGCAATGAGGTCCTAAAGCTGTATGCAAATGACCCGTGAAATGTCCAATGAAGCATTAGCATATTCAAGCTGTCCACTCTATTCATGAGTGGGAGGCACAGCCACACCCCCAGTGCATGACTGACAGCCTGTATAATGGTGTGAGGCTGTATAATGATGTGCTTCCTGGTGCTGGAGGCCACGCCCCCTGCAGCCTGTGTGTGTATAGGAGAGATACAGCAGCTCCAGGCAGCCATGTTACAGCAGAACATGTCAGATTCATGTGTAGCTCATGTCTGTGTCTCTGTATATTAGGAGGATGCAGCATGTCAGCAGGTACAGCACACACACTAGCCATGCTTTACTATACATTACACACAGACATGAGCAGGGGGAGGAGAGGGGAGGGGTAACAGGGGTGACATCACTGCCTCTGACCATGTGACCAGCCTCATTTACATAATAAAGAATAGATGATTTTACAATGAATAATGTATGAAATAACTAGATAAAGGCTGGGATGGGATCCTTGTGAGCTGCTCCAACAGGTAGAGGTGACAGGACAAGTGACAGAGACCTGATGACAGGTGTCCTTTAATTATGTTGTCTGGGATGAAAATTATTTTCTATTAGTCCCAGGTGGTGTAAGAATAATAAAAAACTTAACTTCCACCTAACCGCTGGTCCAGCTCATCTCCACCCGTCATCACAGCCTCTGTTAGTTGAGAGAAGCTTAAGGATTTATTAAGTGCGCTGGACAGGAGGTGAGGCAAGAGGTAAGTACACAACCTGGGACCAATAGAAAAAGCATCTTGGTCTACCCCTTTAAGGATAATAGGGGAAAACTTGAGGAAATTATTTTATGGTGATTAGAAAGGTAGGACACTGAAGCAAAAAAAGTCTTGTCACCATGACAAAATATCTCCATTATGTAGACACTGTTAGGGAATTCTGAGACAAAGATCAGGTCCTCTGTACAAGATCCACATCTCATACAGGGAAACTGTTCCCTTACTGTACTACCAGGTTTCATCATCATCTCTGGAGGTGATCACTTTGTAATCAGATCTTTTCTTCAAGGGTGGAGAACCTCAATTCCTGGAAAATTCAAGATGTCTTCATTCTCTCTTGCCCCCTAATGTTTTAAGTTTAAAACTCAGTTTTTCTACAGATATTTAAGAATATAGATGAGTGACCCCCATTATTTGGCATTTGCCTCTTTGCTGATGTTGCCAATATGTCTACCACCTCTTTAATGAACCTGACTTGTAAAATGTTTCCCATTAAATCCATGAAGACGATTCTGCTGCGTCGTAAATGCTGTACTTAGCAAATTAATAGCGATAAAGTATTAAAAGCATATCATAAAATTGTATTTCTACCTTACGGAGATAAAAATACATTCTTGGAAAAGTTGAGCCTTCACGAGACCTTACAACCACAGGATGTTCTCGACTGTAATGGAGAACATGTGCAGTAAGTGAGTGAATCTGCTGCGAAGTATCATAAAGCGGCATGCTATTAATCTCTGACACTGGGGGGTAGGAAGGGTTTATACGGGGTAAGCGTTCTAATCAAGATCCATCAGGTGGCACCTGGAGAAGTGCTGGTCTATCCCATTGGTTGGTGGAACCGATGTTGAGGCTTATCTAGCAATTCTTCTGTAAATTACTCTTGAGTTGCTTCAAAATGAAGATGACACTTAACCAAGCACCTCATGATGTAGAAGTCATCTATGTGACATTACAGAGGAACTTGCTTCTAGCCAAAGGTCTTCACACAGTTCTGGCCATGGGACATACAGTTCTGGCCTGGGGCCTTAGGTGCACCTAACACTTCAAACAATCTACCAGGATTTTTGAAGATACCTCTATTACACTATACATACAGTGCTTATGGAAAGTATTCAGATCCCTTAAGATTTTTCCTTGTAGCCAATTGGTTAGATCAAAAAAGACTCTGCCCTCATCTTGACAGAAAAAAAACAGAAATGTAGATATTTTTGCTAATTTATTAACCCCTTAAGGACGGAGGGTTTTTCGCCTCATTTCTCGCTCTCCAACTTCAAAAATCCATAACTTTTTCATTTTTCCGTGTACAGACCTGTGTGAGGGCTTATTTTGTGCGTAACAAATTTTACTTTCCCGAAATGTTATTTATTTTAACATGCCGTGTACTGCGAAGCTGAAAAAAAATTCCAAACGTGGAAAAATTGAAAAAAAAACGCACGTGTCACGTTCTTGTGGGCTCAGTTTTTACGACTTTCACTCTTCGCTCCAAATAACATGCCTATTTTATTCTTTGGTTCGGTGCGATCGCGATGATACCAAATTTATATAGGTTTTATTGTGTTTTAATACATTTTCAAAAATAAAACGAATGTGTACAAAAAAGAAAAAAAAATTTTTGCCATCTTCTGACGCTAATAACTTTTTCATACTTTGGCGCACGGAGATGTGTGAGGGGTCATTTTTTGCGAAATGAAGCGACGTTTTCAGTGCTACCATTTTGAGGTCTGTGCGACATTTTGATAATTTTTATTTCATTTTTTATTTTATGTAAAAAGGTGTAAAAGTCGCATTTCGGACATTTGGGCGCCATTTCCCGCCTCGGAGGTCACCGCCGCCCGTAACCGTTTTTATATTTTGATAGATCGGGCATTTTGGGACGCGGCGATACCTAATATGTTTGTGATTTTTACTGTTTATTATGTTTTAGATCCGTTCTAGGGAAAGGGGGGTGATTTGAATTATTAATATTTTATAAATTTTTTTTCTTTTTTAAACTTTTTTTTTTCTTTTTTTTTTTACTATCTTTTAGACCAGTGATGGCGAACCTTTAAGAGACCGAGTGCCCAAACTATAACCAAAATCCACTTATTTACCGCAAAGTGCCAACATAGCATCTTAAGCAGCTACCTACTCTTTAACATCTCTCAATTGTATTGGCCCCATAAGGCTGCCAATACAGTTGAAAGAAGAAGCGCACATTCAGACTATCATTATAGCTTCTCACCAGGGTCTCTCTTTACAGTAAGAATGTAGGGTCCAGTAGGATGACCTACAAAGATACTGCAGTTCTATCAGCACTTTATCACTTTTACCGCAGTTCCAAACAGCCAATGAAGTGTCGTTTTAAAACAGCGCTGATTGAAGCATCTCTTAAATTGCCTGGGTCTGCAGGAAGATTTGCTGAATTTGGTACTGTTTAGTGATCACTATCTTGGGATCAATGGCCTGAGTGCCCACAGAAAGGGCTCTGAGTGCCACCTCTGGCACCCGTGCCATAGGTTCGCCACCACTGTTTTAGACCATCTAGGGTACATTAACCCTAGATGGTCAGATCGCTGCTACCATATACTGCAATACTTCTGTATTGCAATATATGGCGTTTTTGCAGCACATTCATTACAATGAGCCACTGGCTCATTGTAACAAATCTGCAGCTGCCAGATAGTCTCGGGTCAAACGAAGACCCGAGGCTACCATGGCAACCGATCGCCGCCCCCCGATGACGTTCGGGGGCGTGGCGATTGAAAAAAAGATGGCGGCGCCGCTGACGACTTTGCCGGCGGCAAAGAAGGTGTTAATAGCAAAATGCAAAAACCCCCACCTTTGTATGAAGAGGACTCAGCCCATGAGCCCTCTTCATACATCCCTTATACCTCTGCGCCGTAGAGCTACGGCGCAGAGCGTTAAGGGGTTAAACAAGAAAAACTGAACTATCACATGATCATAAGTATTCAGCCCCTTTGCTCAGTGATTAGTAGAAGCAGCTTTGGAGCTCATACAGCCATGAGTTGTCCTGGGAATGAGGCAACAAGTTTATCTCCCCTGGATTTGGGGATCCTCTTCAGTTCCCTCAGGTTGGATGGTGAATGTTGGTGGAGGCCATTTTCAAATCTCTTAATTGGGTTTCAGTCAGGGCTCTGGATGGGTCAGTCAGGAATGGTCACAGAGATGTTCTGAAGCCACAGTATTCTTAGTTTAGCTGTGTGCTTAGGGTCATTGTCTTGTTGGAAGGGGAACCTTCGGGCCAGTCTGAGGACAGTTGTCCTGTGTCTGCCCCCATAGCCTGATGCTGCCCCCTATCTGTCACTGTTGGGATTGTATTAGGCAGGCGATGAGCAGGGCCTGGTTTTCTCCACTGCTTAGAAATTGAAACCAAAGAGTTCAATCTCCTTCTCATCAGAGCAGAGAATGTTATTCCCCATAGTCTGGGAGACCTTCATGTATTTACACACTGTATGCAGATTCCATATGTCTTGTACTGAGGAAAGGCTTCCGTCAGTAAACTGTGCCCTGAATGGTGGAGGCTGCAGTGATAGGTGACTTTGTGGAACTTTCTCCCATCTTTGGAGCTCAGACACAGTGATCTTGAGGCTCTTTTTCTCTCACCAAGGCTCTTCTCCCTCAATTGCTTAGTTTGCCTGTACAGTCAGGTCAAAGAAGAGTTGTAGTGATCCCAAACGCCTTCCATTTAAGGATTATGAGGGCCTCTGTGTTCTTAGAAACCAGCAGAAATTCTTTAGTAACCTTGGCCAGATCTATGCCTTGCAACAATTCTGTCTCTGAGCTCCCCGGGCAGTTCCTTAGACCTCATAATTCTTATGTGCTTTGACATGCATTGTGAGCTGTGAGGTCATATATAGACACATGTGTGACTTTCCTTATCTAGTCCAATCAGTTTAATTAAACACAGATGGACTCCAATGAAGGAGTAGAACCATCTCAAGGAGGATCAGAAGGAAATGGACAGCATGAGAGTTAAATATGAGCGTCCCAGCAAAGGGGTCTGAATACTTATTTCTGTTTTTCTTGTTTAAAGAGAACCCGTCAAGCAAAATAACCCCCTAAACTAAATATATTTTCATAAACTACCATTAGAGAGCATTGCCTCTATCCCTTCATTGTCCCTCTACATGCCTGTAAACCTAAGCAATGAGGTCCTAAAGCTGTATGCAAATGACCTGTGAAATGTCCAATGAAGCATTAGCATATTCAAGCTGTCCACATTATTCATGAGTGGGAGGCACAGCCACACCCCCAGTGCTTGACTGACAGCCTGTATAATGCTGTGAGGCTGTATAATGATGTGCTTACTGGTGCTGGTGGCCACGCCCCCTGCAGTCTGTGTGTGCATGTGTATAGGAGAGATACAGCAGCTCCAGGCAGCCATGTTATAGCAGAACATGTCAGATTCATGTGTAGCTGATGTCTGTGTCTCTCACCTGTATATTAGGAGGATGCAGCATGTCAGCAGATGCAGCACACACACTAGCAATGCTTTACTATACATTACACACAGACATGAGCAGGGGGAGGAGAGGGGAGGGGTAACATCACTGCCTCTGACCATGTGACCAGCCTCATTTACATGATAAAGAATAGATGATTTTACAATGAATAATGTATGAAATAACTAGATAAAGGCTGGGATGGGATCCTTGTGAGCTACTCCAACAGGTATAGGTGACAGGACTAGTGGCAGAGACCTGATGACAGGTGTCCTTTAATAAATTAGCAATTGTTTTGATGATAAGAAGTAATACCATTTTCCAATATACTTTCTGTATCCATTCCTCTCGGTTTTCTACATCTCCGTTTCTTGTCTTTCTATAGAAAGCTTCTATGTTTACTTCCAGTGGCCAGAAATCTGACCATGGTCACACAGGTGCACGGCTCGTTATATCACACAGCTCTGATTACTATCTGTGATACTAACAAGCTGCGCACCTGTATGACTATAAAGTTTTCTATAGCTTGACAGCAAGCAGCGTGGAATTCATACAGAAAGTATTTTGGAAAATTGTATAACTTTTCTAATATAAACAATATCATTGCTGTAATAGGAAAATTCCTTTAAGGGAAACAGCAATAATAGAAGTATAAAATAGAAATCCTAAAAATGGACAAGCATATGTATGATTCATAATGTCATGGGGTGAGTACCTTAGTATAAGAATCAATCCTGAATATTTCACCAGATGGGTGAGCTCAGGTTGGATCCTGTTGTGTACAGTGCTGAGACCTCCACAAAGTGTCGGTCAGCAACAAAATGCACCCCACAACCTCCAACCCCTTAAATAAGGTACATCATCTATTCCATGGATAGGGATAGAGACAGAGAGAGAGACAGGCAGGGAGAGTAAGTGACAGAGAGACAGGCAGGGAGAGTGAGTGACATACAGGGAGAGAAATATGCATAGATATATATTATTTTTTTGTTAACCAATTCTATTTTGTTATAGCTAAGAACTGTTATTTACTATCCTAGGCAACACCGGGATCTACAACTAGTAGTGCATGCAAAACAAGTTTGCCACGGATTCTAACTGGCATGTATCAGAGAACAACATTGAAAAGTCCACATTAAAGGATTTTGCCCCTGAAAGAAAATTTTCAAATGTGAATCCCCTAGTGATGTTTACACAATAAAGATCATTTTTAACCCCTTACTTTGCAATTTTTGCAGTTATGGTCAGTGTAAAATTTCAGAATGTGGGCGGGGACTCTCTGAGCCGACACATCCTGATCCATTTAGTGCTGTGTGCTGTGTAGATTATCAGGGTAAGGTTTATATACACTTTTATTTAGCTTCTGAACATTCACTAGTATCTGACACATGGAAAAAGAGATGAGACAGATCAGAGATGAGAGAGGATGAGATCCATGAGATGCATATTACACATGACACTCGCCCCTTTGCTAGCACAGTCATAATATACACCGTCAGCTCTGCTGTGCCTCCCTCTCCTGGATAAAGACCTTAACTGCCTGTATCTTGTAGCTTTTGCAACATCCCCCACTGGGGCCTAGCCTTTTTTGGGGCCTGGAAGCAACTGGGGCCCAGAATACCGGAGTGGATAGCGGTTGAGGCCTAGGCACGCTGATGTCACGGTGCTTGGTATGGGGACCGGAGGGCTGTCCTACAGTCTGGCAGGTCTCCAGCAGGTGGTGTGTGCAAGAAAATATGGAGGGAGAATCTTTCCTGCCCGACCGTAGACTTCTGACTTAGGGTCGGATCCGGGGTCAACCAAAATTGCGTAAATCAGGACTGATAGAGACAGGTTGGAATTATATCTGTGGAATGCTGTATTTTTAATAGCAGTGAATTACTGAATATGTTATTTTGTTATCCTGAGTACCTTTAAGAATCTTGTCTTCATGGGAATACCCCATTAGGCTATCTATCTATCTATCTCTCATATCTATCTATCTATCTATCTATCTATCTATCTCATATCTATCTATCTATCTATCTATCTATCTATCTATCTCTCTATTTATCTTGTTAATTAACTTCCTCTTGAATTAAACCGTATAATAAAATCAATCTCCACTCCGTTAATCAAATACTATAAAACACTTTCAATCCAATCACCCTCACCCCGCGCTCCTCTCTACACTTTATACAATTGTACTCTGATGACACCTCCGCCATTGTCCTTGAGTGTCTCCATATGATCCAAGTGCGGTGGTGAAGTGTGCTGCGACCTTGTGAAGATGGGAAATGCAATATAAATGCAAATCATTGTCTTCCTCGCATTGATTAGAGGTGACACCAGAGAGTAGAAGACGTCATGGTAAGAGTGGATAACCCTTTCATGTCCATATCGGTGGCGACAGTGATGTACAGTACAATGGAGACGGTAGAAAGAAGCTGCATTAGGTATTCGGATAAATGTGACAAGGCTGAGTCTGAAGCCATTGTATTATTTCTCATATGTCTTTTGTTGGAGGAACAATAAACTTAGAAATACAAGAAAAGAATAGATATTAGATTTTGTCCTCACTTCATCTTCCCTTTTACTGAAAAATATATCAACAGTGGGACACAAAGATAGTCAAGTCCCACCTCCATCTCTAAGGAGGACCACAATAGGGTATCAGTGGCCAAGACGAAGGGGACATCTTATGAAGTCGGGACATTTGGGGGTGGGGTTAAAGGCGTGGCATAATATATAAAAAATTATTATCCCTCCCTTTTTATTATTATTATTATCTCCCTCAGGGGATCTATCAATTTTGGGACACTCAACCATCAACTGGTCCATATGGATTTGTAGGTTAGCTCCCAAATAGCCTTATATGAACTCTGTCTGTACCGAGTACTGAGAGTTATGGAAATATTCCCCTTCCCTCTCCATAAGGAAGAGATTCCTAGCTCATGGTGACACGTTATATTCTTTTATGGCATGCAATCAGGTCATCGATCTTCATGGAAGTGGCACTTTTATGGCAAGTTTGGTCCTTCCCCAGAAAGTGCCTGAAGCTATCCAATGCATCATGAGCTTTTTAAGGTAGCTAGGCCTGATCTTGGTGACAAATTTAGAACTAACTATAATCCAAAACCAGAAATAGTCAAAAAAGGTCAGACTTGCAGGTCTGATGTCATCTGTGTGCACTCAGCTGACCATTCCTATGGTAGAGGGGTGGAACGAATGTGTGACTAGGATCATACTTTTAGTAACTCTACTAGAGTAGGTCACCATCTCCGACCAGATTTTTGATACTGCTTTATCAAAAATCTATTTCCTTTCCCCAGTGCTTGACTTTCTGAGGAACATTTTTCTCTGGCTACCTTACAGATGTTAAGACCTGTAGATGTGTTCCGTGTTAGCCATAGAGAGCAGAAGAAGGGTGAAGAAGTCAGCTGACACGTTTTTGAGGCTAACTGACTGAGTATATTTGATGGAGCTTTCGAGAATCCTAGTTCTCTTCGTCATGAGACACGGGACCTGTAGTCGGTGGAGATGTTTGTACCTTCTCGATGTTCTCAGTCTTGTATCCTTCACAATGAGAAGTTCTTGAGATGCCTGCTGACTGCTCATCACCCCAGTTGCCATAGACTATTCATGCATGTGTCATATAATTATACACCACGCGTAATAGACAATTCCACGACTTACCTGAAGGATTGACAGTTTGAAATTTGGCCCCTGATATGAATGTACCATGAAGACATCAGCACCTCCACCCCAGCCACCATGTCATTACAATAATAGTTTGTTAGAGGAATGTAGAGGTAGCGGCCCCCAAGGCAAGCGGCGGCATCTCCTCTGGCAGGATAATTATAGCTTTCACTTACCACTTTGTGTTCTGTTAAACTGAAAAGCTTGGTTTTCTACAAGGGGTGACCCATCACTTTAATGGAACAGTACTCCAGGTCATGTGTAACCTAATGTTACCAAATCTATGGAACTTTGCCTTTAAATTTGGATTCTGAAAGAGGGTCTTTATGAGGAGACCCCCCCCCCCCCACCACCACTGCAAAGGTATTACTAAATGTAATAAGATTAAAGCACACATAGTAGATGCCACTTAAAGGTATTGTCCAGTTTGGGGTTATAGACAGGAGAGTATTATAAGTATGGGGGGTAAAGGAGGGTATTATAAGTATGGGGGTAAAGGAGGGTATTATAAGTGTGGGGTAAAGGAGAGTATTATAAGTATGGGGGTAAAGGAGAGTATTATAAGTATGGGGGTAAAGGAGAGCATTATAAGTACTGGGGTAAAGGAGGGTATTATAAGTATGGGAGGTAAAAGAGGGTATTACAAGTGTGGGGGGTAAAGGAGGGTATTATAAGTGTGGGGGTAAAGGATGTTATTATACGTGTGGGGTAAAGGAGAGTATTATAAGTGTAGGGTAAAGGAGGGTATTATAAGTGTGGGGGTAAAGGTTGGTATTATAAGTATGGGGGTAAAGGAGGGTATTATAACTATGGGGGGTAAAGGAGGGTATTATAAGTGTGGGGGGTAAAGGAGAGTATTATAAGTGTGAAAGGTAAAGGAGGGTACCATAAGTGAAGGAGGTAAAGGCTGGTATTATAAGTATGGGGGGTAAAGGAGGGTATTATAAGTGTGGGGGTAAAGGAGAGTATTATAAGTATGGGGGGGTAAAGGAGGGTATTATAAGTGTGAAAGGTAAAGGAGAGTATTATAAGTGTGAAAGGTAAAGGAGAGTATTATAAGTGTGAAAGGTAAAGGCAGGAATTATAAGTGTGGGGGGTAAAGGCTGGTATTATAAGTATGGGGGGTAAAGGAAGGTATTATAAGTGTGGGGGTAAAGGAGAGTATTATAAGTATGGGGGGGTAAAGGAGGGTATTATAAGTGTGAAAGGTAAAGGAGGGTATTATAAGTGTGAAAGGTAAAGGAGAGTATTATAAGTGTGAAAGGTAAAGGCAGGAATTATAAGTGTGGGGGGTAAAGGAGGGTATTATAAGTATTGGGGTAAAAGAGAGTATTATAAGTATGGGGGGTAAAGGAGGGTATTATAAGTGTGAAAGGTAAAGGAGAGTATTATAAGTGTGAAAGGTAAAGGCGGGTATTATGAGTGTGGGGGGTAAAGGAGGGTATTATAAGTGCATGGTTGTAGAAAGGAGGGTATTATAAGTGCAGGGGGGTAATAGAGGGTATTATAAGGGTGGGGGTGCAGGCAGTAGAGTATTATAAAGGTGGGGGATAAATGGGTGTGTTATATAATGTCGGGACATATGGGGGTAATTGTAGCAGCAGTAAAGTGGCAGCTCCCGCTTGCTTTATGCCCTCCGCAGCTCCTGAGATGTCAGCGTTGACAATCCTTCTGCTCCCTTCTCCGTGTGTCTGCAGCTCCGAATCCCTTGTCTTTTACTGCTCCCTATCTGTGGAAATCATTTCCCCGCTCGGGGCTGAGCACAGAGACCGGGCAGTGTATGGCAGAGATATACTGTATATATAGGGGATCCCCCGGCTGCTTATATACAACCAGGAATCCGCGATGTTATATATCCACCCGGGGGGGTAAGAAAATACACAAAAATTAGGAATATTTCTCGGTAGAGTCAGCGCAGAGCTGCCAGGATAGAGCGAGCACTGTATAGCTGTTACACTTGGGTAATGGGGGGCATTTATCACAGCTTGTGCCCCAGGACCCTGGCGGGATTGTGTCATACGCCGGTGCCCCCTGTGCCAATGTATGTTAAGCCCCGCCCCCTGTGTGAGCTTCAACCATCGCTCAATAGCTAAAAGATGTGGACAAAATATTGCACCCCGAATGACTATTGGACTTTTGAACAATTTCCAGAAAAATTGGAGCAACGTCAGTTCAGACAAATTAGTTTTGGACCCAAACTGATAGAAAATCTCCCATCAGAATCCATCATGGTAAACCAGGGACATCACTCATAGATCCAGGCACCGTGACTGCGGTAATCTTCTTATATTCGTTAGCCATGGTCTACTTCCTTCTAAAATCAACTTTTATAATTATGCTAATGAGCCTGAAAAGCTACTGGGGCAGTTACCAGAGCCCCTCCAAGCTTCAGATTCACACTTCCCCCTCCTACTGTGTGATGAAACTTCCTCTGCTGCAGAGAGAGGGGGAAGTACAGAAGGGGAGGGGGAAACAGTGCAATTGCCTTCCAAGTTCATTAGCATAATTTTAAAAGTTGATTTTAGAAGGAAGGAGGCCGTGGATAAGAAATATAAGAAGATGACCACAGTCACAGTGCCTGAATCTATGAGTAAGTGTTTATCATGATGGATTTTGATGATAGATTTCCTTTAAAAATTCTGTGAAGATTCAGTGATTCTTATCTAGAACAATTTGCTCATCTCTAAAAAAAAGACTAATCTATAGGTATTCATAACCTACTAATTATGCTAATAAGCCCTTCCATGCTACAGCTTGACAGGCTGTTACACTGTGCTAGAGCACTAAACCCCTCCCACAGTGTGATATTACAGCAGAAGGAGTTGGAAGTACTGAGGAAGCAGGGGAGGGGTGAGACAGCTTGTGAAGCTACAGCACGGAGGGGCTCTAGTAACACAACCAGAGCACTTCCAGCTTATTTGCATAATTTTGATTTAGTAAGGAAGGAGGCCATGTATAAATACAAGAAGGTTACTATAGTTAGGGAGCCCAGACCTATGAATAAGTGCTCCCGGTTTATTATACTTGATTTTGATGATAGATTTCCTTTATGTAATCAATTTGGAAAGTGGACATGCCCTTTAAATCACAATTATAAATCGGTCATTACCCAGTAATACAACCCCCTGTCATAAACCGGGTTCACATCACAGCACATAAACTCTCGTTTACTTTAGTCTTTTCTGCCAACATTTACAAAGTAAAGATATAAAAATGCTATAAAAATATCTTTGGGAAGTATTATTATTCCCATAAGTGGGCGGAGCTGGTTCTCCCTGCGGAGCGCCGCTTATAGTCACTGTTCTGGCAGCTCCTGGAGACATGACTTAACCGCTTGTCGTATAGTCTGATATCCTGACAGAACTATGAATATCGGAGAGAAGAATATTCAGTAATTTATGTCTGTGGGTGTATAGAACAAGAACATGGATGACTCCGGAATCTACCGTAATAGTTGGGATTCTGTGACTGATACACGGTTTGGCCACCAGGGCATCGGGCTGACACCGTGTAACCTGCGACTCCAGAGCCAAATCTCATCCAAAAATAGCGACAAAACAGCGAGTCCCAGACACAATGAAAGTCATTGTGTACCTCCAGCCTTGCTGTGGAAAGCCCCTTTAATTACTCATGCACTACCTATTATCATGACTATATTCAGGTTGGAGAACACAGAATCAGACAGGTCCAATTCTCCATGCCCCCACCTCTGGGTTTTCATGGTGTTTGAACATTTCGGAGGAATGTTAAGGTGTGAAATATTGTATCCAACAGTATTTCTTGTTACATAACAGTCTGTTACTGTGATTTAACCGTATCAGCAGATCCTCGCTGGCCGCTGTATACTGCCGGGTATAGCGCTGAGGTCATACATTACACTGCAGCTATGTACAGATAAGTCATCAGCAGATCCTCGCTGGCCGCTGTATACTGCCGGGTATAGCGCTGAGGTCATACATTACACTGCAGCTATGTACAGATAAGTCATTAGCAGATCCTCGCTGGCCGCTGTATACTGCCGGGTATAGCGCTGAGGTCATACATTATACTGCAGCTATGTACAGATAAGTCATCAGCAGATCCTCGCTGGCCGCTGTATACTGCCGGGTATAGCGCTGAGGTCATACATTACACTGCAGCTATGTACAGATAAGTCATCAGCAGATCCTCGCTGGCCGCTGTATACTGCCGGGTATAGCGCTGAGGTCATACATTACACTGCAGCTATGTACAGCTCAGTCATCAGCAGATCCTCGCTGGCTGCTGTATACTGCCGGGTATAGCGCTGAGGTCATACATTACACTGCAGCTATGTACAGCTCAGTCATCAGCAGATCCTTGCTGGCTGCTGTATACTGACGGGTATAGCGCCGAGGTTATACATTACACTGCAGCTATGTACAGATAAATCATCAGCAGATCCTTGCTGGCTGCTGTATACTGCCGGGTATAGCGCTGAGGTCATAAATTACACTGCAGCTATGTACAGATAAGTCATCAGCAGATCCTTGCTTGCCGCTGTATACTGCCGGGTATATCGCTGAGGTCATACATTACACTGCAGCTATGTACAGATAAGTCATCAGCAGATCCTTGCTGGCCGCTGTATACTGCGGGGTATAGCGCTGAGGTCATACATTACACTGCAGCTATGTACAGATAAGTCATCAGCAGATCCTCGCTGGCCGCTGTATACTGCCGGGTATAGCGCTGAGGTCATACATTACACTGCAGCTATGTACAGATAAGTCATCAGCAGATCCTTGCTGGCCGCTGTATACTGCCGGGTATAGCGCTGAGGTTATACATTACACTGCAGCTATGTACATGGTACACACTGCCAGGAGGGGAGCCGCTGTACACTCCATGCTAGAGATCTTTAGCATCACAGAGGAGGCCTTTACTTATTGACTCAACATGTAGTGAGTGGATATGCAGCTGCCCATAGTCCTATAACAGCAGGGAGTCCCTGTCAGTCCCAAGCCTCAGGACACAGATATAGATCAATGCAGTGACAAAAATAGTCCATTGACTTCTATCCTGCATATACAGTATGGGGTGATCATAGTACTACTACTCCTATCCTGTATATATGGGCACAGCACAGTACTACTACTCCTATCCTGTATATATGGGCACAGCACAGTACTACTACTCCTATCCTGTATATATGGGCACAGCACAGTACTACTACTCCTATCCTGTATATATGGGCACAGCACAGTACTACTACTCCTATCCTGTATATATGGGCACAGCACAGTACTACTACTCCTATCCTGTATATATGGGCACAGCACAGTACTACTACTCCTGTCCTGTATTTATGGGCACATCACAGTACTACTACTCCTATCCTGTATATATGGGCACAGCACAGTACTACTACTCCTGTCCTGTATATATGGGCACAGCACAGTACTACTACTCCTGTCCTGTATATATGGGCACAGCACAGTACTACTAGTCTTATCCTGTATATATGGGCACAGCACAGTGCTACTACTCCTGTCCTATATATATGAGCACAGCACAGTACTACTACTCCTATCCTGTATATATGGGCACAGCACAGTACTACTCCTCCTATCCTGTATATATGGGCACAGCACAGTACTACTACTCCTATCCTGTATATATGAGCACAGCACAGTACTACTACTCCTGTCCTATATATATGAGCACAGCACAGTACTACTACTCCTATCCTGTATATATGGGCACAGCACAGTACTACTACTCCTATCCTGTATATATGGGCATAGCACAGTACTACTACTCCTGTCCTGTATATATGGGCACAGCACAGTACTACTACTCCTATCCTGTATATATGGGCACAGCACAGTACTACTACTCCTGTCCTGTATATATGAGCACAGCACAGTACTACTACTCCTATCCTGTATATATGGGCACAGCACAGTACTACTACTCCTATCCTGTATATATGGGCACAGCACAGCACTACTACTCTTATCCTGTATATATGGGCACAGCACAGCACTACTACTCTTATCCTGTATATATGGGCACAGCACAGCACTACTACTCTTATCCTGTATATATGGGCACAGCACAGCACTACTACTCTTATCCTGTATATATGGGCACAGCGCAGCACTACTACTCCTATCCTGTATATATGGGCACAGCACAGCACTACTACTCCTATCCTGTATATATGGGCACAGCACAGTACTACTCCTCCTATCCTGTATATATGGGTATAGCACAGTACTACTACTCCTATCCTGTATAAATGGGCACAGCACAGCACTACTACTCCTATCCTGTTTATATAGACAGAGCACAGTACTACTACTCCTATCCTGTTTATATAGATAGAGTATAGTACAATGTGTAACTATGGGACATCTGTAAGTCGGGTGTTCTTAAGTAGGGGATAAGAACACCCGACTTACAGACGTCCCATAGTTACAAACGGACCTCTGGACATCGGTAATTTACTGTACTATTGCCTTAGGCTACAACGAACAGCTGTAACAGTTATCACAGGCGTCTGCAGTTCTGAACTTTATTGTTAATCCGGGTTCTTATGACAATCCAACATTTTTAAAACACAATTGTCACAGTGATCCAAAAAATTTTCTCTGGGGTTGCAATTATAAAATATACAGTTCCGACTTACATACAAAGTCAACTTAAGAACAAACCTACAGACCCTATCTTGTATGTAACCCGGGGACTGCCTGTATTGCAATTGTGATTCTCGGACATGCTCTGTATATGTCTCTAGGGGGCCAACCAGTGGTTGTAATAGGAATAGCAGCTTCTTATTTCGCTGTATTGAATCGGTATCACGAGGGAATAAATACATTAACGCAAAGATAAAAGTGGTAAATGAATAACTGTAGGAGCGATCTCCTGTCCACTGGAACCCGGGGAAGACACCAGTTTTGTAAAAGGGAGATTCAAGTTTCCTAACTTTCTCCCAGTAATCACAAGATTGGGGAGTCCACAAATCTATTGGGAAAGAAATGGTTAACCCCCATACTATTTACTATTACCCCCGCTAACATGTGCGCTGTATGACTCCATTCACACAGGGGGGATCTGTGACCTTCCTCTTGCATTTGATAGAGGTCCCTACTAATGAATAGGGCAAAACTGCAGCTTTTCCGGCTACATTTATCCGGTAACATAACCAGAAACGCGATGGGATCGGTAACCGGCACCAAACTCACCTGGATGGGTCCACCTATCCCTAGTTAGGACCCCCCCATCCCAATCCCAATCCCAATGATCTATCATATTAATAAACCATCAATAATCAATAGACTAATATAGCTGAGAACTGCTACAATGTATCAACAATTCTATACAGGTGGTCCCCTACTTAAGAACACCCGACTTACAGACGACCCCTAGTTACAAACGGACCTCTGGATGTTGGTAATTTCCTGTACTTTAGTCCCAGGCTATAATAATCATCTATACCAGTTATCACAGGTGTCTGTAATAAAGCTTTATTATTAATCCTGGTTCTTATGACAACCCAACATTTTTAAAATCCAATTGTCACAGAGACCAAAAACATTTCTCTTGGGTTGCAATTATAAAATATAAAGTTCCTACTTACATACAAATTCAACTTAAGAACAAACCTCCAGAACCGATCTTGTATTGCCTGTATTACTAAACTGTGACAAATCCTCATGGGCTGTGAGAACGCATCATTCCCTGACAGCAAGCAGAGGTCTTACAATGTCATACGTGGGAACACAATGTATAGGCATCTACCAGGAATCGAAAGAGGAAGAGAAAGGGGGATGAGCGGAAGATGTTGGGTGAGACTGGAGCCACCGGTGTGATAAGAGAGGGTGATGGATCCATAACCTGCTGGGGACGGATAACGCGATTACACACCAGAGCCGCCGGGCAGCGAGCCCAGTATTACAGGGTGGACCCGGACACGCACATTACATGACATGACGTGGGACAGGGACACAAGCCCCAGGACCTGCAGCAGCGCTCCAGCAGGTCCATACCCTGCAGTACCAGGACCAGCCACACATATACGGAGGTCACTGTTTCACACCCCTTCTCCTGTACATCTCTGAGGGTCTTCACGGTCACTGATTACACATTGCGGCGTCTATACTAAGTAGTATATACTAATGCCCCCCACATTAGTCCTTTTCCGATGGTCACACCTTTTTTTTGGGGGGGGGGGGGGGGACTCAATTTCAGCAGAACTTTGCAATCCCGACATTTTTCCTGCGCTTCTAATTTCCTGACTTCCCCTTCATGAATGTGGAGAGAGTCTTTTCGGTCGTGTTTTTTTGGGGGGATTTACTAACTAAGTTTCCGACTAAGAGGGCGTGGCCTCCAGGGAAATGGGCATGGCTTCATGAGAAGGGCGTGTACGCTCGCTTGTACACTCAAAATTTTGGCGCACAGTTTAGACCAACTAAAAGTAGGTCTAAAGTAGGAACCGACAGTCGTATGCTGCACCAGAATTCATCATAACAGTGATAACATCCCACTACATAAATTTGTGCACTTCTGCTCCACATTGGATAAATGCCCCATGTTACCAGGCTTTACCCCCACTAAACTACCAGCAGGTCGGGGATGAAATGTCCGTTCTAGAATTCCCTCTTTTATGTGAAGTCTCACCCATTTACCTATAAAATATCTCCTCCAAAGTCTGGTGACAATGACAAGAGAAGAGTCATTTTTCCCAAGATGAGTCCCTTATAGAGGTTGCAAGAGCAGAGTCTCTTCAGACATCTCTTTCTTGGTGTATAATAAAGATAAAAAAAATCAAACTATTCAGATCACATCACGCTTGTGATTCTGTGATCTACAGAATCAGGGACACAGGAATGTGAGCTTCAGAAAAAAATCCAGTTCTCAGAAATCAGGTTCTCCCAGATGCCATTTTCAAGAAGAGATTCTTATCTTTAAAATGATTCCCAAAACCATGTTTCTAGGTGCTTTAGAGCCCAAGATGTAGGCATCTAAAATGACTCTCCCCTTCTAGCCTCTAAAAGGGACTCATCTCAAGGAAAAAGTGACTCGTCTCTGCTCATTTACATATGATTTTGGAGGAATTTTTTTTATATAAGTAAACTGACTAGATTTGACAGAAGAGTGGAAAAGCCATGTAAGTTATCCATGTATTATATGGAATGCCCTTTGTCAAGATCATGTTGTCCAATTTTGCATGGAAAAGTTACTGCCATGAATGTAGGGGTGCAGTGTCTCCCATATGATGGTTGGGGCTCTATGACCTTTACTTTAGTCTTCTGGTTCGCTTCTTCTGGACAGATGACACCACTTAAATTATTCCTAATAAAAAGACGCTGTAAATGACCGGACCCCGGCCGTGTCACCCGTGGTTTGGAGACAGTGGACATCTGGTAGGTGTCACTAATGATCCTGATGTCTCACTACATTGTTGGGATCACCCCTTACCTGTTATATAGCAATCAGCTACCAGCTATAATGGGGGAGGGGGCTGTCACACTTAGGGGGTCTCACTGCATCAGATCCATACTTTGTCTACCAGTTGCTACTTCTCCTACAGAATCAGCATCTGTGATCCATTACATTAGGATTATCCAGTAGGGTTTTTACTGACCCTAAACCCAGTGTTAGTAAGGGCTGACACATGTCTGTAAGGGGAGGATACACTGGAGGTAAATTAGAGGATTACCCCAATCCAGGGAAGTCTCAGAGGATTAGTGCAAGTCCCTACCCTGGACCTCTATGATGTGTCCTCACGCTATGGAGCACAGTACATTAGGGTCCACTTATAGTTACTTTTCCTGACCAACACTGACCTTTCTAGCTCCAGTCCTAAATATAGAGAGTAATGTGACCTAGGAGCAGCCCCTGCACATCGACCCATAGGTCATTACATCATAAGAAGGAGGATGCCTGATACATTCTAGTTATATCCTCCAGAAGACATACTTACCTATACAAAGGTGTGAGCTGAACCACTGGAATTATAGTATACATGGAATTGGGGGATTTATATATTTTGGGGATGAAATTTAAAATGATCAGGTCATAAATGAATAAGAAGGAATATTAACTATGGTGACAATCTAATCATATTATTATTATATTGTTATACATAAGATATTACAATTCCATTACAATCAAGTTTAATGTATATGTCACTATATTTATTACATTAGTATGCCCTGATATTCTATAGAATGCTAATAGTTATCATTGATACATTGATTGTTAATTGTATTATTATTATTATTATTGACTTGAATTATTATTTTTATTATTTTGAACTACTAGTTTATGTATTATTATTATGTTTACTGTGATTATATTCTAAAAAGTATATTCTGATTTACTTATTACTTACTATTATATTATTGTTTCTATTCATCTGCTTTATTATTCTTAATGCTATTATTTAAGTTATATTTTAGGATTTTGTATTTCTATTTATTTACTATATATTTATAGTATCTATAGTTTAGTACTGTATGTTACTATCATCATTATTGTTATTTTCATCTTAATATTTAATACATAATCTATACTACTATTATATACTAAATTTACGATTTATATATATATATATATATATATATATATATATTTATTTATATATATATATATATATATATATATATATATAGTATGTATACTGTTATATATACTAATCTATATTACTATTATATTATTAATAATATTACTGTATTCCTATTTTTTTTTAAATTACTAATTCGATAATTCTTGTATCATATATTATTAGAACTTTTTTTGTATACAAGTATACCATTATTATTTTATACAAGTTTTCTTACTACTTTTACCGTATATTACCATTTTTACTTCTCATATAAATGTTATCATTGCTGCTATATATTTTTCTACTTTTAATTTCTGTAAAATGTCTAAGATTTATTAATCTATATATATATTTATATATCGTATTTATAGTATATAATAGTAGTATAGATTATGTATTAAATATACAGGCAACCATTATTTGTTGTAAGTTGGGGGGACTACAAGTCGCAGCAGGCAGTATCTCCAG
Source organism: Engystomops pustulosus (assembly GCF_040894005.1). Lineage (NCBI taxonomy): Eukaryota > Metazoa > Chordata > Amphibia > Anura > Leptodactylidae > Engystomops > Engystomops pustulosus. The sequence continues at coordinate 197,821,509 of NC_092414.1, forward strand.
CTCTACAGTCCTGGTATGACAGATGCATATCATGTTGCACTGTAGGAGCTCTGTACAGACAGTGCAATGCTCTGCAGGAGGAGGCCTGTCCCTTTAATGATTGCAAGCTTCCTATCTCCTCCCACAGATCTCAGCCAAAGTGAAGTGAGCAGCTGAGTCCAGAGCTAGAAGTTGTTCAGAGCTCTCCGGCAGCCTGACATGGCACAACCTCCTACCTGCTCCATGGGGCTGCTGTGCCCTGTCTGCACCCACCACCACCAGGACTGAGCTGCTGCTGGTAGCCCACCACCATCCTCATCCACCTCCTCACCATGGCTCCCTGCCAGGAGGTCAACCTGTCGGATCTTCTGCTGAACCTGAGCTCCAGCCCTGGTGACAGCAGCAGCAGCAGTAGTGGGCATACCCTCACCCTTTCAGAGAAATGGATGGTAGGAGCAGCCTTGGCATTCATGATCTTGCTAATTGTCTTTGGAAACCTTCTGGTCATCATCGCCATAGCCAAAACTCCAAGGTTGCAGACCATGACCAACGTGTTCATCACCTCTTTGGCTTGTGCTGACCTGATCATGGGAGTTCTGGTGGTGCCACCAGGTGCCACCATTCTCATCACCGGGGACTGGTTGTATGACACCATAGTGTGTGAGCTGTGGACCTCTGTGGATGTCCTGTGCGTCACAGCCAGCATAGAGACCTTGTGTGTCATAGCTGTGGACAGATACATCGCCATCACCTCTCCTCTGAAGTATGAGATGTTGGTAACCAAAGCCAGGGCAAGGTTGGTGGTCTGTTTTGTATGGGCAGTATCTGCCTTGATCTCCTTCTTGCCCATCATGAACCACTGGTGGAGAGACACCCAAAACCAAATAGCCCAGGACTGCTACAATGACCCCAAATGCTGTGACTTTGTCACCAATATGCCCTATGCCATCATATCTTCCACCATCTCCTTCTATGTTCCTCTGGTCATCATGATCTTTGTCTATGTCAGGGTCTTCATAGTGGCCACCAGACAGGTCAACCTGATCGAGAAGGACAAGTTGAGGTTTAATAATGGCACACCAGTGCCTTCAACCAAAAACAGAAGGACTTCCAAAAGGAGACCCTCAGGGTTACTGGCCATCAAGGAACATAAAGCCCTCAAGACTTTGGGGATCATCATGGGCACCTTCACCCTCTGCTGGCTCCCCTTCTTTGTGGCCAACATCATCAAAGTCTTCTGCACTGCCTTGATAGATGACCGCATCTTCTTGTTCTTGAACTGGTTGGGCTATGTGAACTCAGGGTTAAACCCCATCATATATTGCAGGAGTCCAGATTTTAGGAAAGCCTTCAAGAAACTTTTATGTTGCCCTAGGGCTGCAGATAGGAAGCTACATGCCCTGTCCAAGGACCCTAAAAGATGCCAGTATGCCTCTAGTAACCAGCTGAGCTTTGATGGGACCAAGCACTTGCCAGATGCTGAGCTGGGCAATGGAAGTCTCAGCAGCAGTAGTCGCTGTAGTAGTCGGACTGAGGAAACCAGCCTGAAGAACAGTCCTGGCAACTCCCACCACCATGACCAGCCTGACCACTGATGGAGCCTTCATTCCATGGAGTCCTGTCCTGTGTTTATTGCCTTGCACAATCCCGACCCGACAACACATAATAAATGGCCATGCGTCGTCATGCATACAGTTTTATGTATGAAGGGATCCGACAGCAAATTCCTCCCTGCTGTGCGAGCTGGACAGGTTTACTTGATGCTGTATGGACTGATCTGAGGGGTAGAGTCTCCTGACTTGTTATGTATGTGTTTTATATTCCCCTTTTAACTGAATTTAAAACTACTGTTCTTTCAAGGGAAAAAGACCTTAATTTTTAGCATTACATTAATTTTATGTAGCAGGGCCGAGTTTGTCGATCGGCACACGATACATTGCTGCAATACAGCAAACAACAGCTCATTATATCAATGTATGACCATCCCTAATGTTAAACGACAGATTCAGCTCTGCTACATCTTTTATGCTGAAGCAGCAGGGGTGAGTTTGTCATGTGATGTTGTTTTTAGCAGCAGCATATACAAAGTCAGCTCTTCTACATGTCATACACAGAAGCAGCAGTGGTGAATTTGTCATTTAACCCTATTACATCCAGCAGTGCTTTGTGAAACTTCAGTTCATCATTATATCAGGAGGGGTTGTACCAGTGACAAATTCATCTCTGCTACATATTGTCTGCAAAGCCATAAACAGTAGAGATGAATTTGTCATTCCCAAGTCTTACCTTTAATACTTTTAGGTATTTTACTAAGTAGAAAGTAGAAAAAAGTTTAACTACAATGTGATATCAGGATGATTTGGGCCAATAACAAATTCAGCACTGCTACATATAGAAGATAACTCTGCAATTGACCTCCTTTTCTTTAGCACTTTTTAGATAGATAGAGGTGAGAGGTAGAAATGCCTCCGGTCCTTTGCAAATCCACAGTAAACACATCCTAGAATCTGAGCTGTGCCAATAACAAACACAGCACTGCTACATATTGTATGTAACTAAACAGAAGCAGCAGAGATGGATTTGTTACCTACCTCTATTACAAGCAGGCAGCTCACTCAAGTAGAGATTGATGAGAGGTTACTTACAATATGATAGTTTGTGTGACTAACTCATTCATCACTGCTACATATTACTGCGCTCAAATTGAAGTAGCAGTAATGAATTTGTCATGTTACACTTCTCTTCCACACACTTAACTAAACATGAAAGATAGATTTACCTCCAGTCTTTTGTTAAACCTCATAAAATGAATATGAGAGTGCCGATAACAAATTCAGCTCTGCTACATCTCTGCGGAAAGGGTGAACATATGATTTAACTCTTTCCTTTAGTGCAGCTAGATAGTAGGTTCACCTCCAATATGCTATGAGTATGATGTGTGCCGATAACAAATTCAGCTCTGCTGTATCTGTGATATGTATACAGCTGCAGCAGAGATGTAATTGTGGTTTAACTCTTTCCTGCAGTACAGCTCAGTAGGAGGTTAACCTACAATATGCTCTCAGTATGAATTGTGCCGGTAACAAATTCAGCTCTGCTACATCCGTCTATAGGAATTTTCTTATGCACTTTTATCTGTGACACACAATGTTTGAGAATGTATAATAATCTGCAGGTAACTTGGACATGTTTTGTTTGTATGGACCCCCCCCCCTCCATTAACCCCTCCCCCCCCTCATATCTATGTCATCATGCTGTACACCTCTCCCACCACATATGGTATATGGGTACTTGCTGCTATATAACAACTTGTATAGCCAGTTTCTACATGAAGTGTCCAGTTGTATTACCGGATTAACCCTATAATCACCTTGCAGCCAGGACCTCACACCCATAGGTGACATAGTTCTATGGCCCAGTAGTCACATCCTCTATTTCTCTACATCCTCTAGAACAGTGGTCCACAACGTTTTTGTATTCGGGGACCGGCTCCACCCAAATTTTATTTTTCAGGGATTGGAACCATTGTCCATGGAAAAGAATTTGCATACCCAGGGAATACCCCATATCTTAAATGACCCCTTTTCTGTAGCCCCCCTGTATATGTCCCCTGCACAGCCACCAATAATAATGTCCCCTGCTCAGCTCCCAATAATAATGTCCCTTGCCCAGCCCCCAATAATAATGTCCCCTGCTCAGCCCCCAATACTAATGTCCCCTGCTCAGCCCCCAATAATAATGTCCCCTGCCCGGCCCCCAATACTAATGTCCCCTGCTCAGCCCCCAATACTAATGTCCCCTGCGCAGCCCCCAATACTAATGTCCCCTGCTCAGCTCCCAATACTAATGTCCCCTGCTCAGCCCCCAATACTAATGTCCCCTGCCCAGCCCTCAATCCTAATGTCCCCTGCGCAGCCCCCAATACTAATGTCCCCTGCCCGGCCCCCAATACTAATGTCCCCTGCTCAGCCCCCAATACTAATGTCCCCTGCCCAGCCCTCAATCCTAATGTCCCCTGCGCAGCCCCCAATACTAATGTCCCCTGCCCAGCCCCCAATACTAATGTCCCCTGCCCAGCCCCCAGTAATAATGTCCCCTGCCAAGCCCCCAATACTAATGTCCCCTGCCCAGCCCCCAATAATAATGTCCTCTGCCCAGCCCCCAATAATAATGTCCCCTGCCGAGCCCCCAATAATAATGTCCCCTGCCGAGCCCCCAATAATAATGTCCCCTGCCCAGCCCCCTTAAAAACAAAAAACTGTATACTTACCTTTAACGCTCCTCATCTCTCCCCGGTCTTGGGCCACGACCCGGTGGTTTGGGACCACTGCTCTAAAATATAGATCAAAACTGATGTGAATGACCAAGGAAACTCTCAGACCTCTGCATATTATGGCTTGCAGATGTAGCAGTGCTGAGTTTGTCTTTGGAGGCAATAGTCTAATGTGCAGTCCTAAAAAAAGACACAAATTCTATACTGATATAAAGCTTAAAATAAGTGCCAAATGACAAAGCCAACTCAGCGATCGTATACGCAACATATTACACTCCCCCCTGCATTAAAACTATATCATTTATGTGTGACAGTACACACAGGAGAGCTGAGTTTGTCCTTTGGCACATTGTGGTAAAGTTAAAGTTCAGTGGATGGGGTTAAAAAGTTTGTCATCATTAGGCAACCTCCTGAGAGCCCCCCCAAGGCAAACAGCTGATTTTGCAAAAGGGTCTGCTGACATTATAGCCTGCACATTTCCCATACAGCGCCCACTACAGGGGAATCGGTGGTATTACCTGCAACCATTCAAATGTATGGATTGTAATCCATGCAGGGGCTCTACTCCTCACCCCAAAATGGAAGCCCCTCCCTCTACAAAGTCCATTTACAAAGCTATTGTATTGATTGGATGATGCCCTTTAAATGACACATTCAGCTCTGCTACATCTATGGTCCATGTGTACCTATCAGAGAATCCGGAGCACATGGGAGTCCCGTGATTGTCCCCCACATGCAGTAGTTTTTGCACAAGCTCACGATGACACGCACACATGTGTATAGCGTTACGGAGGGTATTAATGTATAATGTGTAAAGTTGTATAAATTATCATCTAAGTTATGTATATACAGTATTACGGAGTAAATATCTGACAGAACTGTCTATTTTTCTATATGTAATTAAATGTGTACTATGGCACAACGGGACAACGCCGTCTGGATTATGTTACTCGATAGATCCGCATAATCTCATTGGATATCCTCTAATCAGGCATTTGATAATCCAGACTATAATCTGGAATCCGACCAGACCAGATGCGGTGATAACCGATTCTGAAATTCTAATACTAATCTATCCTAATACAGATGCAGTGTAGTTTTATATTCCAGGATTGTAGCTGCTCCAAGTGTCCTCACACTGCTGTGCTCTCAGCTCTCTGCATTTAGCTGCTTCAAAGAATCTTTCTATTGCTCTGAGTGACTGCTGTATTATTGAACAGAAAGCATTATAAGAGCATGACCCCAGTGAACTACTGAAATCCTTTAATTTATGAATAGATAATCCAGAATTATATTATAATCTAAAATCTGATCAGACCAGATGCAGCGATAAACGATTTGAACATTTATTGGATTAGAAATAAATGAGTATAAGCCTAGTTTTTCAGCATAAAAAAATGTGCTGAAAACCCAAACTGGGCTTATACTCGAGTAAAAAAAAAATATATCAAAACTCACCTTTCTGGCTTCCCCCACTGCTGGCTATATACTGGGGTAGGGGGCTGGCTATATACTGGAGCAGGGGGCTGGCTATATACTGGAGCAGGGGGCTGGCTATATACTGGGGCAGGGGGCTGGCTGTATACTGGGGCAGGGGGCTGGCTGCATACTGTGAGATATGGGCTGGAAGGCTATATACTGGGGGGCAGGTGCTGGCTATATACTATGGGGCAGGGTCCGGCAGGCTATATAGTGGGGAGGCTGTGACCAATGCATTTCCCACCCTCGGCTTATACTCGAGTCAATAGGTTTTTCTTGATTTTTGTGGTAAAATTAGGGGCCTCCGCTTATACTTGGGTCGGCTTATACTCGAGTATATACGGTACATAAAATACAAAACAATTATATAAATAAAATACATAAAATCCTACTAATAACAGTGTAGATATATATTCCAGGATTGTAGCCACTCGGGGCATGTCCTCACACTGCTGTGCTCTGAACACTGTGCATTTGCTGACTCTCAACACCTCTTTTTTGATTGATTTAGTTTGCTTCATTCTTTGGTGGGGGATAAGTTATAGAATGGAGGATAAAGGCTGTGGAGCAATTTAGTGCAGAGAGCTAAGAACACAGCAGTGTGAGGACAAACCGAGATAAAGCTGCTGACAGCTAAATGACTCAATTCGGATAATATTTTTGACACAAAAAAAAACCCAATCGCCCTCCGTTTTGTGTCTGCAGCTTCTATGCCAAGCTATGCCTCTCCCTGGTTCTGCATAGTCTGATCTCTTCCATCTCACATGTATCCTGGAGGTCTGTTTGCAATTAACTTAGTGACATTATTCTGCGTGGGAGCTGTATACCAAAAAATGACAGGTTTTAAGCAATTCTTTTACCTACTCTCTATAAGGGGGCACTTATCAGGGTGTGATATATGGGGACACTCTGTGCCTCATACATACAGACAGCCATAGTGGAGCCATGATATGATTAGCTCCTGCGGACTACTACTCCTCTTATGTAACACCAGGGACACGATGTCCTGACACAGCAGTGCCGCAGCTGCAGAACTCTCACGTAGCGAGCATGTACTCTCTGATTGAGCAATAGGAAGGCATAAACCTTCCCTATATATATCACCGTGTGCCTACATGCTATACAGAGCAGCCGCTGCCACAGTCACACCTCTCCCTAAATAATGGCAATGTACATTCTCATCACTGGGGGTCCAATTATTGGGGTCTTAGCGCCCCCTATAAATGGAGTAGCCATATTTGAACAATTTATCTGCTTTTTTTTTTTCGTAACACAGCGCCACCTCCATCCATGGGTTATATGTGGTACTGCAGTTTAGTTCCATTTACTTCAACTCATGGACTGGGGTGGCGCTTTTTCTGGTGGTAGGCAGCCATTTTGTTGTAGTCCTGGACAACCTCAAATGTGCTGGTCACATCCCGAAAAAACCCCACAAAAGAGTGATCTAACCCTCACAATTTTTTGGTCCTGTACAGATGTGGTTAATGGAAAGAGACCTGCACTGTCCTAAATACATGTAGCACAGCGATTTACCGCAGTCTACCTCAGTCCATCCGCAAAATACCAAATAATTTTATGTCAACGTATGTAACACTCGGCAGAGGCTCTGCAATGCATGTAACACTCTGCAGAGACACAGCACCCCATATGTACACTCCACAGAGACACAGCACCCCATATGTACACTCCACAGAGACACAGCACCCCATATGTACACTCCACAGAGACACAGCACCCCATATGTACACTCCACAGAGACACAGCACCCCATATGTACACTCCACAGAGACACAGCACCCCATATGTACACTCCACAGAGACACAGCACCCCATTTACCCCTCAGAACAGGCACAGCACCCATTGGCCGCTCCACAGGGGCTCTGCATACTATGTAAAAGTCTGCAGAGACACAACCCCACATGTCACTCTCCACAGAAGCCCGCAGCCCATGTAATGCTGTGCAGAGGCACAGCACCCAATGTATTGCCCTCTAATGGCCCGCCTGCATGTGCCGTTCCATAGAGGCCCCGCACCCATTGTAACACTCCACAGAGGCCTCAAACCCAATGTAACACTGTGTAGAGGCCCCACATTCAATATAACACTGCAGAGGTAACGCTCCGCAGAGGCCCCCATCCCATGTAACTTTCCACAAAGGCACAGCACCCCATTTACTGCTCTGTAGAGGTACAGCACCACATGTACTGCTCTGCAGAGACACAACACCCCATTTAACACTCCACCCAGTCCCTGAACCCGATGTAACGCTCCACAGAGATACCGCAACCCATGTAAAGCTACATTCAGACGGCCGTTGCCCACCGTACCGTAGGGATATATGGCGCGTGCCGCCATATGCCGTGAAAAGATAGGACATGTCCTATCTTTTCACGGGGTACTGCTCCCGTAGGGCACAGTGCGCCCATTGATGTCTATGGGGGATGTATATCGGCCATATATACCTCCCCCATACGGCTGTGTGTGAATGCAGCCTAACACTCCTCATAGGTACCACACCCCATGTAACACTCCGCACTGGTGAGAACATGGATATTGGGTGCGTCTGAAGTATATTCTCAGGCTTCATTCACATGAACGTATGGGGGGAGTATATACAGCGGCAAATTTGCAGCCAGATATACGTCCCCCATAGTCGTACTCTGTATCTATCTCATATCTATCTATCTATCTATCTCCTATCTATCTATCTATCTCCTATCTATCTATCTATCTATCTATCTATCATCTATCTATCTCATATCTATCTATCCATCTATCTATCTATCTATCTATCTATCTATCTATCTATCTATCTATCTATCATCTATCTATCTATCTATCTATCTATCTATCTATCTATCTATCTATCTCATATCTATCTATCTATCTATCTATCTATCTATCTATCTATCTATCTATCTATCTATCTATCTATCTATCTATCTATCTCTCTCTCTATCATCTTTATGTTGCAGATGTGAAGCTCCTGTATATTGTAATGTGATATAATACTGTACAGTAACTTTCATATTACCACATTCAGCATCTGACTCGCTTCAACATATTTTTCAGCCAAAGTGTTGATAGATATAAAACATTCCTAGAAAACACATTTATCAAATGAAAGTCAGCCGACACTTCCAGGTATTCTGCAAATGCCAAGTATTCTGCACAATTTTCACTTTTTCTTCTTTGGATTTCCTCTGTGCTTAATTATGAGTTATTGTTAATTGGTAGAAAAGACACAGGACAGGTGTACAGTGTGACCAGGGACGGAGGCTTCATATTAGGTTCTTCAGTTTTTACATTTCTTTATTTTCAAAGTGTAAAAGTTTGATATGTTAATTTTGATCTCAGCATTTTTTTGTCTATTCAGCATAATAATAACAACAGTAATAATAATAATAAGAGGACAAAGCATTATTAGAATTATATTTTATTTCCTTTAGTTTTTATAAATTATCCAAATGAGATTATTCTATGAGAATTCTCATTTGTGGTTAGGCGGGGGCTACATCCCACCCTCACCGAAATCAAGCTTGATAAACCAGGGACACACCCATAGATCCAGGAATGGTGACTATGGTAATCTTCTTATATTTGTTAGTCGTAGCCTCCTTTCTTCTAAAATCAACTTTTAAAATTATGCTGATGACCCGAATGGGCATTACTAGTACTCTTCTGTGCTGCAGATTCATAGGCGGTTACACTGTGTCCTCCTTTCCATTGCTCCCTCAGAAATTCCTTACCTTCCTTAGCATAGTGTAACAGCCTGTGAAGCTACAGTACAGAGGGGCTTTGGTAACATCCCCCAGAGCCCATCTGTCTCATTTTAGAAGGAAGGAGTCAATGGATAACAAATATAAGAAGTAGGATCTCTCTCATTTTCTTGCATTTAGCTCTGAAAGTATCTGCATATCTGGGACCCCCACTAATTATGATAATGGTGGTCCCCTGCCTCCTATGCCAATAGATAGATGAGCGCTCAGCCAAGTACAGCAGTCAGATAACGCTCACAGATTCTCACACAATCTGTGGCAAATGACACTAATAATTAATCATTCCTTTATTTATATAGCGCACACAGATTCCGCAGCGCTGCACAAAACTTGCCAAATCAGTCCCTGTCCCCAATGGGGCTCACAACCTAATCAATCTACCAGTATGTTTTGGAGTGTGGGAGAAAACCGGAGGACCCGGAGAAAACCCACGCAAACACGGAGAGAACATACAAACTTTTGGGACATGAGTCCAGGTCTCCAGCGCTACAAGGCTGTAATGCTAACCACTGAGCCGCCATGCTGCCCTACATGGCTGACGTTTACCCCTAGATCCAGGCTGGGGCAATAGTGTCCCCGGCATCCTTACACTCTGTAGCTCCATGCTTGTTGTCATCATGCAGCCTGTATTCCTGCCCTTATCTCTCTGTGAAATACACTTCCCACTGCACTTTGTAGAATCCATTAGCATATCTGGAAGTTTCCCCGGTATCGTGCCCTTCCATCTCTCTTACAGACCCGGCATATTTTGTCTGGCTGAGGCTCGCTGTGTGAAATGTCATCATACCGGCCACTCATCAAAGCCCAAAGCGCCGCGCCGTCTTTAACTCCTGCTGAATTCCACTAGGTTTACAATGCCGCGGCTTAATATGTAGACCCTAAAGTAAAAAAGACTGTACTTTACTGCCATAACCCGAGACCCTCCCCTTTTTAACCCATTAACACCAATACCCTTTTCGGGTTTTTGCCTTTCCGTTTTTAATCCTCACTTTACAGAAGCCATGACTTCTTCATTTTTCAGTTTACAGAACCGTATGAGGGCTTGTTTTCTGTTGTGTGAACTTAATTTCCTAGTAGCAACGTACTGAGGAGCAGTGGCCGATTAAGGAAACCATGGGCCTGGTCAGTACAAAGATTGTGGGTCCCAGCCGGCCTTGAGTTTTACAGACATAGATACAGCCCATTACCCCTGATCCCCTGCTATACAGGCGGTCCCCTTCTTAAGGACACCCGACTTACAGACAACCCATAGTTACAGACAGACCCCTCTGACCTCTGGTGAAGCTCTCTGGATGTTACTATAGTCCCAGATTACAATGATCAGCTGTAAGGTGTCTGTAATGAAGCTTTATTGATAATCCTTCTTCCCATTACAGCAAAAAATGTTTAGACTCCAATTGTCACTGGGACCAAAATTTTTTTTTGTCTGGATCTACAATTATAAAATATACAGTTTCGACTTACATACAAATTCAACTTAAGAACAAACCTCTGCACCCTATCTTGTACGTAACCCAGGGACTGCCTGTATTTGTTCCCAATTTAAACTATAGGCCCGTTTTTAAAAAGCCCCCACACTATGATCCTAAAAATCTGACATCATTGCCAACAATCAATAACAATATGTGTACATAAAAAAAGATACCGCATGCATTTTTTTAGTGATGTCTTTTTGTACCTTTTATACGTACCAGTGGATTTAATAAAGTTTTGCAGAATTTTTTACCTGCTGCCAGTTTGGACAAAGTGGATATTTTTTTCCTTTTTCTTCATGCTTACCTTGCATCCAGACAAAGCGGCATATCTCCAGCTTTATGTCCAGCACAGCGTTAAACATCCGATATGCAGCCTTGTGGGTGAGCAATAGCACTTTTTTTCTTCTTTTTTATATTAATTTATACTTAGCACCCCTTAATAATTTTACCTACAGTGCCCCCCTGACTGTATATGCTGAATATAATAATAGTGGAGGGGGCTGTATACAATATAACTGGGGGATGTAATGATATCGAGGAAACAGAATATCGGGACTGTATACAGGCGGTCCCCTACTTGACTTACATACAACCCCTACTTACAAATGGACCTCTGGTAATTGGTAATTTATTGTACTTTAGTCCTAGGCTACAATAATCAGCTATAACAGTTATCACAGGTGTCTGTAATGAAGATTTAGTGTTAATCCTGATTCTTATGACAACCCAACATTTTTAAAATCCAGTTGTCACAGAGACCAAAAAAGTTCTGGCTGGGATTACAGTTCCGACTTACATACAAATTCAACCTAAGAACAAACCTACAGACCCTATCCTGTATGTAACCCGTGGACTGCCTGTATAAGGATATGAGACTAAATTGTGTGTTGGGGCTGACTATAATGGGATGGGGGCTGTATATAATGGAATGGGGGCTGTATATAATGGAATGGGGGCTGTATATAATGGAATGGGGTCTGTATATAATGGAATGGGGGCTGTATATAATGGAATGGGGGCTGTATATAATGAAATGGGGGCTGTATATAATGAAATGGGGGCTGTATATAATGAAATGGGGGCTGTATATAATGAAATGGGGGCTGTATATAATGAAATTGTGAGAGCTGTGTATGTGATGGCTTTATATAATAAACCAGGGCTATTTTGTATATAACAAAAAGGATCTGTATATAAATAATTAGAGGGCGGTGTAAAAATATAAACGGGCTATATCACGTGACAAGGCTTTTTAACTATGAGAACTGTCAATCTGTGGAATAGCCGAGCTCAGGCGCTGGTCACAGCAGGGACAGCAGAGAGCTTCAAGAAGGGTCTAGATGCCTTTTTATCATCCAATCCCTTCCCTTCCTTGGTTACACTTGATGTCTTTTTTCAACCGGATAAATTATGATGATACTATATACAAATTTATAATGTATTGGAGGTGGGGGTTTACTATATTCATTAGCTTTTATCCCCCCTCAGATAGCATATTGCCCCCCCCCCCCTTTATTCTTTATGCTATACCTCATTTATACCACCCTGTATGGGGGCTGTGAGTTAGACGCACAAATCGCAGGTCTATTGTGCAGGGTCAGGGTGTGGTGAGCACTCAGTAGGTCAACCATTTTATCTCCTCTAGGTCGAAAGTTTGTGGCCCGTTGCCATGATCACAAGGGACTGTAAAACTTTTTGTTGGCTTTTTGTTAACATTTTTTATACAGTAGCAAAATGGCAAGAGGCAGTCGTTCGGAAATTTTTTTTCCATGGGAAATGTATTTTTATATTTTGATAGATGTGCATTTCTTCAAGAGGGTGTGTATTTATTTTGGGCTCTGGTTTTGGGTGGTATATTGTAGTCCATAGAGCCAATATTACTATCTTCTTCCCCTGAGAACCTGTGCTTGCCCCACCACTACGTGTCTCAGTGCGTTGCAGGAGCGAGTATGAGGTATCGGACATGAGGTGCGGCATTGTCCGGGGAGGCAAAGTGTGAAGCGCAAGAGAGGGGAGGGAGAGCATAGAGATGTCGGCGCTAGGGGATGGGTTTAACAGTCCAAACATAGGTGTGTATTATGAATTTCTGTAACAGGTGAGGTGTGTAAAATGAGGTTCTGCAGCAGCTGGAGTTTGTATTATGAGGTTCTGTGCAAACGAGGTGTGTAAAATGATGTTCTGCAGCAGCTGAAGTTTGTATTATGAGGTTCTGTGGTAAACGAGGTGTGTAAAATGAGGTTCTGCAGCAGCTGAAGTTTGTATTATGAGGTTCTGTGGCAAACGAGGTGTGTAAAATGAGGTTCTGCAGCAGCTGGAGTTTGTATTATCAGGTTCTGTGGCAGCAGAGGTGTGTATTATGATGTTCTGCAGCAGCTGAGGTGTCTATAATGAGGTTCTGTAGCAGCTGAGCGTTTATTTTCAGGTTCTGCAGCAGATGAAGTGTCTATAAGGAGGTTCTGTAGCACATAAGTTGTGTAAAATGAAGTTCTGTCTGCAGCAGCTGAAGTTTGTATTATTAGCTTCTGCCGCAGCTCGGGTGTGTATAATGTGTTTCTGCAGCACACGAGGTGTATAAAATGAGGTTCTGCAGCAGCTGGAGTTTGTATTATAAGTTTCTGTGGCAGCAGAGGTGTGTATTATGATGTTCTGCAGCATCTCAGGTGTCTATAATGAGGTTCTGTAGCAGCTGAGTGAGTATTATGATGTTCTGCAGCAGCTGAGGTGTCTATAAAGAGGTGCTGTAGCAGATGAGTTGTGTAAAATAAGGTTCTGCAGCAGCAGAGGTGTGTATTTTGATGTTCTGCAGCATCTCAGGTGTCTATAATGAGGTTCTGTAGCAGCGGAGTGTGTATTATGATGTTCTGCAGCAGCTCAGGTGTCTATAATGAGGTTCTGTAGCAGCGGAGTGTGTATTATGATGTTCTGCAGCAGCTGAGGTGTTTATAATGCGGTTCTGTGGCAGATGAGTTGTGTAAAATAAGGTTCCACAGCAGTTGTGGTGTGTATTATGTGGTTCTGCAGCAGACTGGGTGTCTACAATGAGGTTCTGCAGCAGCTGTCCCCTTTTTCTATTGATTTATATATTATTTGCCTAGGGGGCCACAATCTCTCACTTTGGCCCAGTAATCCGTATACTGTTACCCATGCCAAAAAATGACATTCCTCCACAACGTACAGCGCTGCTTCCCCTGAATGTGTGACACTTCTAAAACGTGTTCCGTTCGCCACCGCAACGTAAGAAGTTGTTGTATTGTAGACTATTGTAGTGATTCATGACCCTTGTGTTGTCTATGGGCTTTACATGACTATAAGTTACCCAGGCGCCGTGCGTTTTGTGTGGTCGGGCCCCTCCCTTGTCTAAACACGGATAACAATGGCCGACGCATTTTTTACGTTAATGACCTCGCTGGAAATAGGAACGGATCAAAGGTAGAGCAGCAGTCATGTGTGCTTCTGCTTTTTCCCTGTGTATACACCAGGAGCTGGAGGTATCATGCCTGACTTGTTTACCTGAATTATCATTTCCCATTATCCCGTAGTACGGATTCCCAGCGATCCGGGGCGGTGCACAACGTCTCCACAAGACAGGTTTCCTCTTGTGTTATCTCTGTCGGATTGAGGTATTTGTGTGTCATACAGGTCAGCCGTTTAATTGTAAAGCAAATATCAAGCAAATCCGTATCAAGATGTGAACTTCAACTTTTTATAAGGTAAAGTCTGTTGACTTTTCGGGAAGATGGTGTCAATTTTTTTTTGTAGATTGGACATAAAGGAAGAACTGGGGCAATTAAAGTGGAGGGAAAAAAGAAAAGCAAAAAAGAAAAATGAGATGGACATGATGAAGGTTCCTACAATAAACCTGTATGGCCCCTGTGTACATGTACAGATTACATTTCTATATCTCTATGCTGTCAGTTATCAATCCCATGATGTCTCGGCAGAGCATCACACAGGCTGTTGGTCAGGTACCATGCTAGAGGGAGTGCATTTATCCTTCCTTCTATATTCTCATAAAAAAACTAAAGTATGTCCTCAGTGACAGAGGCTGCACTGCTATCTCTTTCTCTTTTTTCCACTCCAAGCCGTACATAATTGTAAAGTTCATCATTGAAGTACAGATTATGAGAGACACATATTTCCTGGCCTCTTCTTTTAGATACCATCTTCACTGTTAGATTTCCCGATCTGTATTCTGCCTGTTATCATTTCCATGATGTCTCAGCACAGCATCACCCAGGCAGCTAGATCAGGTACCATCTCTGGTAGAACTGGCCTTGAACCCCAGCTCTATTCATAAGTGAGAGCGGACAATTGCCAATCATCTGACCGCTGACAATGTTTCACCTGGTAACAGGAATGCCATTGGCCCAGCTGTTAACCAATCACAGCTGATCTTGCCTAACCACCAATCAGGTGGCATCATGTTGATGAGGAGAATTGCAAGAAACATCACACATAGAAAAGGGCAGCATTGTGCCACCATGTATCCCCTTCAAAATAATTTCAGGGGCCCCTATGCATTCTATCTCAGTACAGCATCAGAAAACACCACAATTTGGAGGCTGCTAGAGTATATTTCCTAGGGAATAATGAATAGTGGGTGCCCAAATAGATTTTTTTTGGTGGGCCTAAGAAAATCCAGTCCGACACTGCTGAAATATGTAATATAATTGTGCTTACCCCCAAACCTGTACAGCATAACATGATAACCCACAGGTAGCAAGACTCTATCTAACCTACCAGAGTAAATGTGATACATTTTGGTTAGATAATACAAAACAAACTGAGGAAAGCTGCGGTTCATGATCAGCAACCAGTTAAGTAACACAGTAATAGAAAGGTCACATATCTCAAATCATATTAAAATGCCCTTTAATAAACAACAGAGTTGTTCTCCAGAGTTAAACTTCCTGTCAGGACAGGAAGTTGTAAGCACCACCAGCCATTTTGAAATAATGAAGCTTTCTTCTACTCAAAGATTCAAGACTCCATTAATACTGGAAAACATAGTGAAAATCTTGATAATATATGAATGAGTCAAGACGAGCATAAAACTGGCAGCAAAAGTGTTAACTCCTTGACTTGTTTGTCTATGTTTGTTACATAAGTCTACCGTGGAGGTTACACATTCCCAAATACACAACGTATGTACCCAGCACAGTCCAAATTCCGTGTCCCCATTGTTTTTCAAGCATGCAGTGAGAGACATGTCGGGTCATGTAACATAGGTGAGTATGTATGGCATGTATTCAGCCGATGCATGAAGCTGGAGGAGAAGGCAGCTGTAACCTCTCTGTAATATTCTTCAGTCAATCACAATGAATATCAGGTAGGTGAGATCAAGGGCTTTTCAGAAATTCAACAAAAAATATGTAAAATCCATCTAAACCTAAAGAAAATGTATGTATTAAAAGAAAACATGATGATATAATATAGAACAATACAAGCTACGTATCATCATATTAAGCTCTTGTGCCACCTCTGAAATGTTGTATCTCCAGGCCTCCAGGGAAGAGTTCCCGGACCCTGGGTAGGGGAACTGAAACCTCTTAGAGACAAGCAACGTTGACGTAACATATTGCTAATGATGGTGGCTGAGTTCTTGACGTCACACCAAACATCTCAATATGATCACCAAAGAAAATCAATCCGGTATAACCACCCACTGCTTAGACTGGCAGTATCAATAAAACCAACCCAATGATATAAACCCACCCGTCCCCTGCGCCCAAAAAACTAAACAAGAAGCTGTCTGATGGGAGAAAAGTGGAGGTCGGCCACAGCTTTATTAATTAACAATATTTACAAATAAACTGACCTGTGGGAAGACCCAGACCCTTCCGGAATTATTCACCTCGCATGCCTGGCCCCGCCTACGCGGGGGCATGTCCTTGTTGGTCCGACAGGTGATTACGACGTCAGCCGAGAGGGTCCAGCTTCCTCACAGGCCACTAGGAGTACAGTGTACCCCTACACTGTGCTCCGACCCCCACATAAAAGGAACAGGGCCCTCTCAATGGCGTCCTGAAGGCCCGATATAAAAATATCCAGACCAATCTCATTCAGGTGGACCCCGTCCTCTCTCATAAGGCCCGAATTATCCCCCTCCAACTGCCTATGGCGTATAACTACTCCCCCTCTAGACCTCACAAAACGGGCTACCCGCATATTGAGCATGCGCCTAGCCCTCTCTATGGAATCGGGGCTGCGGGCGCCATTCCAGATCACCCGTGGCACTATCTCCGACCACACTACTACCAGATCACTAAAAAAGGCAGAAAAACGCTCAAAATCCGATCTCATCACCGAAATCAAATCAGCGAGCCGCGTTGAGCACATGTCGTTCCCCCCGGCGTGGACAACAAGGATTGTAGGCCCCGGAGAAGCCTTGCTGATGGCCACCACTTCCGGCAAAACTTGAAGCCATTTGAGGCCTCTGACCCCCCTCCAGGACAGGTCTGCGGAGGTAAAACCTAAGTTCAGGCCACCCGGTCGGACAGCGGCCCTCCGTGCCGCCCAATGTATGTACGAATGTCCTACAATCCAGACTTTCGGACGATCAAATTCTGCAAAACACAAAAGAAACATGTTAATCCAACAGCAAATTTGGGCGAATATAACGCCTAAAGCAATCAGACTTCCACCTGCCAATGCGCATAATATCAGCATCCGAAAGCCCCGCCGCATCGGCCGCAGTTGCGGCCCCGATCCGAAACGAGTGGGTCCCGAACTCCGCCACAGGCGCACCCGCGCACGCCAGCGCTTTCTTAAACAAAGAAATAAACTGAAATTTTGTGAGGGGGGAGCCGTCCCGGTGGCACAAAAAGGGGTGGGCCTTTGGGCGCTGCGCGATGAAACTACCCAATAAAAGGGAAGGGCAAAATGGGCCGCCCACCTTGCCCACTGACAGCCAGCGGCCCGCGCCATAAATGTCCGTTTTAGACCTTCTCACGAGGACCTTAATAAATTCCCCAACCACGACAACATCCCCTTCAGCTAAGCTAGCCTTCGCACGGCTGGACGCAGCCACTAATTCACTGACCCTCAACGCACAAAAGAAAGCCAGCGCAAAACTACACTGCAGCAGCAATGCCTCATATTCCGACGAGCATATATCCGATGCGGCCATGCATAAACGCTGCAGCAATGCAAAAGAAACAGGCCTGCGCGAATCCTTGACAACCGGCTCTTTCCCCCAACCCCGCAACAGCAACTGAACCTGAAAATCTTTTGTAACATCATGCAAACCCCACAGTTTTAGAACAAAGGACACCCCCGCCAGCTTCTTTTTCACAGCCGCGACCGACAAACCGTCAGCACGCAACTTGGCTAAGAATTGCAACGTAGTAGCCTTAGCCACCATTGCCGCATCCCCTTGTTCTGCTGGCAGCAAACTAAACCACTCTCCCCACGCCTTACCGTGGCTACTCCAAGTACTCTCCGCCAATGAGGACTGCAACAATGGAGTCAACTGTGCACCACCAGCTCCCACAGGAAAGGGGGGCAGGGGGACCCCTCCTGGTCCGCCAGGGGGTGGAAATCCCTGAAACGCTGAAGCTGAAAACGAGATAACACATCGGCAACGACATTAGTTTTACCCGGCACATGCTTTGCCCGAAAGACAACATTCAATTGCAAGCAGCGCAACACCAAATGCCTGAGCAAGGCCAAAACCTGCAGTGAACTCGAAGTTAGGTTATTCAAAGCCTGCACCGTACTCTCATTGTCCGACCAAAAACGGATCCTCTTATTTCTCATTTCTAACCCCCACAGCTCCACCGCCACTACGATCGGGAAGAGTTCCAGCAATGTTAAATTCTTGGTGAAACCTCTCTCAACCCACTGCACAGGCCAACGCTCTGCAGACCATCTCTTTTCAAAAATCGCACCGTATCCTATCGACCCTGCCGCATCCGTATATAACTGCAAATCGGCGTTGTCGATCTCCTGCTCCAAAAACGCAGACACACCGCTATAGTCAGTCAAAAAAGACCGCCACACCCTCAGGTCTGCCTTCAAGACCGAGGTCAAACGAATGTGATGGTACGGCTTGACGGTGCCGGCAGTGGCCAGCGACAACCTCCTTGAAAAAACCCGACCCATAGGAAAAATCCTGCATGCAAAAGCTAATTGCCCCAACAATGACTGCAAACGCTGCAGCGTAACCTTGTCAGACAACAAACATAAATCAATGTCCCCGCGCAGGCGTTCCAACTTCTCGGCTGGAAGGCCAAGAGTCATGGCCTCAGAATCAATAAGGATGCCCAAAAAGGTCAGCTTTGTGGTAGGGCCCTCAGTCTTCTCAGCCGACAACGGAACTCCAAAATAATCAGCCATACAACGGAAAACATTCAGCAGCCTCAAACAATCCGCGGAACCGCTCTTACCAACGAATAAAAAATCATCCAAGTAATGAATAATCCAATTGGAACCCGACTCCAAACGGACTACCCATTCCAGGAAACTACTGAACATTTCGAAATAACTACAAGAAATGGAACAACCCATAGGAAGGCACATGTCCACAAAGAAAGACTCATTAATTCTGCAACCCAGCAAGTGAAAAGAGGATGGATGCACCGGAAGGAGGCGGAAGGCAGATTCAATGTCCGATTTGGCCATAAGGGCCCCAGGGCCAGCAGCATTAACCAGCAGCACGGCCTTGTCGAAAGAAGTGTAAGACACAGCCACCTCCTCCCGCGGAATACCATCGTTCACCGATTCACCCACCGGGTATGATAAATGGTGAATCAAACGGAATTTCCCTGACTCTTTCTTTGGGACTAGGCCCAACGGCGATACCCGCAAATTCTCAAAAGGCGGAAAAGAAAAGGGACCCGCCATTCTGCCCAACTCCACTTCCTTCAACAATTTTCCAACCACCATCGACTCATTATCCCTAACCGACTTAAGATTATCGGATAGAATCAGACCGTCCTGAGGCACAAAAGGGATCACAAAACCAAAAGCAAAACCCTCACGCAACACTTTTGCCTCCCGCTTCAGATGGTAGCTGTCTAGCCACGGCCGCATCCTTTGCACCTGTATTGGTGTCCTCCCCCCTGCCTGCAGCAGCGGATTTTGATGGGGGTCTGTTCCTCTTAAAGCAGCGGAGGGCAGAGTGCGCCCCGCCACATATGGAACACTCGTGTTTAAATCTACAGGAGGCGAAGAAGCGGCAGTGTCCCTCATTGAAAAGCCAACATGATCCCGGTCGCTTGGTGGCCGCCCCGGGCTGAGCGCCTGAGACGGCTCCCGCCTGAAAGGGAGCCTGTGGCTTCTGCGACATCATGAATTGAATCCAAACATCGGTCGCCTTTGACGCCCAGCCCACCTCCGGGCTGTCCGCCAAGCGGCGTCTAAACTCCTCATCATATCTCCACCATCCCGCACCCCCGTGCAACTTGTGCGCTGTATAAATGGTATCCATGTACACAAACAAATCCCGTGCACACTCCGGCTTACGCTGAACCACAATACTCGCCATAATCGCGAACGCCTGGAGCCAATTTCCAAAGGTCCTAGCAACCTTTGGTTTCCTATCATCACTTTTTTCGAACCGTCTTTCCTTATCGACGGTCAACTGCTCAGGAGACAACAATGACCAAATATCAATATACTCGAAATTCACAATCTTTTCCCTGAGGTCGGCTGCCACGCGTAGCCCCAGAGGAGCAACGCCACAAAAATGAGAATCTCTAAACAACATACCAGCCGACCCCGTAGCCTGCTCAGGCGGCAACTGCGTCGCCCCTGGGGGCGCCCCAGCCTCCATCTTGGCTAATACCGCCTTAAGAGCGCCTACCACATCACCCCGGCAATATGCGATTTTTTCCAAGCATTGTTACACAACAACTCACCCGTTGCGGGAACGACCGGGGTCATCGCTGGTGAAGGAGGAGGCGCCATGGGTGCACTAGGCAGCACAGCAGCTGGAACCGTCGGCGGCACCCTGGCATCATCCACCCCGTGAAGGGGGGAACTGTCCTGCCATCTCCTTGGCCGCCTGCCAGATGAGCGGGTATGACCACCACTGGATGAGGACGAAGAGCGCCTGGACCAAGTCCGGCCCCAACTGGATCTCCCAGAACGCCTACTGTCTCTGTCACGAGACCTTGACCGCCGGCGGCTTGCATAAGAAGCGCGGGAGGAAGATCGGGCTGAACGGGAGCGGTGCCTACACCGTTCCACAGGGCTACGCGCGCGGGACCCAGCCCCCGAGCAACATCCATGCCGCGGCAGTGCTGCGCAACTGCAGGCGACGCTCGAGCGACTGGAGCCCCTCTCACGCCTGCCCCGCGAACCGCCAGACACCAAAATTGTGTCCTGACGACCCACGGGTTCATTAGAATCCCCGCTGTCACTCCCACTATCGGGACCCTGTTGATGGGATGGGGGGGGGGGGGGAAATGTGTGCGGGGGGCTGCATGGTGTTTTGTGCCAGCGCCAACGGCTGCGCCGGCGCATTAAACTCTAGTGGGTGGGCGGGGGTGGGGGTGACTGAGGGGGGGGGGGGGGTAGGGCAAGCTGTGTGTTTTCACTACTGGCCCCCAGCCCAAACCACCTGGCCAAACGGCCAGGCTGTTTGGGTGGTGGGCCTGACTTATCTACCCCAGCAGCCTGCGTTGCGCCTGCCGGCGCAGGCAAGCTGCCAGGGGGAGGAGGCACCGGAGCAGTCCTGTCCTGTGCCTCCTCCACGCGCGGGGGCCTAGACACTGTGCTCGTGGCAGGCCCGCCTGCTGCGGCCGGCACGCGACTCCTTGACTTGGCAGAGCGCCGAGCGCGCTCTGCCGACATCGGAGCCGCGGTCGGGTTCCGAGACGGAGCCCTCGCCCGGCTCCGTGTCTTTATGGGGGACGGGCTAAGCCTGCACGGTGCGCGACCGCGCCGTGCAGGCCGGGCATTGGGGGGCGGCGACGGAGGAGCAGCCGCTGACAGAGGAGAGGGATCCGGCTGAGACAGCAACGGGGCCAACCAGCCGGAGCCCTCCCTCCTCAGCTTTTCCTCCACAAAAGCCATAAGCGCAGGGTCTGCCATACTTGCAGTCCTGCAGGGGTTGTTCTCTTGAAAATCTTGAGCGCGGAGCAAGTCCAAAAGAGGCTGGACCAGCTCCGCGCTCAGGGCTAAATAGCCCAGGGCTAGCGCCATCAAGTGGCCAGGAAGCACTTCCTGGCCACCTGATTGGCAGCCCAGTAAAAAACCCCGGGCAGGGGACGGGACACGGGAGGGGTTTAATTACAACAAGAAAGGGGGGGGGGAAGGAGAAACACCGCCAGTCCTGCCGCCCCCAGGCTTAAGCAGCCTGCGGGCTAGGAAGAAAACACGCTCAGCGAACTAATCACACCTGCCGAATCCACAAGCCACCAACCTTCTAATAAGTGGCGTGAGCAGATGTGAC